>NW_027507787.1:244840932-244847202 GCF_037356315.1 Lithobates pipiens
GATGTTTCTTGTGTGACATCTTGGTAATGAGACACCTTTTTATAGGCCATCGGTTGAGACTGAACCAGCTGATATTAATTTGCACTGACAAGGGGCAGGACTGCTTTCTAATTACTGATGTAGCAAGGTCTCCGGCCTCCTTTGATCTAATGAGAACCTCCAGGGCCAGAGATAGCCGACATCCTTCTGTATGTGGTGGGTTGTGAGGCATGGTGGGTGCAGAGTAGTTAAAGCTATTGGGTGTCAGACACTTCTTGAATGCAAAAGAAAGTATTTCTCTTAAACTCTTTTGGGGGAAGAGAGGTTTAGGGCTAGGAGAACCTTGGGTAGTTGCAAGTTTTATTGGCAGACTCCGAGACATTAATAGGAGGACAGCAATGCAGGAAAAGACATCCAGCAAGAAGCCACATCTGCATGGATGCTGTCTACTATGGCAACAGTCTTTAACAGTTCCAAACACAAACATAAGGCCGCGTACACACGCGGGGACTGTTCGCTCAACTTTAGTTTCAGCGGACAGTCTGACGAACAAAGTTTTTCGGAAATTCCGAAAAACTGTCCGCTGAAACTTGGTTTGAGCGGACAGTCCGCCCGTGTGTAGGCTTGTTCGTCAAACTAAGTCTCGCGCATGCTCAGAAAGAATTTGCACGGCGAAGGTTGCATTGCAGTGTATAGGACGTCGTTTTCTAGTCCCGTCGTACGTGCCGTTCACGTCATCGCGCACGGTTTCAGCGGACTGTTCGTTCGTCGTGTGTGGGCAAGTCCGTCCATGCTAATTTTGAGCGGACTGTCCGCTGAAACTGTTTGACGGACAAAGTTGAGCGAACAGTCCCCGCGTGTGTACACGGCCTAACAGTTCTTTTCACTATGATCTCTCCTTGTAGATATTCAGCCCACTGAGCTCCTGGTCTCTCACTAGACCCTCTGATTCACTGCCACTGAATCCCTTGAGCTCCTTCAATCTTCCTGGTATCTTCCTCAAGCGTCACCCCCGCTTCTTGGATGGGTCCCTATCTTGGCACTCTAGATAGCTCCCAAGCTTCACCCTCGTTGGCCTGCTCGGTCCCTGGCTTGACACACAAGACTGCTCTGCAAGCGCCCCCTCCGCAGGCTTGGTCCCTGGCTTGATACCCACTTTCCGGATACTTCACCATCCCCAGTTGGTGGGAATGCTGCTCCGGCACTTGTTTCGGTTACTCACGGTGGTCCCCGGTAATAAGGCAGATAGTCCCTTACTGGTGGCAGCTTCCCCTCTCCCTCCAACCACGACAGGTTCTCCAGCCGGCAGGAACCGTCACAACCCGGCGCTGCCCTCTCTTGCTTCTGGATAGGCCCTCAGACAACCTGGCAGCCAGATGTGCCCGGGATAGGCTCAATCTCCAGCCAAGCAGCACACAATACAACACACGTCCACCCAGACAGCCGTCCAGGTGGCACAGAACACCGATCACCTGACTCCACCAAAATATATAGGCTCTCCCATCAGGCCAAGAGATTCAAGAAAAGCCCTGCCCACTGGCTGAAATGCCATATATATCCATAACCTGACCTTGTGTTGCCCTTCTTGTATCTAGTACCACCAAGTCCCCGGCCACCTAGTGGTAGAAGAGAAAAGTGCAACAAGGCCAACCTTAGGGAGAAATCAATAGATCCCTATCAATCAACCAGGATAATTATTCCTGGCAAGTAAATTTGTCTAAACTCCAGGGTGCTACCAGTTGAAATCTATCAGTGTGACTTGGCTTTCCATGCCTTTTTGCACCTCCTTTCTTGTCCAATACTTTTTCCCTGTGTCATTCCATATTATTACACAGAACTTAATTTCTGAACTTATTTGTTTGGGTATCTTTGTATGTATGGATTGCATGGGTTGATACCGACATGTGGTGCAAATTTCATGTCAATAGCAGCTTTAGAAATATCTCACTGTATATTGTATTATACAGTGTATGATAGATAGGTAGTGTGTGCATGTAAAGATTTCCATATACATTGGTCCCATTCGTACGTTTGTAGCAGGAGGCGATGGTAATGAGGAGCAATTTATGGTGATTCCCATTTCTATGTGTCTCACGTTTCCCTGCATACAGGACATGACATTTACATTGACTGTGTTCGGTAATTGGACCATTTTTCAATTACACGGCTTTACCCATGTGGGTTACCTATAATCACAACATACATCTGTCTTCTGCCTGTTACACGGGAACAAGAACAGAGAGCGCTGTGCAGATAGGTCTGGAGTCTCCACCAAGAGCAGCTTGTATAATCTGATCTCATGAAGATGTGATTTGGTGAAGACGGGAAATCTGATCAGGTGAAGACGTGAGATTTGATCTGGTGAAGATGGGAAGTCTGTCGGGTGAAGATGGGAAAATGTAAAATCTGATTTGATGAAGATGGGAAGTCTGTCGGGTGAAGATGGGAAAATGTAAAATCTGATCGGGTGAAGATGGGAAATCTGATCTGGTGAAGATGGGAAGTCTGATCTGGTGAAGATGGGAAGTCTGATCTGGTGAAGATGGGAAGTCTGATCTGGTGAAGATGGGAAGTCTGATCTGGTGAAGATGGGAAGTCTGATCTGGTGAAGATGGGAAGTCTGATCCGGTGAAGATGGGAAGTCTGATCCGGTGAAGATGGGAAGTCTGATCCGGTGAAGATGGGAAGTCTGATCCGGTGAAGATGGGAAGTCTGATCCGGTGAAGATGGGAAGTTTGATCCGGTGAAGATGGGAAGTCTGATCCGGTGAAGATGGGAAGTTTGATCCGGTGAAGATGGGAAGTCTGATCCGGTGAAGATGGGAAGTTTGATCCGGTGAAGATGGGAAGTCTGATCCGGTGAAGATGGGAAGTCTGATCCGGTGAAGATGGGAAGTCTGTCGGGTGAAGATGGGAAGTCTGATCTGGTGAAGATGGGAAGTCTGATCCGGTGAAGATGGGAAGTCTGATCCGGTGAAGATGGGAAGTCTGATCCGGTGAAGATGGGAAGTCTGATCCGGTGAAGATGGGAAGTTTGATCCGGTGAAGATGGGAAGTTTGATCCGGTGAAGATGGGAAGTCTGATCCGGTGAAGATGGGAAGTCTGATCCGGTGAAGATGGGAAGTCTGATCCGGTGAAGATGGGAAGTCTGATCCGGTGAAGATGGGAAGTCTGATCGGGTGAAGATGGGAAGTCTGATCCGGTGAAGATGGGAAGTCTGATCCGGTGAAGATGGGAAGTCTGATCTGGTGAAGATGGGAAGTCTGATCCGGTGAAGATGGGAAGTCTGATCCGGTGAAGATGGGAAGTCTGATCCGGTGAAGATGGGAAGTCTGATCCGGTGAAGATGGGAAGTTTGATCCGGTGAAGATGGGAAGTTTGATCCGGTGAAGATGGGAAGTCTGATCCGGTGAAGATGGGAAGTCTGATCCGGTGAAGATGGGAAGTCTGTCGGGTGAAGATGGGAAAATGTAAAATCTGATCGGGTGAAGATGAGAGATCTGATCGGGTGAAGATGGGAAGTCTGATTCGGTGAAGATGGGAAGTTTGATCCGGGGAAGATGGGAAGTTTGATCCGGTGAAGATGGGAAGTTTGATCCGGTGAAGATGGGAAGTTTGATCCGGTGAAGATGGGAAGTTTGATCCGGTGAAGATGGGAAGTTTGATCCGGTGAAGATGGGAAGTTTGATCCGGTGAAGATGGGAAGTCTGATCCGGTGAAGATGGGAAGTCTGATCCGGTGAAGATGGGAAGTCTGTCGGGTGAAGATGGGAAAATGTAAAATCTGATCGGGTGAAGATGAGAGATCTGATCGGGTGAAGATGGGAAGTCTGATCCGGTGAAGATGGGAAGTCTGATCCGGTGAAGATGGGAAGTTTGATCCGGTGAAGATGGGAAGTCTGATCCGGTGAAGATGGGAAGTCTGATCCGGTGAAGATGGGAAGTCTGATCCGGTGAAGATGGGAAGTCTGATCTGGTGAAGATGGGAAGTCTGATCCGGTGAAGATGGGAAGTCTGTCGGGTGAAGATGGGAAAATGTAAAATCTGATCGGGTGAAGATGAGAGATCTGATCGGGTGAAGATGGGAAGTCTGATCCGGTGAAGATGGGAAGTTTGATCCGGTGAAGATGGGAAGTTTGATCCGGTGAAGATGGGAAGTTTGATCCGGTGAAGATGGGAAGTTTGATCCGGTGAAGATGGGAAGTTTGATCCGGTGAAGATGGGAAGTCTGATCCGGTGAAGATGGGAAGTCTGATCCGGTGAAGATGGGAAGTCTGATCCGGTGAAGATGGGAAGTCTGATCCGGTGAAGATGGGAAGTCTGTCGGGTGAAGATGGGAAAATGTAAAATCTGATCGGGTGAAGATGAGAGATCTGATCGGGTGAAGATGGGAAGTCTGATCCGGTGAAGATGGGAAGTCTGATCCGGTGAAGATGGGAAGTTTGATCCGGTGAAGATGGGAAGTCTGATCCGGTGAAGATGGGAAGTCTGATCCGGTGAAGATGGGAAGTCTGATCCGGTGAAGATGGGAAGTCTGATCCGGTGAAGATGGGAAGTCTGTCGGGTGAAGATGGGAAAATGTAAAATCTGATCGGGTGAAGATGAGAGATCTGATCGGGTGAAGATGGGAAGTCTGATCCGGTGAAGATGGGAAGTCTGATCCGGTGAAGATGGGAAGTTTGATCCGGTGAAGATGGGAAGTCTGATCCGGTGAAGATGGGAAGTCTGATCCGGTGAAGATGGGAAGTCTGATCCGGTGAAGATGGGAAGTCTGTCGGGTGAAGATGGGAAAATGTAAAATCTGATCTGGTGAAGATGTGAGATCTGATCTGATGAAGATGGGAAGTCTGATCTAGTGAAGATGGGAAGTCTGATCTAGTGAAGATGGGAAGTCTGATCTGGTGAAGATGGGAAGTCTGATCCGGTGAAGATGGGAAGTCTGATCTGGTGAAGATGGGAAGTCTGTTGGGTGAAGATGGGAAAATGTAAAATCTGATCTGGTGAAGATGGGAAGTCTGTCGGGTGAAGATGGGAAAATGTAAAATCTGATCGGGTGAAGATGAGAGATCTGATCGGGTGAAGATGAGAGATCTGATCGGGTGAAGATGAGAGATCTGATCGGGTGAAGATGAGAGATCTGATCCGGTGAAGATGGGAAAATGTAAAATCTGATCTGGTGAAGATGTGAGATCTGATCTGATGAAGATGGGAAGTCTGATCTGGTGAAGATGGGAAGTCTGATCTAGTGAAGATGGGAAGTCTGATCCGGTGAAGATGGGAAGTCTGATCTAGTGAAGATGGGAAGTCTGATCCGGTGAAGATGGGAAGTCTGATCTAGTGAAGATGGGAAGTCTGATCCGGTGAAGATGGGAAGTCTGATCTAGTGAAGATGGGAAGTCTGATCCGGTGAAGATGGGAAGTCTGTTGGGTGAAGATGGGAAAATGTAAAATCTGATCTGGTGAAGATGGGAAGTCTGTCGGGTGAAGATGGGAAAATGTAAAATCTGATCGGGTGAAGATGAGAGATCTGATCGGGTGAAGATGAGAGATCTGATCGGGTGAAGATGAGAGATCTGATCGGGTGAAGATGAGAGATCTGATCGGGTGAAGATGAGAGATCTGATCTGGTGAAGATGAGAGATCTGATCTGGTGAAGATGGGAAATCTGATCGGGTGAAGATGTGAGATCTGATCGGGTGAAGATGTGAGATCTGATCCGGTGAAGATGTGATTGGTTAATCTAGAATATTTGATAAAGGTGGTATGTCTAAACATGGGAATGATCATTGGTTCCAATGTTCTGAAGAAAGCTCAGAATTTTCCTCTTTTTAATTTTTAATGGCTCCTCCAGAAGCCCCCCTCCCCCCACCCTCTCCTTCTCCCTCAAATTGATTTCGGCTTTCCAATTACCATCCATCTGCTTTTCTCAATTAAACAAAATGTAATTGCACTATTAGCATTTATCTGCTGATTAGGGGGAAACGTTGAGCACGGCCTGAGAGCTGTAAATCCACATAAAGTTGTCAGTCTTTGTCCTAGTCAATCCATTGTGTCCTGTCCTGAAGGGGGGCAATCACTGATAGTTGGAATATTATTGCTCATAAGTTTAGTACCCAACCTGGTCATAAAGAGAAGCACGCCGGGGGGCTCCACATAACACAGCTGGCTCATTTAAAGTTCAACTCTCTATTTAAAGTGGTACTAAAAGGATGAACTTTTTTTTGGGGGGGGGGGGGGTTAAAATAAAAAAAAAGAGATAATACTTACTCCGCTCTGTGCAACAATATTGCAC
>NW_027507787.1:244847402-245297402 GCF_037356315.1 Lithobates pipiens
GAAACCCATTGCTGTACCACCGATTGTCACCATGCTGCTCAGTGTAGCACTGCTGAAAAACTTCCAGCCAGTGCTGCCGAGTTAAACATATGTCTGATCGCAGCCCTCGGGGGCTGTAGATTGCAGTTGCTTGTGTCCTGTCTGACGTTCGTTCGTCTTTTTGTGCTATCTTTCAGAAATGACTGTGCAGAATTCCGGCATAATTCAGCAACTATAAACTCACACTCAGGGCCGGTGCTACCACTAGGCAAACCTGGCAGCCGCTTAGGGTGCCCTGCTGCCTAGGGCGCCCAGCCACTGGTGTTCCTACTCTCTTCACTCTGCAGCAAGCAACGAAGTCTCAGCATCAGCATGCAGCCGCCGCTCTGTTCACACACAGTGTCAGAGGCTCAGGACTGTGTCTGTACCTCATCTCCTGAATGAATGGAAGCAAGCAAACATTCATTGATGGGCGCAGGTAGGCTGCATTTGATGGGCGCAGGTAGGCTGCATTTGATGGGCACAGGTAGGCTGCATTTGATGGGCGCTGGTGAAGCTACATTGATGGGTGCTGGTAGGCTGCATTTGATAGGGTGCTGGTAGGCTGCATTTGATGGGCGCTGGTAGGCTGCATTGATGGGCTCTGGTAGGCTGCATTTGATAGGATGCTGGTGAGGCTGCATTGATGGGCGCTGGTAAGGCTGCATTTGATAGGGCACTCGTGAGGCTGCATTGATGGGCGCTGGTAAGGCTGCATTTGATAGGGCGCTCGTGAGGCTGCATTGATGGGCGCTGGTAAGGCTGCATTTGATAGGGAGCTCGTGAGGCTGCATTGATGGGTGCTGGTGAGGCTGAATTTGATAGGGCGCTCGTGAGGCTGCATTGATGGGCGCTGGTAGGCTGCATTGATGGGCGCTGGTAGGCTGCATTTGATAGGGTGCTGGTGAGGCTGCATTGATGGGCGCGGTAGGCTGCATTGATGGGCGCTGGTAGGCTGCATTTGATAGGGTGCTGGTGAGGCTGCATTGATGGGTGCTGGTAAGGCTGCATTTGATAGGGCGCTCGTGAGGCTGCATTTGATAGGGCGCTCGTGAGGCTGCATTTGATAGGGCGCTCGTGAGGCTGCATTTGATAGGGCTCTCGTGAGGCTGCATTGATGGGCGCTGGTAAGGCTGCATTTGATAGGGCTCTCGTGAGGCTGCATTGATGGGCGCTGGTAAGGCTGCATTTGATAGGGCGCTCGTCAGGCTGCATTGATGGGCGCTGGTAAGGCTGCATTTTATGGACGCTGGTGATGCAACATTTATGGGCACTGGTAAGGCTGCATTTGATGGGTGCTGGTGAGGCTGCATTTGATGGGCGCTTCATTAAAAAGATGAGTTTTACATGGGCAGGGGGAAGGGGGTGGAGCCAGGGGGGCGTCAAAATGAGGTTTCGCCTAGGGTGTCAAAAATACTTGCACCAGCCCTGCTCATACTGCAGAAAATCCTGGAAAGTTTATATACACCTTTTTTTTTTTTTTTTTTTTTTTTTTTTACAGTTCCACCGTGTAAGATGAAAATCCTCAGCAATGCCTTCGTAGTAAAAATTCGGATTTCTTAAAAAGGCGGCCTGCAAGGGTATCTGTGTCAGCGGAAACATCTGTGGGAAACATCTGTGCAGGGAGGATTTATATCCTCCGGGGATCAACCGTAACATTATAAATACATCTGTCTGGACTCATCGTCATTTACTATGCAAGCGGTAATCAGATGTCATTCTCTCCTTATTACTAGGTATGGCCTTTTACCGGCCTCCTGTATTTACACACAGATACAGTATATATATATATATATATATGGAATTATTTTATATGAAGAAATGTCATTTGCAACAATCTCATAACAACATGATAATCACTATACTAAGCAATAATTATTACTTGTGTTCGGGTCCTCACTAATAACATCGTTGGCTCCGTATTACATCTCTTTGTTTCTTATAATTATGTGATCTTGCTTATATTTCTGGAAATGTTTATATGTTTTCAGTTGCTGTTTTCTATAACACCGGCCATTGTTGTTTTACGGCCTTTAAGACCGTATCACCTCTAATTCCGACAACAAAACCCATTGGATTTTTTTTTTCCGACGGATTTCGTCCGAAACTGGTGTTGCATACACACGGGTCGGACAAAGTTGTCGGAAAATCCGATCGTTCGTAACGCGATGACGTATTTGCGTTACGATGGGACTACGTTCAGGCTAGTAGCCAATAGCTTTGGTCTAGGGAATTTGATCGGAGCATGCGTGGCACTTTTGTCCGATCGGACTTCTCTACAAAACGATCGGATCCGATCGGATCATGTTGTTGGAATATTTTATAGCCCTGCTCTAAAACTTCGTCCGTCGGATATTCCGACAGAAACAGTCCGATGGAGCCCACACACACAGGACAACACGGTCCGATCGGACATTTTCCATATCCGACCGTGTGTACAAGGGCTAAGACAGTTCAGAAAGGAAAGATCATACCTAGAAGCTCACAGTTATAAATATCCCTTTCACTGCCAGACCCAATGTGCCTTTTTTTTATTTTTTTTATTTTTGTTAACACGTTAAACCATTTTTTTTTTTTTATTTATTTATTACATTTTAATATGTTTATTTTTATATGTTTTATAATATTTATATAGTATTTAACTATTATTTATATAATGTTTGTTTTATATATTTAACTATTATTTATATAATGTTTGTTTTATATATTTAACTATTATTTATATGTTTGTTTTATATATTTTAAATATGACTATTATGTATTTATCTTAATTCATGTTTTATTATTAAATTTTTTTTTTTTTAATTGTTTACACTTTTGCACACACATTAAAATCTGCATTGTTTGCTACGGTAGTAAGGATGGTAAACACCCATGAAAAGTATATTATATTTTCTGAGAGCGGGGGGCCCGGGAGAATAAAATGGTGATAGTGTAGTTGACATTTTTTGTTTGTAGGATATTTGCGCATTTATTTATTTATTTATTTTACACCCCTCTCCTGTACATACTGCCTACTCTCATTCCCTCCACACCCCTCTCCTGTACATACTGCCTACAGTCATAACCCCCCCCCCACACCCCTCTCCTGTACATACTGCCTACAGTCATAACCCCCCCCCCCCCCCACACCCCTCTAATGTACATACTGCCATACAGTCATAACCCCCCCCCCCCAACACCCTCTAATGTACATACTGCCTACAGTCATAACCCCCACACCCCTCTCCTGTACATACTGCCTACAGTCATAACCCCCCCCCCCCCACACCCCTCTCCTGTACATACTGCCTACAGTCATAACCCCCCCCCCCCCACACCCCTCTCCTGTACATACTGCCTACAGTCAAACCCCCCCACACCCCTCTCCTGTACATACTGCCTACAGTCATAACCCCCCCCCCCACACCCCTCTCCTGTACATACTGCCTACAGTCATAACCCCCCACACCCCTTTCCTGTACATACTGCCTACAGTCATAACCCCCCCCCACACCCCTATCCTGTACATAATGCCTACAGTCATATCCCCCCACACCCCTCTCCCTGTACATACTGCATACAGTCATAACCCCCCCCCCCCCCCCCACACACACACACACCCCTCTCCTGTACATACTGCCTACAGTCATAACCCCCCCCCCCCCCACACCCCTCTCCTGTACATACTGCCTACAGTCATAACCCCCCCCCCACACCCCTCTCCTGTACATACTGCCTACAGTCATAACCCCCCCCACACCCCTCTCCTGTACATACTGCCTACAGTCATAACCCCCCACCCCTCTCCTGTACATACTGCCTACAGTCATAACCCCCCCCACACCCCTCTCCTGTACATACTGCCTACAGTCATAACCCCCCCTCACACCCCTCTCCTGTACATACTGCCTACAGTCATACCCCCCCCCACACCCCTCTCCTGTACATACTGCCTACAGTCATAACCCCCCCCCCCACACACACAAACACCCCTCTTCTGTACATTCTGCCTACAGTCATAACCCCCCCCCCACACACACACACTCCTCTCCTATACATACTGCCCACTGTCATATCATCCACACTCCTCTCCTGTACATAATGCCTACAGTCATATCCCCCCACACACCTCTCCTGTACATATCGCCCCAACAAAATACTGTCTGCACTCCTCTCCTGTACACACTGCCCACTGTCATACACTCCGAACTCCTTTCCTGTACATACCGCCCCTGTCATCCTTCCACACCATGAGCAATGATAGGCTGCACTGATGGGCAATGATACGCTGCACTGATTGGCAATGGTATGCTACACTGATTGGCAATGGCATGCTGCTCTGATAGTCTGCACTAATGGGCACTGATAAGCACTGATGCCCAATGATAGGCACTGATAAAGGCTGCATTGATGACCACCGATGAGGCGGAACTGATAAGCTGCACTGATGGGGCTGCACTGATGGACACTGATGAAGCTGCACTGATGGACTGTACCGATGGGCACTGATCAGCTGCACTGATGGCCACTCATGAGGCGGAACTGATGGGCACTGATGGGACTGTACTGATGGGCACTGATCAGCTGCACTGATGGGCACTGATGAGGCTGCGCTGATGGCCACTGATAGGCTAAATTAATGGGCACCGATAGGCTGCACTGATGAGACTATACTGATTGGCTACACTGATGAGGCTGCACTGATGGGCAATGATAGGCTGTACTCATAAGGCACTGAAAAGCACTGATGAGGCAGCGCTGATGGCCACTGATGAGGCGGAACGGATAAGCTGCACTGATTGGGCACTGATAGGCTGTACTGATGGGACTATACTGATGGGCACTGATGAGGCTGCACTGATGGGCACTGGTGAGGCTTCACTGATGGTCACTGATAGGCTGCACTGATGGCCACTGATGAGGTGAAATTGATAAGCTGCACTGATGGGGCTGCACTGATGGGCACTGATGAGGCTGCACTGATTTATGCTGCACTGATGGGTACTGATATGCTTTAGGTTATTGTTAAAGTTGTTATTGATATTTATTTTTTGAACTTAATTCTGAATACAACATTTGACAGTGTAATTTCATGAGATCATTTACGAGGGCCGTGTTAGGGGGTGGAATTAGGGGCGGGGCATTGTAGGGGTTGGGTGGGGCAACTGGTGACGAGTAACTCTTAAGCTGCGGACACATGACCGTTTTGCCATCAGAATAAACTCCGACAGATTTTTCTGATGGAGTTCCGCTGAAACGGTCTTGCCTACACGCGATCACCACCAAAGTCTGATTGTTTAGAACGCAGTGCAGTACAACACGTACGACGGGACTAGAAAAAAGTTCAATAGCCAATAGCTGCCCTTTGCGTCGTTTTTGGTCCGTTGGAATAGCACACAGACGAACGGTTTTCCGATAGGAATTGATTCCGTCGGAAAGATTTAAAACACGTTCTATTTCTAGGTCCGTCAGAATTTTCAGGGGGGGAAAAAAGTCTGATGAGGCCCCACACGATCGGAATATCCAATGAAAAGATTCCGTCTGACTTTTTCTGGCCGAACATACGCGGCATAAAGGCTTAGCTGGTGGCTCAGGACTTGACATTTTGAGCCCTGGAATAAACTATGCCCCATCTTTGGTGTCTACAGAGAAATAGCATCCCATGGTTAATATCAATGGGAGCAATAGTGCCCCATCATTGGTATCAGTGGGAGCAATAGTGCCCCATCATTGGTTGTCATTGGGAGGAATAGCGCCCATCATTGGTGTCATTGGGATGGAATTGTGCCCCATCATTGGTGTCCTTGGACCCATCTTTGGTGATGAATCACAATTTTTTTTGCTTAGAATAAAGCAATGCCCCATCTTTGGTGTCTATGGAGGAATAGGGTCCCATCGTTGGTGACAGTGGGAGGAATTGTACCCTATGTTTGTGTCAGTGGGAGGAATAGTGTCCCATCGTTGGTGTCAGTGTGAGAATAGCATCCCATCAATGGTGTCAGTGGGAGGAATTGTGCCCATCATTGGTGTCCTTGGGCTCCATCTTTGATGTCAATAGGAGGAATTAGGACCATCTTTAGTGTCACTGGGAGGAATTGTGCCCCATATTTGATGTCAGTGTGAAGAATAGCAACCCATCAATGTGTCACTGGGAGGAATAGTGTCGCATATTTGGTGTCATTGGAAGGAATAGTGCCCCATCTTTTGTGTCAGTGGAGGAATTTGTGCCCCAACTTTGGTGTCAATGGGAGGGATTGTGCCCCATTTTTAGTGTCATTGGGCGAAATTGTGCCCCATCTTTGGTGTCAGTGGGAGGAATTGTGCCACATTTTTGGTGTCAGTGGGAGGAATTGTGCCCATCTTTGGTGTCATTGGGAGGAATAGTGCCCCATCAATGGTGTCAGTGGGAGAATAGTGCCCCATCAATGGTGTCAGTGGGAGGAATAGTGCCCCATCATTGGTGTAAGTGGGAGGAATAGTGCTCCATCTTTGTTGTCAGTGTGAAGAATAGTATCCCATCAATGGTGTCAGTGGGAGGAATTGTGCCCCATCATTGGTGTCCTTGGGCACCATCTTTGATGTCAATAGGAGGAATTGGGACCCATCTTTAGTGTCACTGGGAGGAATTGTGCCCCATTTTTAGTGTCATTGGGCGGAATTGTGCCCCATTTTTAGTGTTATTGGGCGGAATTGTGCCCAATTTTTAGTGACATTGGGAGGAATAGTGCCCTATCTTTGGTGTCAGTGTGAAGAATAGCGACCCATCAATGGTGTCAGTGGGAGGAATTGTGCCCCATTTTTAGTGTCTGTGGGAGGAATTGTGCCCCATTTTTAGTGTCTGTGGGAGGAATTGTGCCCCATCTTTGGTGTCTGTGGGAGGAATAGTGCCCCATTTTTAGTGCCATCGGAAGGAATTCTGCCTCTTCATTGGTGTCAGTGGAAGAAATGATGTCCGATTGTTGGGATCAGTGGATGAAAACAATGCCCCAAGGGCCGGATAAAAAGCAAACAAAGGGCCCCAGTTTGGAGACCTCTGGCCTAATAGATAAGGCTCTACATTGGGTTTGTTATGGGAGATATAAATGGACTGTTTCATAGTTTCATAGTTAGTAAGGTTGAATAAAGACACCAGTCCATCCAGTTCAACCTGAGTGAGTGTCTACAATTGTCCCTATCCCTGTACATTGCACCCTCACATCGGTCCCTACCCTCAAGGAGCCCACAATCCAAGGTTCCCATTCATATACTAGGGGCCAATTTTGGTCAGAAGCCAATTAACCTACCGGCATGTCTTTGGAGTGTGGGGAGGAAACCGGAGTACCCGGAGGAAACCCACACAGGCAGAACATGCAAACTCCAGGTAGGTGGTGTCATGGTTGGGATTTGAACCAGCGACCCTTCTTACTGCTAGGTGAGAGTGCTAACCACTACACCACTGTGCCGCCCTGTTATTACTGGACTTTTTTTTTCTGAAAATGCCGTTTATTTGGCTGTTATGGCAATCCACTGTGCACTGACCTGCGCATGCATATACATCAGGGAGGCGAGTTCCCCCAATCGGCATACTTGTTACCGGTCAGCGATGGAGGACAGGAACGCGCCGGGCGGCATAATGCCGTCTTCTGCGTCTCTCCCGATGGTCTTCTCTTTTACCAGACCGCTTGGCGTTTCCGTAGAATAGCGGAAAAGGTATTAATGTGAAATACGTCTCGGGACAGACAGTCCTTCTCTGACTGCAGCGCAGATTATAGAATCAATATGAAGAGAAGATTTGCTCTGGCTTCTCTCTCTCGCCATCATCAATCTCCGGCATTAATAAAGAAAAAGAAAAAAAATCAATACAAAGTCTTTTACCTTTACTATCTAACCCCAATAAAAACGGGGAATATATATCTACAGCCGACTCCACTCATCCCTGATCTTCAATGTGCTGCACAATTTCACAACACACAAAATATTAAAAAGAACAAGTGCAGGGGCGGACTGACAACTCATGGGGCACCTGGGGCAATAGGAGATTATGGGGGCCCCCGGGCAATAGGAGATTATGGGTCCCCCGGGCAATAGGAGATTATAGGGTCCCCCGGGCAATAGGAGATTATGGGGTCCCTGGGGCAATAGGAGATTATGGGGTCCCCCGGGCAATAGGAGATTATGGGGCCCC
This sequence comes from Lithobates pipiens, assembly GCF_037356315.1. Classification (NCBI taxonomy): domain Eukaryota; kingdom Metazoa; phylum Chordata; class Amphibia; order Anura; family Ranidae; genus Lithobates; species Lithobates pipiens. The sequence continues at coordinate 244,855,567 of NW_027507787.1, forward strand.
CCAGGGCAATAGGAGATTATGGGGTCCCCCGGGCAATAGGAGATTATGGAGTCCCCTGGGCAATAGGAGATTATGGGGTCCCCCGGGCAATAGGAGAATATGGGGTCCCCCGGGCAATAGGTGATTATGGGGTCCCCCGGGCAATAGGAGATTATGGGGCCCCCCAGGCAATAGGAGATTACGGAGCCCCGGGCAATAGGAGATTATGGGGTCCCCCGGGCAATAGGAGATTATGGGGTCCCCCGGGCAATAGGAGATTATGGGGCCCCCGGGCAATAGGAGATTATGGAGCCCCCTGGCAATAGGAGATTACGGGGCCCCCGGGCAATAGGTGATTACGGAGCCCCCAGGCAATAGGAGATTATGGGGCCCTCGGGCAATAGAAGATTATGGGGCCCTCGGGCAATAGGAGATTATGGAGCCCTCGGGCAATAGAGATTATGGAGCCCTCGGGCAATAGGAGATTATGAGGCCCCCGGGCAATAGGTGATTATGGGGCCCCCGGGCAATAGGAGATTATGGGGCCCTCGGGCAATAGGAGATTATGGAGCCCTCGGGCAATAGGAGATTATGAGGCCCCCGGGCAATAGGTGATTATGGGGCCCCCGGGCAATAGGAGATTATGGGGCCCCCGGGCAATAGGAGATTATGGGGCCCCCGGGCAATAGGAGATTATGGGGCCACCGGGCAATAGGAGATTATGGGGCCACAAACTATACACACAGACACACACACAGTATACAATCACACAGTATACACACACACACACACACACACACACACACACAGTATACAATCACACACACACACAGTATACAATCACACAGTATACACAGACACACACACACAGTATACAATCACACACACACACAGTATACAATCACACAGTATACACAGACACACACACACAGTATACAATCACACACACACACAGTATACAATCACACAGTATACACAGACACACACACACAGTATACAATCACACAGTATACACAGACACACACACACAGTATACAATCACACACACACACAGTATACAATCACACAGTATACACAGACACACACACACAGTATACAATCACACAGTATACACAGATATGTTTCTATTGGCTGTGAAGGTACTGGAGAGGCGGGGCAGGAATAATCTCGGGATTTTTAGACCAAAAAGATGTCGGTAAGGGACATTTCAGAGACAGATGTAAAAAAAAAAAATGGGGCCACACAGTATACACAAACACACAGTATACAACCACACAGGTTACACATACATGTACACACAGTACACACAGATAGACCAAAAGGATGTCGGTAAGGAACATTTCAGAGGCAGATGTAAAAAAAACTCAGATTTGTACATACTGTCTCTGGTTTTACTGAGGCTGGCAACCTTGGCGGGGCCCCCTAGTGGCCCCTGAACGAGCGCATAACTTTATACGATCGCGTCTCACATCGTCCTATTACTACAGCATCGGTGCTGCTGACGTGATAACGGGGGAGGGTATGGAGGTTTTCTAGTCTTCCCAACACTAGGGGGGAAGCTTAAAGTGATTGTAAACCTCAGACATGAAATCTGAACAAAGCATACCCCTCTATAAGTGTGTACTCGTCTCGCTCCAGAGCACTAAATGTTATTTCTGTCTGCGGTCTCCTTCCTCTGCTGTCAGCAGGAGTCATTTCTTTCTGACAAGTTTTCGAGAGATAAAAGGGTGACAGGGGAGGGAGCCCCGGGACACAGCCTGTGATTAACAGCCTCAGATCTGTCCCCTGTGTGCTGTGTGAAGGGGGTGCGTCGCCCTTTCCTTCCAATCAGCGCTCGCTGACCTCTGCAGAGTATAACTTCAGCTCCCTGCCCCCTGCTTTCTGACAGCTCAGACAAGCTGTATACATTCTTGACTTTAAACGGCTGTAGAGAGGAGAAGACCACAGATAAACAGGTCCGACTTATGTAGGAGGATTTTTTTCATCTCTGTGTATCACCTGAGCCCAGTCACTTCACTGCAGGGGTGGACTGACCATTCGGGCACTCTGACACTGCCCGAGTGCCCTCCGGGCCACTAGGGGGCCCCATCAGGGTCGCCAGCCTCAGTAAAACCAGAGACAATATCTAAAAATCTGTGTTTTTTTTTTTTACATCTGTCGCTTACCGACATCCTTTTGGTCTAAAAATCCTGAGATTATAGCTGCCCCACCTCTCCAGTACCTTCTCAGCCAATAGAAACATGTCTGTGTATATTGTGTGATTGTATACTGTGTGTGTTTGTGTATACTGTGTGTGTTTGTGTATACTGTGTGATTGTATACTGTGTGTGTTTGTGTATACTGTGTGATTGTATACTGTGTGTGTGTGTGTCTGTGTATACTGTGTGATTGTATACTGTGTGTGTGTCTGTGTATACTGTGTGTGTGTGTGTGTCTGTGTATATTGTGTGATTGTATACTGTGTGTGTGTCTGTGTATAACTGATAACTAAGATGATTTTTTTTTTTTTTTTTTTTTTACATCTGTCTCTGAAATGTCCCTTACTGACATCCTTTTGGTCTAAAAATCCCAATACTATAGCTGCCCCGCCTCTCCAGTGTCTTCTCAGCCAATAGAAGCATGTCTGTGTATACTGTGTGTACATGTATGTGTATACTGTGTGATTGTATACTGTGTGTACATGTATGTGTATACTGTGTGATTGTATACTGTGTGTACATGTATGTGTATACTGTGTGATTGTATACTGTGTGTGTGTGTATACTGTGTGTACATGTATGTGTATACTGTGTGATTGTATACTGTGTGTACATGTATGTGTATACTGTGTGTACATGTATGTGTATACTGTGTGTACATGTATGTGTATACTGTGTGTACATGTATGTGTATACTGTGTGATTGTATACTGTGTGTCTGTGTATACTGTGTGTACATGTATGTGTATGCTGTGTGATTGTATACTGTGTGTGTGTATACTGTGTGGCCCCATAAGCTCTGATTGCCTGGGGGCCCCTTAGTCTCCTATTGCCTGGGGGCCCCATAATCTCCTATTGCCCGGGGGCCCCATGAGTTGTCAGTCCGCCCCTGATGCTCACACATCTTGGGCGGAGGGGCAGGGGCGCAATATGGCATGTTCGCTCCCTGGGCTCTAGAGGACTTGGTCCCGGTGTCCCTATCATATAAGGTCCTCCATCCAAAAGTGTCCGCTGCATACTGCGCATGCGCAGTACACAGCAACACAGATTCCGAAAATTGCCGAGGATGAACGGCGCCTGCGCCGTGAGTCCAGGTTCTATCCCCACCATCCAAGTGGACATAGAGTAGGAATATAAAAGAGCCGAGCGCAGCGAGGCCGAGCCCGAAGCGTGGCGAGCGAAGCGAGGGGCCCTCTAATATTCACAACCCTATGTCCGCTTGGATGGTGCGGCTACCACCTCCACTCACGGCGCAGGCGCCGTTCAGCTTCGGAGATTTTCCGAAGCTTCGTCATGCGCAGTACGGGGCGGACACTATATGATGGCCGGACACTATATGGCAGAACACCGGCACTGGTTCCTATCACCAGTGCAAAGAATGCATGCAATGCTAATTTTAGCCCCAATACAAGTAATCCCTACTCATCAACCTAAACGAATTTAAGGAGCGAATCTCGGCAGGGCTTTGATCTCATCTTAAAGCGGGAGTCCGCTGGGAGTCCGCGTTTTTTTTTTTAAAAAGCCAGCAGCTACAAATACTGCAGCTGCTGACTTTTAAAATAGTGACACTTACCTGTCCAGCGCGCCCGCGATGTCGGCGCCCGAAGCCGATCTCTCGATCGTCTCTCGGGTCCTGCCGCCGCCATCTTGGGTATGGGAATCAGGAAATGGAGCCTTTCAGCTTCATTTCCCGGTTCCCTACTGCGCAATGCGCGAGTTGCGCTGCGCAATAAGGATGGTCCCCCGCTGCCTCTGGGATCTGTGTGTTTCCCAGCAGGCAGCGGGGCACTTGCGGAAAGGGGCGGGCACTTGCAGAAAGGGGCGTAATCTACGCCCCTTTCCGCAGAGAGCTATCCCGGAAGTGGGTGCAGATACTTGTACTGTACAGGTATCTGCACCCCCCTCCCCCCTGAAAGGTGCCAATTGTGGCGCCGGAGGGGGGTTGGGTTCCGATGAGCGGAAGGTCCACTTTAGGGTGGACCTCCGCTTTAATGAAATGACAACGACCCTTACAAAGTACGATGATTTTGGGATCTTTGGGATGATAAGCCTGGTGAATGAATACCCACATGTGCAATCCAGGACCTGAGCTGAAATACGAAAACCACAATCACTACAACAACCACGTTTCAAAGTTTATTGGTACTCGAGGACAGATTTGGGAAACAACAATAAAAAAAAAAAAAATAAAAAAAAAAATGCAACAAAAGGTTCATATAGTTGAGGTTTGAACCATAAATCTAATAATAGTTTGTACTGAAATTCTGTGTTTTAATTATCACGAATCCCAACAACAGACAGAAGCCGGAGGCCGCCGCCACTCCAGCATGTTAAGGAAATGTGAAATCCAGGCCTGGAGCCGCCCCTCTCGGTGATGAAATGACAACGTGCTTCTAATATAAATGGGCTTATATTCCCCAGTGTACACTATGCTGAGGACACAACTGTGTACACTATGCTGAGGACACAACTGTGTACACTATGCTGAGGACACAACTGTGTACACTATGCTGAGGACACAACTGTTCAAAAGTCTTCCTTTCCCAGTGCAGCTTAATTGTGTGCAACAAGAGACACAAGGGAGTGAGGTCATAGGGATGCGTTTATCATGATCCGTGTAAAAAGTTCTACATGTCCCTCAGGACAGTACCCGTGCCCCCATACCCTTTTTATGGCCAATATCTTTACTGTCAAAAAAGTTCCACTGCATTAGTGCATGCATTTTTGTTGTCTACATGAATCTATTTTTTATTTAATTTTTTTTGGGGGGGGGGGGGGGGGGGGATAAATATATACTTGAATATATGCCTGTTTTCTCCATATTGCCACTCTTTGGCATTGCTCTTAAAAGTAAGTTATTTGGAAAGTAAGATATTGGCAATCGGCAACAAACAGTAGGACTGACCAGAGAGTGATCACTTTGACATAGTTTGCCAGAGAGGGATCACTTGGCACAGTTGGCCAGAGAGGGATCACTTGACACAGTTGGCCAGATAGGGATCACTTGGCACAGTTGGCCAGAGAGGGATCACTTGACACAGTTGGCCAGAGAGGGATCACTTGGCACAGTTGGCCAGAGAGGGATCACTTGACACAGTTGGCCAGAGAGGGATCACTTTGACATAGTTTGCCAGAGAGGGATTTCTTTAACACCGTTGGCCAGAGAGGGATCACTCGACACAGTTGGCTAGAGAGGGATCACTTGACACTGTTGGCCAGAGAGGGATCACTTGACACTGTTGGCCAGAGAGGGATCACTTTCACATAGTTTGCCAGATAGGGATTGCTTTAACACAGTTGGTCAGAGAGGGATCACTTTGACACAGTTGGCCAGAGAGGGATCACTTTGACAAAGTTTGCCAGAGAGGGATTTCTTTAACTCCGTTGGCCAGAGAGGGATCACTTGACACAGTTGGCCAGAGAGGGATCACTTTCAAATAGTTTGCCAGAGAGGGCTTTCTTTAACACAGTTGGTCAGAGAGGGATCACTTTGACACCGTTGGCCAGAGAGGGATCACTTGACACAGTTAGCTAGAGAGGGATCACTTGACACTGTTGGCCAGAGAGGGATCACTTTCACATAGTTTGCCGGAGAGGGATTTCTTTAACACAGTTGGTCAGAGAGGGATCACTTCACACAGTTGGCCAGGGAGGGATCTATTTGATGCTTTTGGCCAGAGAGGGATCACTTTGACGCAGTCAGCCAGAGAAGGGTCACTTTGACACAGTTGGCCCGGGAGGGATCATTTTGACACAGCAGACCAGGGAGGGATCATTTTGACACAGCGGACCAGAGAGGGATCACTTTGTCACACTTGGCCAGTGAGGGAACACTTTAACACAGTTGACTAGACAGGGATCACTTTGACACAGTTGGCCAGAGGAGGATCACTTTGAAGCAATTGGCCAGAGAGGAATCACTTTAATGCAGCAGGCCAAAAAGGGATCACTTTGACATAGTTGGCCAGCGAGGGATCACTTTGATGCAGTTGGCCAGAGTGATAGATTACTTAGATGCAGCTGGCTAGAGAGTGACCACTTTGATGCTTTTGACCAGAGAGGGACACGGTCAGTCTGAGAGGGATCACTTTGAGGCAGTTGGCCAGAGGGATCACTTTGAGGCAGTTGGCCAGAGAGGGATCAGTTTGAAGCAGTTGGCCAGAGAGGGATCACTTTGATGCTGTTGGCCAGAGAGGGATCACTTTGACGCAGTCGGCCAGAGAAGGGTCACTTTGACACAGTTGGCCCGGGAGGGATCATTTTGACACAGCAGACCAGAGAGGGATAGTTTTGACACAGTGGACCAGAGAGGGATCACTTTGTCACACTTGGCCAGTGAGGGAACACTTTAACACAGTTGGCTAGACAGGGATCACTTTGAAGCTGTTGGCCAGAGAGGGATCACTATAACACAGTTGGCTAGATGGGAATCATCTAGCGATTGGCCAGAGAGGGATCACTTTGACATAGTTGGAAGCCATCTAGGACCTGGAACCCGACGTATCTCCATTTCTACTGCATATGGCAGGTCAGTAATTAAAAGAGCGGGGATGCAGTTGCTGGATTGTTCTTTAACCACTTGAGATCCGCGGTATAGCCAAATGATGGCTACAGCGCGGATCTCCTTTTCCGGGACGACGTCAATAGACATAGTCCCGTGCACGAGCGCCCTGCGCACCCCCTGAGGGGCGCGCGCGGCGCGCTCCGTGATCGGCGAGTCTACGAGACTCGCCTGATCACCGATCCGTGCAAGGGGTCGATCCTGACCCCTTATCACGTGATCAGCTGTCAGCCAATGACAGCTGATCATGTGATATAACGGAGCCGGTAATCGGCTATTATTCCTCCTCGCGCTGAGAGCGCGAGGAGAAAAAAAAAAGCCGATTACCAGCGGCCATGATCGGGACATCAGTCCCGATCATGGCCAGCCCTGCTAGTTCCCACCTGCCCCCTGCCAGTGCCCACCTGCCCCCTGCCAGTGCCACATTAAAAAAAGTAAGTGCCCCCCGTCAGTGCCACCCAGCAGTGCCCACAGTGCCCACAATCTGCCTCAACAAAGGTGCTGCACCCCAGTGCCACATATCCGTGCCCATCAGTGTCATCTACCAGTGCCCAGCAGTGCCACCTATCAGAGCCACCTATCAGTGCCACCTATCAGTGCCCATCAGTCCCATCTATCAGTGGTACCTATCAGTGCCCATCCGTGTCACCCATCTGTGCCACCCATCCATGCCACCTTATCTGTGCCCATCTTTGCCCATCAGTGCCGCCTTATCTGTGCCCATCGGTGCCGCCTTATCTGTGCCTATTAGTGCCGCCTTAACTATGCCTATCAGTGCCCACCAGTGCAGCCTATCAGTGCCCAACAATGCAGCCCATCAGTGCCCACCAGTGCAGCCTATCAGTGCCGCCTCTTCAGCGCACTTCAATGAAGGAGAAAAATGACCCGTTTGCAAAATTTTATAACAAACTATTAAACATGATTTATTTTTTATTTTTTTTGCATCTTTTTTTGTTTGTTTAGCAAAAAATAAAACTCCCAGCTGTAACTAAATACCACCAAAAGAAAGCTCTATTTGTGGGAAAAAAATGATAAAAATGTCATTTGGGTACAGTGTTGTATGCCCGCGCAATTGTCATTCAAAGTGCATCAGCGCTGAAAGCTGAAAATTGGTCTGGGACTGAGGGGGGTTTAAGTGCCCAGTAAGCAAGTGGTTAAATGGAGCAAATACAGTATAATTATGATATATATATATATACACACACACATTATACTGATCATTGTGTTCCCGCATATGATAGATATAAGATGTAACAATGTAAGATGTCTCCACATACAGACCTTAAATAATCTCTTCCCGGCATCAATCGGTGAAGTGCGGGTCTCAGATATGTCTGTTATTTGTAAAGCCAACCATCATGCAAGTTCAAATGTAATTCCGACGCCCGGTAGTCATTACACGCGCCTCTAAATAAATGAGAAAAATGATGCGCGGTGTCTGATATTTCAATATATCACCTATGCAGCACTATAATGGTCCCCTGACGTCACAGGCGGTCTTCGCTCAACACCAAACTCTGGGGGGGGGGGGGTTCCATGGTGTCTTAGGAGGTGCAAGCACACCTCGTGTACACTGTGTAGCTGTTGATCAGTTCATATATTATACAGGGAGCAGGAGCCGAGCACGCATTTCTTCTGAAAATTTATACATCAGAATGACCAATGTGACCGCAGGAAAAAAAAAAAAAGAGAGAGAGAGAATTCTTCTTCCACGTGTCCCCCAGCGTGCGTTCTAATCACCCATACTGATGAAAAGAACTGCAATCTGCATAAGAGCAAATCTGTGTGTAACTAACGGACCCCGACTATCCCATTGTAAAAAAAAAAAGAGACTGTAGCTGCTGTTCTGAAGGCTTAGCCTGTGAATACACAGTGGCCTAGATTTCCAGAAGTGTTACCTTCTATTCTCTACATTGCTAAAGAATTAACAAGTCAGATGAACTTCGCCGGAGTGAGATTTGCTCTTTTTTTTTTTTCTTTGGGGGCGAATCTAGGCCATTTGGATGTTATTCTGAAGACGAACACTTAAAGGCCTGTTAATTCGGAAATACCGGATCTGCCAGTCTAAACGGCGCCCTCGTTTGATCAATCTGTGAACATCTGCATGTCATATCCACTCATAGAGAGGCCCACGCGCTGTGTACCGCGCTCTGCGCTTTTTACTTTTACTATAATGTTTTTATTGGATAATTTTATGTCAATTTAAAGCAGCGAATGTTAGAAGCTCCAAACATTCCTTTAGCAAAAAAGGTGAGGCAATATAACCACTTCAGCCCTGGAAGATTTACCCCCCCCCCTTCATGACCAGGCCATTTTTTTGTGATACAGCACTGCGTTATTTTAACCACTTACAGACCGGACCAATTTGCTGGTCAAAGACCAGACCACTTTTTGCGATTCGGCACTGCGTCGCTTTAACTGACAATTGCGCGGTCGTGCGACGTGGCTCCCAAACAAAATTGACGTCCTTTTTTTTCCCACAAATAGAGCTTTCTTTTGGTGGTATTTGATCACCTCTGCGGTTTTTATTTTTTTGCGCTAGAAACAAAAATTGAGCGACAATTTTGAAAAAAAACGCATTATTTTTTACTTTTTGTTATAATAAATATCCCCCAAAATATATAAAAAAAAAACATTTTTTCCCCTCAGTTTAGGCCGATACGTATTCATCTACATATTTTTGGTTAAAAAAAATCGCAATAAGCGATTATTGATTGGTTTGCGCAAAAGTTATAGCGTTTACAAAATAGGGGATAGTTTTATAGCATTTTTATTAATAATTTTTTTTTTTTTTTTTTTACTAGTAATGGCGGCGGTCAGCGATTTTTATTCTGACTGCGACATTGTGGCGGACACATCGGACATTTTTGACACATTTTTGGGACCATTGTCATTTATACAGTAATCACTGCTATATAAATGCAGTGATTCCTGTGTAAATGGCACTGGCAGTGAAGGGGTTAACCAGTGGGTGGCAGTGTAGGGGTTAAGTGTTCCTAGGGGTGTGTTACTAACTGTGGGGGGGTTGGGCTTTCATTTAGTGAACACTGATCTCTGCTCCAATCACATGGAGCAGAGATCAGCGTCACTAGTTGCTAGGCAGAATGGAGAAATGCTGTTTACTCGGCATTTCCTCCATTCGGCCGCTCCGTGAGACGATCGCGGGGATGCCCGCGGCGATCGAGTCCGCGGGTCCCGCGACCGGACTCACGGGGGTCCCAACCAGCGCGGGAGCGCGCCGCCGCCGGGGCGCTCCCGATGGCAGGGCGGCATTGAATATTGGACGTACCTGTACGCCAATATGCCTGCCCGTGCCATTCTGTCAACGTACATCGTCGTGCGCTGGTCGGGAAGTGGTTAACTGACAATTGCGCGGTTGTGCAACACTACACTTTTTTTCCCCCACAAATAGAACTTTCTTTTGGTGGTATTGGAGCACCTCTGCGATTTTTAATTTTTGCCGTGCGGCCCCCCCCTTCCCCAAGGCACCCCCCCATTTTGAGGCCACGCGGCCTGGTACGGCTCAGGAGGGGGGGGGGGGGCGCTCGCTCGTCCCCACCCCCTTTCCTGGCCGGCCGGGTAGCGTGCTCGGATAAGGGCCTGATATGGACCTAGGTAGGGGACCCCCACGCCGATTTTTCGGCGTAGGGATTCCCCTTTAAGTCCATACCAGGTGACGGGGCCATCGATGACTCCTTCGCTGGCCCCCGGCTACCTGGAGACGCGCTCAAAATGAGCGGACTTTCCTCCGCGTGCATGGGCGAGTTCGTTCATTTCAAAAGTACGGCGGATAGTCCGACGGACTTAGTACGCCGTATTAGTCCGCTGCAAAAGTACCGTGTGTGGGCAAGTAGCTCGTTCGGATAGTCTGCTACGTGTGTACGCGGCATAAGGGAAACAGGCAGTGGAGCTTTGCGACTTCACTGTCCATTTCCTACTGCGCATGCGTGAGTCGCGCAGAGCTTTGTGAATGGGGAGCGCTGTGTTGTGGGACACACACAGTTCCCACAACACAACGCGCCCCATTCACCTGAAGACGCGAGGAGGAGAAGACCAAAGATCACCACGGAATAGGAAGAGGCAGATTAGGACGATCTGCCTAGCAACAGCCATTTCTGGTAAGTGAAAATAAAAATGTATTTTATTTATTCATTTATTGGAGCCTTTTTATGCATTTTATTTATTTATTTATTTTTTTTTAAGGGGTGGACCTCACCTTTAAAACTTAGCGGTCATAGAAGGTAAAAATTTACTGTGCAAAGAATAGCCAATCCCACGCAAGAAAATACAAGTAAAACAACACACAGTATTTTTAATTGCAGATCGAACAGCTTATTATCCCCCTTTGTATACAAAGACTTCATCACAGCTTTATAACTGCACACAACTGTCAATGATAACGAGGTATTGTAGAAACTCCATCATGATTCTGGGGTCCTGGTAATTTTACCCCCCAGGTTTCCTTTCCAGTTTAGTGCGGCATCAGCCAGGAAAGCAGCAACAGTCATTATTCAGGATCCTTAAACAGTCTAGGGCAGTGACGGTGAACCTTGGCACCCCAGATGTTTTGGAACTACATTACCCATGATGCTCCACTACACTACAGTGTGCATGAGCATCATGGGAAATGTAGTTCCAAAACATCTGGGGTGCCAAGGTTCGCCATCACTGGTCTAGGGGTTGCTTTTCTTTTTAATGTATTGCTGAATATATAGGGTAGGGCGTAGGGAGCCGTGGGATACTCCAAAATCCCTGAGCACTAACAAAAGGACACTCTTTAATCAGTAGCTACTCCTTGGTGCAGTCAGTTCAGTGGTAGCCCAACAGATGGACGGAGCTGAGACACCAATGTTCTAGGCCAGGCAGGCTTTAGCCTTAATGCACAAGGGGTTGCAGCAGTCACCGGGGTCCTGCACACAGATCTGTACTCACAATGGCCCCTTGGAAGCCACCTTCCAATATCTGACAGACTTTCCATAGTAAACTTTCCAGACTGGATCCTAAAAAAAAAAAAATCCCTTTGAATGGCCGCAACCAGCAAGTAGGCCTCCTAGTGCAGCAGGACCTCATTGGCCGCAGGCAGAATTTCAGCTGGGCTGCCCGGAATTGCAGCAGACCTTCAGGCTGGGAACATTTCCTCAATTCCCAGACCATTTATGCACTCCCCAGCCACCTACTGGGCACCCTCCCCCACGCATCGTCAAAAACAACAAGTATTCAGGTTGCCGATTCGCCATTCCATCCCACTACTTTCTGAACTCCTCCAGAAGGCAGGAAGGAACAATCATAACCTGCAACCAATGGAACCCAGAACAGCCCAAAGCAATCACAGACTGCTCCATTGATTACAGCGAAGCCAAAGAGAACTAAATTGACGTAGCCTTCCTAGCAACCTATATAGGAGGGGCCTACTTTTATTATTTACCAGTCCATGTCATGTCCCGGCAGTAACATTCCAAATAACAAAAAAGAATATCTCTTACTTGTTCTGATGCCGTGCACCCTTCAGATGTGCGTGGTACTGCTCCACCGAATTTAGTACCATATTGCATATGTTGCAAGAATAGCTGCTCCGTAATGCTGAAAAGTGATAAAAAGAAAAAAAAAAAAGATGAAAACAATATATACATAGACGTTATTAGAAAGAAAAAATCACTGATCCTCCATTGCAGCTTCTCCTATCAGATCATGATAAACATGTTATAGTCATCAGATAGGAATTTAGTGTCGGGCGCAATGCGCTCTCCTTGGTAAATGGAAGATATTTTTATGTGTTTGCTAATTAGGACTTCTTGCGCTCGCCTCTTATCATTCCGCACACATAATTAACCCTTTCATGACTAAGCCTATTTTTGGAATTTGGTGTTTAAAAGTTAAAATCCATATTTTTTGCTAGAAAATTACTTGGAACCCCCAAACATTATATATATATATTTTTTTAGCAGAGACTCTAGAGAATAAAACGGCGATTGTTGCAATATTTTATGTCACACGGTATTTGTGCAGCTGTGTTTTAAACGCAACTTTATGGAAAAAGGGACACTTTCATGAATTAAAAAAAAAAACAGTAAAATTAGCCCAATTTTTTTGCGTAATGTGAAAGATAATGTTACGCCGAGTAAATAGATACCAAACATGTCACACTTTATAATTGCGCGCACTTGACGACAAAGTACGGTACCTAAAAATCTCAATAGGCGACGCTTAAAATTTTTTTTTACGGTTACCAGGTTAGCGTTACAGAGGAGGTCTAGTGCTAGAATTATTGCTCTCGCTCTGACGATCGCGGCGATACCTCACATGTGTGATTTGAACACCGTTTACATACGCGGGTGCGACTTCCGTATGCGTTTTCTTTGCTTCGCGGGGACGGCGGGCGCTTTAAAAAATTTTTTTTACATTTTTTTATTTATTTTAAAATGACTAAATAGTTTAAAAAAAAAAAATAAAAAATGATCACTTTTATTGCTGTCACAACGAATGTAAACATCCCTTGTGACAGTAATAGGTGGTGACAGGTCCTCTTTATGGAGGGATCGGGGGTCTAAAATACCCCCCACCCCTCCTTTACACTTCAATGTATTCAGATCGCTGAAAACGGCGATTCTGAATACTGGATATTTTTTTTAAACCGGCGCCATTGGCAGCCGAGTAAACGGGAAGTGACGTCATGACGTCGCTTCCGTGTTTACGATGAGGAGACTCCCCAGCAGCCGGAGGCGTCGGATCACGAATCGGTGCTCCCGATCGAGCGGGAGCACCGGTAACAGCGGCGGGAGGTGGCGGGAGGGGGGGGGACGTCCCCTCCCGCTCCTGCGGCATAACAGCCGAGCGGCTTTTAGCCGCATCGGTTGTTATGCCTGGATAGCCAATCGCCTGCTGCAAAAAACGGTACTGGGATGATGCCTGCAGGTGCGGGCATCATCCCGGTATAACCCCCGGAAGCCGAGTACGCATATCTGCGTACGCTCGGCGGGAAAGGGTTAATAAAATATTTTTCTTAAATATCCCAAATAAATGCACTCGGGTCCCCCAAACTCAACCACTTCCACCCCCCTCTTGTAATAACCATCTCGCTATTATTAGGTCCACAAGGAACCCGTTTAAATGTTAGCCCTTGTACACACGGTCGGAGATTCCGACAACCAAATCCGTCGGATTTTGTCCGATGGAATTTGTCCGAAGCTGTTGCATACACATGGTCGGACAAAGTTGTCGGAAAATCCGACGTGATGACGTTATTTCGTTATGACGGGACTACGTTCAGGCTAGTAGCCAATAGCTTTGGTGTAGGAATTTGATCTGAGCATGCGTGACACTTTGTCCGATCGGAATTCTCTACACATGATCGGAGTATGTCCGATCGGAGCATTTTGTCGGAAAATTTTACCAACAAGTTGGAAAAATTGGTCCGTCGGATACTCCGACGGAAACAGTCCGATGGAGACCACACACAGTCGGAATATCCGACAAAACGGCCCCGATCGGACACATTCCGTCCGTGTGTACAAGGGCTAAGACAGAAAGTGCTAGACTATATGGAGCCAGAAAGTGAAACTGTCTAGTCTAACTCAGCCTTTATCAATGTTTTTACCATGGAGAAACTCTTGAAATATCTTTGAGATCTCATTGAACCCATACTAATAATTACTATATGTAGCGCCGGCTCCTGACGAGCACGCGCTATATGTTTTTTCAATTGAATATTTCCTAAAACCACAGTTGGGTTTTAGGGTTGATTATGCCAAATTATGGTTTCAGTACCAGTCTGGTTGGATTGCACTGGGTTCTCCTTGGCCACAGGTGTCGCTGTCACCGCTGGCAAGTGTGAGAACGCAGGCTGGCTGGGCACATTGAGTGACATCCTTTCTCGGGAACCAGCCCAGTGGGTGTGTCATCCTGCTGTGCATTCTGGGAGAGGGTATTTAAGGTGCTGAGATCACATGCTTCGGGGGTTCCGGTCCAGAAGATTCTTCTGTCGGCTTGGTCCTGGACCTCCTGACCAGCCCCCATGGCCCTCATGGCCTGGGGTGTACGGATCCACCAAATTCCGAGTCTCGGGGCTGGATAGCCCGAGGCGAAGTAACTCAGAGGAGGATCCAAAGGTGGTCCGGTGCCGTCTCATCTGAGGAGAGGCCCAACAACTGGAGAAGCATCCAGGGGAGGACTCTTCGGGAGAAGGCCATGCATAAGGCTGGCTTCTCAGAAAGAGCCTGGAGGCTCAGTTGAAGGACACTAAATGGATCTACACTCATACGGTATCGCCGGACCGGCTGCAAGATACTGGTACCGTATGATAGCTCTCTAAATGTATCTATATCCCTCAGTTACATCCAAGTCTGTGGCAGAGACTTTTCACAAGTGTTCTACATTCAAGTCGGTGGCAGAGAATTTTGCTTTACTTAACATTATCGGCTGCTAGGCCTAGTGAGAGAAGGCCTATCTGGTAATTGTGAGAATCCAGTTGTGAAACAGTAATTCTCTGGATTTCTATTGTGAGAGACTTCCTATTCTTTGCAGTTCCAAAAGTACCTGAACTTCCTCCCTAACCCTCTACCCTACATCTTTTCAAATAAATATCCCAAAAAGAGGATCCAGTGTCAGTTTCTGCAATTCTTTGGGCCATCTACCATGGGAAACCCCTAAACGGACACGAGGTCAAGAAGGTAACAGTAAGCCCAACAAAACCAGCAGCTCCTTCGGGGATCAGTGCTACATACACTACCGTTCAAAAGTTTGGGGTCACATTGAAATGTCCTTATTTTTGAAGGAAAAGTACTGTACTTTTCAATGAAGCTAACTTTAAACTAGTCCTAACTTTAAACAAATATACTCTATACATTGCTAATGTGGTAAATTACTATTCTAACTGCAAATGTCTAGTTTTTGGTGCAATATCTACATAGGTGTATAGAGGCCCATTTCCAGCAACTATCACTCCAGTGTTCTAATGGTACAATGTGTTTGCTCATTGGCTCAGAAGGCTAATTGATGATTAGCAAACCCTTGTGCAATCATGTTCACACATCTAAAAACAGTCTAGCTCCTTCCAGAAGCTACAAAACTGACCTTCCTGTGAGCAGATTGAGTTTCTGGAGCATCACATTTGTGGGGTCAATTAAACGCTCAAAATGGCCAGAAAAAGAGAACTTTCATCTGAAACTCGACAGTCTATTCTTGTTCTTAGAAATGAAGGCTATTCCATGCGAGAAATTGCAAAGAAATTGAAGATTTCCTACAACGGTGTGTACTACTCCCTTCAGAGGACAGCACAAACAGGCTCTAACCAGAGTAGAAAAAGAAGTGGGAGGCCGCGTTGCACAACTAAGCAAGAAGATAAGCATATTAAAGTCTCTAGTTTGAGAAACAGACGCCTCACAGGTCCCCAACTGGCATCTTCATTAAATAAATGAATAAGGAAGGCTATCACTCCATTTTGCAAGGCCATGCCATACCCAGTGGACAGCGCTTGATTGGAGCCAATTTCATCCTACAACAGGACAATGACCCTAAACACACCTCCAAATTGTGCAAGAACTATTTACAGCAGAAGCAGGCAGCTGGTATTCTATCGGTAATGGAGTGGCCAGCACAGTCACCAGATCTGAACCCCATTGAGCTGTTGTGGGAGCAGCTTGACCGTATGGTACGCCAGAAGTGCCCATCCAACCAATCCAACTTGTGGGAGCTGCTTCTAGAAGCGTGGGGTGCAATTTCTCCAGCTTACCTCAATAAATTAACAGCTAGAATGCCAAAGGTGTGCAGTGCTGTAATTGCTGCAAAAGGAGGATTCTTTGACGAAAGCAAAGTTTGATGTAAAAACAATGTTATTTCAAATACAAATCATTATTTCTAACCTTGTCAATGTCTTGACTCTATTTTCTATTCATTTCACAACGTATGGTGGTGAATAAGTGTGACTTTTCACGGAAAACACAAAATTGTTTGGGTGACCCCAAACTTTTGAACGGTAGTGTATATATACAGTTCATGGTAAATTAGCCTGGTAATCAGTGGGAATGTTCCTTACATTGGTAAACAGTGAGGAGATGATGTGCTGTAACCTATAGCAACCAGTGAGCAGTATTACTGTACAGTAATCTCTAGCAGCCAATCAACAAGCAGAAATGTGCTGTAACCTCTAGCAACTAATCAGTGAGCCTTAGGGAGTGCTGTAACCTCTAGCAACCAGTCAGTAAGCAGTAATGATATGCTGTAACCTCTGGCAACCAATTGCAATTGCTGCCTGATCTGATACAGTAAGCTGATTTTAAGTCTAGCTGCTATTTTTTGTATGTCTCAGAGAAGGTGGAGATCGAAATTGCATGGGGGGGAGGGGGGCCCTAAGAAAATTTTTGCCCAGGGTCCAATCAATATTAAAGCAAGCCTATTCTTTGCCATGAAAGAAAGAGAGAGAGAAATGATTACATCTAAATTTAAGGCCACATTTAAGAACCATAACTCACAAATGGACATATAACTGCTCCCATACACCTTCCATATAAATCAGGGTACTCTTCCTATTACACAGATCAGAGCGTGTTTTTCTCCAGCAGAGAGAACTCGGGTACAATTGATGAGGAAATAAATACCAGCCATGGCACTATGAGCGGAGATTGATTACATATCGCGGGTCTCTTCCTTCCATTTCTCACGGCTGTCATCTTGTCCTCAAATAATAAGTGACGTGCAGCCATTGCTTGCATTACACCCTTGTATAAATCACAGCAGATGTCAAGGACATTACTTTCCTTGTCACTCTTTGGCTGCCTTTTATACCGAGAGACTTTCTGAAGTATTAGAACAGCCACTGATATTGAACAGTAAGCAACTCTATTGTTGATGACAGCGGCATACAACGGAACGGGAGGATCGGATTCATAGATTGTACTCACTAGACATTCAAAGCATTATTGAGGAGAACCAACTCTAATATATATATATATATATTACCATATGTATCATGGTATTGCATATTACGGTGCAAAAAGCAATGGATATAAGTGCACGTTCCACAATATTAATTGGAAATGAACATTTGTGACAATGCGATGCCCTGCCGCTGTGAAAATTATGGGAGAATATGACACAGAATTCGCATTAAGGGTTGATGCGAAGTTCCAGACTATTGTTTCCGAGCAGAGAAAGCTCCAGCCTTTGGTCTTCTCTGCAATCTTTAGACCTGGATCTGGGCCTGGAGCTTGAAGGTTCCAAAGTGTATTGGAACGCAGGCAGGTGCCTGCAACCTGCATGAGTACACAGATGTCCAGGGTTGTTACATACTCAAGCCTGGGAATAGCTCAGAGCTCCCAGTGTGGAGACAGCTCCCATATTGGGGACAGGAGGTCTCACCCAGGGGTCAGAGGAGCCCCAGCCAGGAGTCAAGAGACAAGGGATCTCACCCAGGGGTCAGAGGAACCCCAGCCAGGAGTCAAGAAACAGGAGGTCTCACCCAGGGGTCAGAGGAGCCCCAGTCAGGAGACAAGAGGTCTCATCTGGGGGTGAGAGGAGCCCCAACCAGGAGACAGGAGGTCTCACCTAGGTGTCTGAGGAGCCCCCCAGCCAAGAGACAGAAGGTCTCACCCAGGGGTCAGAGGAGCCCCAGCCAGGAGTCAAGAGACAGGGGATCTCACCCAGGGGTCAGAGGAACCCAGCCAGGAGTCAAGAGACAGGGGATCTCACCCAGGGGTCAGAGGAACCCCAGCCAGGAGTCAAGAGACAGGGGATCTCACCCAGGGGTCAGAGGAACCCCAGCCAGGAGTCAAGAGACAGCAGGTCTCACCCAGGGGTCAGAGGAACCCTAGTCAGAAGTCAAGAGACAAGAGGTCTCACCCAGGGGTCCGATGTTCCCAACCAGGAATCAAGAGAAAGGAGGTCTCACCCAGGGGTCAGAGGAGCCCCAGTCAGGAGACAAGAGGTCTCATCTGAAGGTGAGAGGAGCCCCAACCAGGAGACAGGAGGTCTCACCTAGGTGTCCGAGGAGCCCCCCAGCCAAGAGACAGAAGGTCTCACCCAGGGGTCAGAGGAGCCCCAGCCAGGAGTCAAGAGACAGGAGGTCTTGTTCCAGGAGTCAGGTGGGCTCCTATTGAAGGGTCAGGAGAACCCCTATCCAGAGGCCAGGATTGGGCCTGCGACTAAAGGTAAGAAGAGCAGCAGTGCTGCTGACAAGGGAGCCAGGTTCCTTGGTTATATAATTTGTCTTTTCATGTTGATATGAAAGCACCACTACGCGGGCAACTGATGTTTATGTGAACTTTTCCGTTTGCTTAAAAAAAAGTGAGCTGCCAAGCCCTAAAATACAGTTTGGACTGACACAAGCTTTTTGGGAAAAGCATCTGCCACATGAATATATTGACCCCAATACTACACTTTATATGCAATGTCTACAACAGGTTTATAAAAACTAGAGCAGCCAAATGACTCTTTGCATCTCTGGGATGGGTATAGAGGAGTGTTCAATGAGCGTTCTAATTGGGCACTCATCCGTACCTGTCCCAGAGGTTCATGCTGAGTGTTCTTTTTTTGGTTACCAGAGAGGCAGCAGACCAGGACTAGGTCCTACAACACCGTACCTTCATTGGGTATTCATTAATACCAAACCTTGTAGTCCAGAATTACTACACACAAACACATCCCGTATTTGTGACCTAAGTTATAGAAACTTACACAGTAAACAATGAGAACACCAATCATATCACTGCTACTAGTGCCCTAAAGTATTCATCTACTTATCTGATATGTCTGTTGTTTCTACCCAAAACAGATATAACTTTAGAACCATATCACTATCACCATTACCCTTACCGGATCTTGGAGTATTTGTTATCCTCGCCATTGGTAAAATGTAGACGCTATTGGGCCAGTTCACACAAGGATAACTCATGTGGGGTATTTTTACTCCCACCAGGTATTTGCTTATCTTTATGATTGCAAATATATATATATATATATATATATATATATATATATTTTTTTTTTTATTTTTTTTCAGTTTACGAATAAATTGATTAAATTAATCACTTGACTGTATTGCATCTGTTTTTTATTTTAGCAAATTTAGTTCAATAAAATTGACGCACAGATGTGCAGATCTTTAAATACAACCAGTCAATCTATGAGTTGCCCAGTGAAAAGGGGGGGGGGGGGGATAAGGTGGGCTTCCATTGCATAAACAACTATTTCATTTGGGGGGGGGGTAATACTGTTAAAATAGCTCTTAGGCCGCGTACACACGGACGGACTGTATGGCCTACTTAGTCCGTCATACAATCCGACGGACAGTCCGTCATACTTTCGAATGAACGGACTTGACCACACACGGATGCACAAACAGTCCGTCGAAAGCTTACGTACGACGGGACTAGAAATAGGAAGTCCAATACACAGCAATGCACCCTTCCGCCGTGTAAATCCTTTCTGAGCATGCGCCATTCTTAGTCCGTCGAACTAGCCTACTGACGAGCGGATTGTCCGCTGAAACCAAAGTACGACGGACAGAATTTCGAAAAATCCGAAATACTTAGTACGCCAGACTGCACGCTGAAAAAGTCCGCTGAAGCCCACACACGAGCGGACTGTCCGCTGAAATGTGTTTCGACGGACTAAGTAGGCCATACAGTCCGCTCGTGTGTACGCGGCCTTAGACTTGGTGCATTTATCCTACTGACCCTTATTTAGTAAGGGTAAGAGTAATCTACCTTCAATCTTAAATCTGTCTAGGAGACTCGCTAGGGCGGGGAGGGGGGGGGGGGGGTTACTAAAACTGCAGAGTGCAAAATCTGGTGCAGCTCTGCCTACAGTGCCTAGTAGCATTCAGCTTCCAAGTTTTATTGTCAAATCTTAACTGAACACGCTGAAGTTAGGAGCTGATTGGTTACTAGGCACAGGTGCACCAGATTCCATGTGCTCCAATTTTAGATTCCGTGTGCTCCAGGTCTCAGGGAACCCCTGATAAAACCAATTCATTGGTGGTCAGTGGGAAGAATGTTCCTTACATTGGCAATCTGTGAGAAGAATGTTCCTTACATTGGTGATCAGTGAGAAGAATGTTCCTTACATTGGTGATCAGTGAGAAGAATGTCCCTTACATTGGCAATCCGTGAGAAGAATGTTCCTTACATTGGTGATCAGTGAGAAGAATGTTCCTTACATTGGTGGTCAGTGAGAAGAATGTTCCTTACATTGGTGATCAGTGGGAAGAATGTTCCTTACATTGGTGATCAGTGAGAAGAATGTTCCTTACATTGGTGATCAGTGAGAAGAATGTTCCTTACATTGGTGATCAGTGAGAAGAATGTCCCTTACATTGGTGGTCAGTGAGAAGAATGTTCCTTACATTGGTGATCAGTGGGAAGAATGTTCCTTACATTGGTGATCAGTGAGAAGAATGTTCCTTACATTGGTGATCAGTGGGAAGAATGTCCCTTACATTGGTGATCAGTGGGAAGAATGTTCCTTACATTGGTGATCAGTGGGAAGAATGTTCCTTACATTGGTGATCAGTGAGAAGAATGTTCCTTACATTGGTGATCAGTGAGAAGAATGTTCCTTACATTGGTGATCAGTGAGAAGAATGTTCCTTACATTGGTGATCAGTGGGAAGAATGTTCCTTACATTGGTGATCAGTGAGAAGAATGTTCCTTACATTGGTGATCAGTGAGAAGAATGTTCCTTACATTGGTGATCAGTGGGAAGAATGTCCCTTACATTGGTGATCAGTGAGAAGAATGTTCCTTACATTGGTGATCAGTGGGAAGAATGTTTCTTACATTGGTGATCAGTGGGAAGAATGTTCCTTACATTGGTGATCAGTGAGAAGAATGTTCCTTACATTGGTGATCAGTGAGAAGAATGTTCCTTACATTGGTGATCAGTGAGAAGAATGTCCCTTACATTGGTGATCAGTGAGAAGAATGTTCCTTACATTGGTGATCAGGGGGAAGAATGTTCCTTACATTGGTGATCAGTGAGAAGAATGTCCCTTACATTGGTGATCAGTGAGAAGAATGTTCCTTACATTGGTGATCAGTGAGAAGAAAGTTCCTTACATTGGTGATCAGTGAGAAGAATGTTCCTTACATTGGTGATCAGTGGGAAGAATGTTCCTTACATTGGTGATCAGTGGGAAGAATGTTTCTTACATTGGTGATCAGTGGGAAGAATGTTCCTTACATTGGTGATCAGTGAGAAGAATGTCCCTTACATTGGTGATCAGTGGGAAGAATGTTCCTTACATTGGTGATCAGTGAGAAGAATGTTCCTTACATTGGTGATCAGTGGGAAGAATGTTCCTTACATTGGTGATCAGTGGGAAGAATGTTTCTTACATTGGTGATCAGGGGGAAGAATGTCCCTTACATTGGTGATCAGTGGGAAGAATGTTCCTTACATTGGTGATCAGTGGGAAGAATGTTCCTTACATTGATGATCAGTGAGAAGAATGTTCCTTACATTGATGATCAGTGAGAAGAATGTTCCTTACATTGATGATCAGTGAGAAGAATGTTCCTTACATTGGTGGCCGGTGGGAAGAATGTTCCTTACATTGGTGATCAGTGAGAAGAAAGTTTCTTACATTGGTGATCGGTGAGAAGAATGTTCCTTAAATTGGTGGCCGGTGGGAAGAATGCCCTATTACAGGCAACTAAAGAGATGATTGGTATCATGCCTCAGACTCTACCATCGGTGGTTGGCCCTGGAACTATGCAGGCACCATTAAACAAGAGGCCAATAAGCCACCTCTTGAGGAACCTTTAGCAACATCAGGAAGAGCCTAAAGCCCCATACACACTATTATATTTTCTGCTGATTTTTGTCTTCAGATTTACCAAAACCATATAGTCTAAGGGCCGGCCTGATTGCATACAAACTGAAACTCCTAAGGTCTGGCCTCATAGTATATGGTTTTGGTAAATCTCAACAAAAAAAAATCTGTAGAAAATCTGATCGTGTGTATGGGGCTTTAGTTGAGAACGGCTGCTCTAATGGAATTCAGGTTAGCACAACATGAAAAGTCTTCTCATTAATCTGCAGTATCCCAAAGCAACCGAAAACCATCTATTCCCTGATCTGACTACAATAATCTGAAGTCCAATGTGTCCCTATGGATTACACGTTGTCCTGCCTAATTAAATAACAGAATTAGCATCTGAATTCTGATTGGACGGGAACTGTTGGTACACATTCTTTTCAATCTATATATTAATGTTTTCAAAACACAAAGAACAATCGTGCGTGCTTTTCGGCGATATTGGTTATATTTATTAACCGCATTTATTAATCAGAGAGAGAGAGCGAATCATTTGGTGCTTTTGTTAATTGGATTTACAGCAGCTCGGATGTCATGTTCTATATATAAACTCTTTCCCCAACAGATGTTATTATGCGTTATTATTACATGAAACGATCAATTATTTATCAGTATAAGCTGACACTTTGATGTTTTTGCGCGTTCCTCGCGATGAAGGAGGCTGGTTGGATGAGCTCCGTCCATTGCAAAGCAGATTTGTCAGCCTTGCTGTAAATTCAATTAAGGAAGCACCAAAACGACTTGCTCTGGTTAATAAATGTAACCAATATTCCCCAAAGCACAGACGATCGTTTGGCGCTGTTTTTTGACCGCACTGATGTCGTTTAGAAATGCGAACGCCGCCAGCTATTCCCACGTGTGAGTTTGGATTTTTTTTTTTTTTTTTTTTATGGCTCCGTGTCAACGAACGCATAATAATCCCGGACGCGTCTTGCTTTTGTTATTTCTGCGCTCGTCTTCCCCCGTTCTGTATTCTGTCAAGCTGAATAATATATAAATCGGTGGAGTCTGGGAACGCACACATGTCGCTGTTTAACCCCTTGCCTACCGGGCACCCCCCTCCCCCCCCCTTTCCCTGCCCGGTTTAATGTTCACCTTTCAGCGCTTTAGAGAACAATTGCGCCGTCACGCAACACTGTACCCATATGACATTTTTATCATTTTTTTTTTTTCACCCAAATAGAGTTTTCTTGGTGGTATTTAATCACTGCTATTTTTTTTTTTTTTTTTTTATTATTATTTTGCTAAATAAATGAAAAATAAAAAATAAAACTTTTTTATAGTTCGTTATAAGGAAGAGGTCCTTTGACAAGTGGTGAACAGGCGGTTGAGCAATGTTTTACCCCCCCCCCCCCCCCCTACAAAGGCGGCCATATGGATTGATACACATTCTTTGCTGGAATGGATTTGCATCGTATGCTTCCTCCTTTTTAGCTCATTATTTAATCGTTAAACCCGTCATTTTACCGAAATGTCAAAGTAGTTTGTCTGACATTTAGAGATTTTCATCCAAAAATGAAAGTGTTATCAGAAGGCCGGAGTCTAGAACTGTAATGTAATTGCATTTTTGTATAGACCATTAAAATCCCATTATTATCGGACGCGTGTTTTGATAGTAGAAGAGGACGCCGCTGAAGAGCATAATTTACCTTTGGTCCATTGATTTATTTTTATTTTATTTATTTTTTTATGGAAAAGGTCTGCGTGCGCATATAACTTTTGTACAGTATTTTTGTGATGAAGTATATATTTTTGTGAGATGAATTTAATCTTCATCCAATAACACCAGCTCGGGAAAATGTCATTTGTTTTTGCTCGGAATATCCTTCGTTCCTTTTCATTATTACTCAAGGCATATTTTCAATATTAAGATACTACTGTAGCGGCCATAACCCGTTGCAGGGCGGCCTTGACTTAATGGGCTTACCGGTTACCTTCTCTTGGCCTGCTCCTCCTCTTCTAGGCGTTCCCAGTGTTGATACCCAACAACTTGTACATTGACACCGATAAAGTCGGGGACATGAAGTGAGGTGAGTGGCTGGTGAGGAACTGGCTAGTACCGTGTTTCCCCAAAACAAGACCTAGCGTTATTTTCCAGGAGGGCTGCAGTATAAGCCCTATCCCGAAAATAAGCCCTAGTTTAAAATGCTTGTAAAATCCTATAATTCCAATCTATTACAGTAGTATATAATTTACAATGTGTGTGTGTTTCTGTAAAATAATTGCGGGGAAGAGAGCTCCGGTGGGTCACAGAAGCGCAGAGCAGCACTATAACAAATGTATTTGGCACAATTATATTACAGAAACACACACATTTTACATTATATACTACTGTTAATGAGTGGATTATAGGATTTTACAAGTATTTTAACTCACTTCACACTGGGGATTCCTGTCAGGTAGAGAGAGAGAGAGGGGGGAAGAAGACAGCACATTACATGGTAAGACCTACCCCGAAAATAAGCCCTACTGTGTTTTTTCTAAATTATCGCAATTTTTTTATTTAAAGTGCAAAAAATAAAAACCGCAGAGGTGATCAAATACCACCAAAAGAAAGCTCTATTTGTGGGGGAAAAAAAAGATGTCAATTTTGTTTGGGAGCCACATAACACGACTGCGCAATTTTCAGTTAAAGCGACGCAGTCCCGAATCGAAAAAAGTGCTCTGGTCAAGAAGGGGGTAAATTCTTCCGTGGCTGAAGTGGTTAAGAGAACTGGGCTGGAAGGAAGCGTGCGTCTTTTAGACACACGCCCCCTTCTATGACACTGTAGTGAGAGGCATGCCTCAACTGCAGCATTTTTATTGGACAGCTTGGGCCAGTGGTGCTTTACCATTGGTCCAAGGCTCCAAGCTGTCCATTGAGCTCAGTGCCTCTGGCAAGAAGTGAGGAGAGGCACTGTGAGCTCATCCTCTCAATGTGCTGCACACAGACTGTGCCAGCTTGTATTTAAACTGGCCGCTCTGTATATAGCTTCTGACAGGCTGCACAAGGAGCCCCATATCTCCAGAACCATAGGTCGTAGGAGCCCCAAATTTTGACCGGGGGTGGGGTAGGACTTCATCCACTTTTGGGGTATATGTGACCCCCGGTCGCCGAGCTAGGACCCTCAAAGCTCGATCGTGTTTTTTTTTTATGTTCATGGCAGGTGAGGCTCTGCGCACCTCTGCCTCACCTGCCTCCCCTGACTGCACGTCTTTGGTATATATATATATATATATAAATATTTTGTATATTGCTGGTCAGAATTCCTGTGCGCATTCGGGGACCTGCACCCACCCGAGCCCTCATTTCATATAAAGGTGCAACAGCCGTGTCAGTGCAGTCATGTGTCCTAATAAACAACGACGGGATGCACGCAACACCTGTGCCATCACTGTGAAGGTAAAAGATGGTGCTGCGTGGCACATGCAGCTAATCGCCCCACATGAACAGGGACTAAGGCTGGCCATAGACAGAGCGAGAAGACCTTGATGGGCACCCAGGTCCCGGCTTTGCTGGGGATCAGAGAACAAAGGAATAAGCCTGGACGGCAGCGCTCCGATACAACACCTTTACTGGGTTAAAATCCAGTGTACAGCAGTCATTCCATACGGTACAAAAGAGGGGGATGCAAGCAGCTTACGTGCTTCACACCTGAATCTGAAGCTCTCCACAAGTAGTCCTTGGCTCTTAGACAACTTACCTGATAATTCTTTTTACTCCTCTGTCAGAAATATTGCGAGGAGAACCTGGCTGTGGCCCGGTTTATGGTGACTTTCGGATTATGGCCCTAACAGTGCTCACTGGCACATTCAGAAGTTTAGAAATCCTTCTGTAACCAATGTATAAACAGAAAAGTCAGCACTACTACCCGTACACCACATAGATACCAGAGCTCCCAGGTGCTCGATACACTGTGGCCGGCTGAGTAGAGAATAATGTAGGAAAAATTATCCACACTCCGGCTGTTGCTCTTAAAATTTTTTCATTTCACGTCTTATTGCAATTACCGAATTGTATCTAACGGTTTTCACTGTTTATTGCTTGGAGCTGCGACTCCAATTTTGTACTTATTGACTCTTCTCAATAAAATTTGATGTTAAAAAAAAAATTATAATTCTTCATTTCATTGAATAGCCACAGTAAAAATGCCATCAGTATGTTTTGCAACAATTAAGGTCTTGCAAACCCTTGTCGGAGAATCTGTCGGAATGAGTCTTATCGGACCGCGTCGTCAGATAATCCGACTGTGTGTGGTATGCATCGGACTGATTCCGTCCGAATCTCCGTCCGACCCAATTTTCCAAAATGTTGGAAATAATTCCCGTCCAACTGGGCCGGACGGACCTAATCCGATCATGTGTAGAGCATTTTCATCAGACCAAGTGCCACGCATGCTCAGATCAAATTCCTACATCAAAGCTATTGGCTACTAGCCTGAATGTAGTCCCATCGTAACGAAATAACGTCATCACGTTCTGAAAGATCGGATTTTTCGCCAACTTGGCCCGACCGTGTGTATGCAACAGTTTCGGACACAATCCGTCGGACTAAATCCGACGGGCAGAATCCGACGGATTTGGTTGCCAAAATCTCCGATCGTGTGTACGTGGGCTGAGAGCTCTTTGCTTTTACCCATCATGAGATGTTTCTTGTGTGACATCTTGGTAATGAGACACCTTTTTATAGGCCATCGGTTGAGACTGAACCAGCTGATATTAATTTGCACTGACAAG
Source organism: Lithobates pipiens (assembly GCF_037356315.1). NCBI lineage: Eukaryota > Metazoa > Chordata > Amphibia > Anura > Ranidae > Lithobates > Lithobates pipiens. Next base: position 244,882,830 of record NW_027507787.1, read on the forward strand.
GGGCAGGACTGCTTTCTAATTACTGATGTAGCAAGGTCTCCGGCCTCCTTTGATCTAATGAGAACCTCCAGGGCCAGAGATAGCCGACATCCTTCTGTATGTGGTGGGTTGTGAGGCATGGTGGGTGCAGAGTAGTTAAAGCTATTGGGTGTCAGACACTTCTTGAATGCAAAAGAAAGTATTTCTCTTAAACTCTTTTGGGGGAAGAGAGGTTTAGGGCTAGGAGAACCTTGGGTAGTTGCAAGTTTTATTGGCAGACTCCGAGACATTAATAGGAGGACAGCAATGCAGGAAAAGACATCCAGCAAGAAGCCACATCTGCATGGATGCTGTCTACTATGGCAACAGTCTTTAACAGTTCCAAACACAAACATAAGGCCGCGTACACACGCGGGGACTGTTCGCTCAACTTTAGTTTCAGCGGACAGTCTGACGAACAAAGTTTTTCGGAAATTCCGAAAAACTGTCCGCTGAAACTTGGTTTGAGCGGACAGTCCGCCCGTGTGTAGGCTTGTTCGTCAAACTAAGTCTCGCGCATGCTCAGAAAGAATTTGCACGGCGAAGGTTGCATTGCAGTGTATAGGACGTCGTTTTCTAGTCCCGTCGTACGTGCCGTTCACGTCATCACGCACGGTTTCAGAGGACTGTTCGTTCGTCGTGTGTGGGCAAGTCCGTCCATGCTAATTTTGAGCGGACTGTCCGCTGAAACTGTTTGACGGACAAAGTTGAGCGAACAGTCCCCGCGTGTGTACACGGCCTAACAGTTCTTTTCACTATGATCTCTCCTTGTAGATATTCAGCCCACTGAGCTCCTGGTCTCTCACTAGACCCTCTGATTCACTGCCACTGAATCCCTTGAGCTCCTTCAATCTTCCTGGTATCTTCCTCAAGCGTCACCCCCGCTTCTTGGATGGGTCCCTATCTTGGCACTCTAGATAGCTCTCAAGCTTCACCCTCGTTGGCCTGCTCGGTCCCTGGCTTGACACACAAGACTGCTCTGCAAGCGCCCCCTCCGCAGGCTTGGTCCCTGGCTTGATACCCACTTTCCGGATACTTCACCATCCCCAGTTGGTGGGAATGCTGCTCCGGCACTTGTTTCGGTTACTCACGGTGGTCCCCGGTAATAAGGCAGATAGTCCCTTACTGGTGGCAGCTTCCCCTCTCCCTCCAACCACGACAGGTTCTCCAGCCGGCAGGAACCGTCACAACCCGGCGCTGCCCTCTCTTGCTTCTGGATAGGCCCTCAGACAACCTGGCAGCCAGATGTGCCCGGGATAGGCTCAATCTCCAGCCAAGCAGCACACAATACAACACACGTCCACCCAGACAGCCGTCCAGGTGGCACAGAACACCGATCACCTGACTCCACCAAAATATATAGGCTCTCCCATCAGGCCAAGAGATTCAAGAAAAGCCCTGCCCACTGGCTGAAATGCCATATATATCCATAACCTGACCTTGTGTTGCCCTTCTTGTATCTAGTACCACCAAGTCCCCGGCCACCTAGTGGTAGAAGAGAAAAGTGCAACAAGGCCAACCTTAGGGAGAAATCAATAGATCCCTATCAATCAACCAGGATAATTATTCCTGGCAAGTAAATTTGTCTAAACTCCAGGGTGCTACCAGTTGAAATCTATCAGTGTGTCTTGGCTTTCCATGCCTTTTTGCACCTCCTTTCTTGTCCAATACTTTTTCCCTGTGTCATTCCATATTATTACACAGAACTTAATTTCTGAACTTATTTGTTTGGGTATCTTTGTATGTATGGATTGCATGGGTTGATACCGACATGTGGTGCAAATTTCATGTCAATAGCAGCTTTAGAAATATCTCACTGTATATTGTATTATACAGTGTATGATAGATAGGTAGTGTGTGCATGTAAAGATTTCCATATACATTGGTCCCATTCGTACGTTTGTAGCAGGAGGCGATGGTAATGAGGAGCAATTTATGGTGATTCCCATTTCTATGTGTCTCACGTTTCCCTGCATACAGGACATGACATTTACATTGACTGTGTTCGGTAATTGGACCATTTTTCAATTACACGGCTTTACCCATGTGGGTTACCTATAATCACAACATACATCTGTCTTCTGCCTGTTACACGGGAACAAGAACAGAGAGCGCTGTGCAGATAGGTCTGGAGTCTCCACCAAGAGCAGCTTGTATAATCTGATCTCATGAAGATGTGATTTGGTGAAGACGGGAAATCTGATCAGGTGAAGACGTGAGATTTGATCTGGTGAAGATGGGAAGTCTGATCCGGTGAAGATGGGAAGTCTGTCGGGTGAAGATGGGAAAATGTAAAATCTGATTTGATGAAGATGGGAAGTCTGTCGGGTGAAGATGGGAAAATGTAAAATCTGATCGGGTGAAGATGGGAAATCTGATCTGGTGAAGATGGGAAGTCTGATCTGGTGAAGATGGGAAGTCTGATCTGGTGAAGATGGGAAGTCTGATCTGGTGAAGATGGGAAGTCTGATCCGGTGAAGATGGGAAGTCTGATCCGGTGAAGATGGGAAGTCTGATCCGGTGAAGATGGGAAGTCTGATCCGGTGAAGATGGGAAGTCTGATCCGGTGAAGATGGGAAGTCTGATCCGGTGAAGATGGGAAGTTTGATCCGGTGAAGATGGGAAGTCTGATCCGGTGAAGATGGGAAGTTTGATCCGGTGAAGATGGGAAGTCTGATCCGGTGAAGATGGGAAGTTTGATCCGGTGAAGATGGGAAGTCTGATCCGGTGAAGATGGGAAGTCTGATCCGGTGAAGATGGGAAGTCTGTCGGGTGAAGATGGGAAGTCTGATCTGGTGAAGATGGGAAGTCTGATCCGGTGAAGATGGGAAGTCTGATCCGGTGAAGATGGGAAGTCTGATCCGGTGAAGATGGGAAGTCTGATCCGGTGAAGATGGGAAGTTTGATCCGGTGAAGATGGGAAGTTTGATCCGGTGAAGATGGGAAGTCTGATCCGGTGAAGATGGGAAGTCTGATCCGGTGAAGATGGGAAGTTTGATCCGGTGAAGATGGGAAGTCTGATCCGGTGAAGATGGGAAGTCTGATCCGGTGAAGATGGGAAGTCTGTCGGGTGAAGATGGGAAAATGTAAAATCTGATCGGGTGAAGATGAGAGATCTGATCGGGTGAAGATGGGAAGTCTGATCCGGTGAAGATGGGAAGTTTGATCCGGGGAAGATGGGAAGTTTGATCCGGTGAAGATGGGAAGTTTGATCCGGTGAAGATGGGAAGTTTGATCCGGTGAAGATGGGAAGTTTGATCCGGTGAAGATGGAAGTTTGATCCGGTGAAGATGGGAAGTCTGATCCGGTGAAGATGGGAAGTCTGATCCGGTGAAGATGGGAAGTCTGTCGGGTGAAGATGGGAAAATGTAAAATCTGATCGGGTGAAGATGAGAGATCTGATCGGGTGAAGATGGGAAGTCTGATCCGGTGAAGATGGGAAGTCTGATCCGGTGAAGATGGGAAGTCTGATCCGGTGAAGATGGGAAGTCTGATCTGGTGAAGATGGGAAGTCTGATCCGGTGAAGATGGGAAGTCTGTCGGGTGAAGATTGGGAAAATGTAAAATCTGATCGGGTGAAGATGAGAGATCTGATCGGGTGAAGATGGGAAGTCTGATCCGGTGAAGATGGGAAGTTTGATCCGGTGAAGATGGGAAGTTTGATCCGGTGAAGATGGGAAGTTTGATCCGGTGAAGATGGGAAGTTTGATCCGGTGAAGATGGGAAGTTTGATCCGGTGAAGATGGGAAGTTTGATCCGGTGAAGATGGGAAGTCTGATCCGGTGAAGATGGGAAGTCTGATCCGGTGAAGATGGGAAGTCTGATCCGGTGAAGATGGGAAGTCTGATCCGGTGAAGATGGGAAGTCTGTCGGGTGAAGATGGGAAAATGTAAAATCTGATCGGGTGAAGATGAGAGATCTGATCGGGTGAAGATGGGAAGTCTGATCCGGTGAAGATGGGAAGTCTGATCCGGTGAAGATGGGAAGTTTGATCCGGTGAAGATGGGAAGTCTGATCCGGTGAAGATGGGAAGTCTGATCCGGTGAAGATGGGAAGTCTGATCCGGTGAAGATGGGAAGTCTGATCCGGTGAAGATGGGAAGTCTGTCGGGTGAAGATGGGAAAATGTAAAATCTGATCCGGTGAAGATGAGAGATCTGATTGGGTGAAGATGGGAAGTCTGATCCGGTGAAGATGGGAAGTCTGATCCGGTGAAGATGGGAAGTTTGATCCGGTGAAGATGGGAAGTCTGATCCGGTGAAGATGGGAAGTCTGATCCGGTGAAGATGGAAGTCTGATCCGGTGAAGATGGGAAGTCTGTCGGGTGAAGATGGGAAAATGTAAAATCTGATCTGGTGAAGATGTGAGATCTGATCTGATGAAGATGGGAAGTCTGATCTAGTGAAGATGGGAAGTCTGATCTAGTGAAGATGGGAAGTCTGATCTGGTGAAGATGTGAATGAGGGAAGTCTGATCTGGTGAAGATGGGAAGTCTGATCCGGTGAAGATGGGAAGTCTGATCTGGTGAAGATGGGAAGTCTGTTGGGTGAAGATGGGAAAATGTAAAATCTGATCTGGTGAAGATGGGAAGTCTGTCGGGTGAAGATGGGAAAATGTAAATCTGATCGGGTGAAGATGAGAGATCTGATCGGGTGAAGATGAGAGATCTGATCGGGTGAAGATGAGAGATCTGATCGGGTGAAGATGAGAGATCTGATCCGGTGAAGATGGGAAAATGTAAAATCTGATCTGGTGAAGATGTGAGATCTGATCTGATGAAATGGGAAGTCTGATCTGGTGAAGATGGGAAGTCTGATCTGGTGAAGATGGGAAGTCTGATCCGGTGAAGATGGGAAGTCTGATCTAGTGAAGATGGGAAGTCTGATCCGGTGAAGATGGGAAGTCTGATCTAGTGAAGATGGGAAGTCTGATCCGGTGAAGATGGGAAGTCTGTTGGGTGAAGATGGGAAAATGTAAAATCTGATCTGGTGAAGATGGGAAGTCTGTCGGGTGAAGATGGGAAAATGTAAAATCTGATCGGGTGAAGATGAGAGATCTGATCGGGTGAAGATGAGAGATCTGATCGGGTGAAGATGAGAGATCTGATCGGGTGAAGATGAGAGATCTGATCGGGTGAAGATGAGAGATCTGATCTGGTGAAGATGAGAGATCTGATCGGGTGAAGATGGGAAATCTGATCGGGTGAAGATGTGAGATCTGATCCGGTGAAGATGTGATTGGTTAATCTAGAATATTTGATAAAGGTGGTATGTCTAAACATGGGAATGATCATTGGTTCCAATGTTCTGAAGAAAGCTCAGAATTTTCCTCTTTTTAATTTTTAATGGCTCCTCCAGAAGCCCCCCTCCCCCCCACCCTCTCCTTCTCCCTCAAATTGATTTCGGCTTTCCAATTACCATCCATCTGCTTTTCTCAATTAAACAAAATGTAATTGCACTATTAGCATTTATCTGCTGATTAGGGGGAAACGTTGAGCACGGCCTGAGAGCTGTAAATCCACATAAAGTTGTCAGTCTTTGTCCTAGTCAATCCATCGTGTCCTGTCCTGAAGGGGGGCAATCACTGATAGTTGGAATATTATTGCTCATATGTTTAGTACCCAACCTGGTCATAAAGAAGAAGCACGCCGGGGGCTCCACATAACACAGCTGGGCCTCATTTAAAGTTCAACTCTCTATTTAAAGTGGTACTAAAAGGATGAACTTTTTTTTGGGGGGGGGGGGGGGGGTTAAAATAAAAAAAAAGAGATAATACTTACCCGCTCTGTGCAACAATATTGCACAGAACAGAGATGTCCCTTACCTCCTCTTCTGAAGTCCCCCCGCCGGTGCTGTCTGCCTCTCCCTCCTCTATGTGCTCCCTTATCAAGCCAGTTGTTAAGGAGGCACCCGTGCATGCGCATCCATCAGCTGGACAGTGTACGTCCATAGACACACACAGCACTGGTAAGGCACGCCCAGGGCCACCTTTAGTATTGATTGGACCCTGGGCAAACACATTCTTAGGCCCTCCCAAATTCACTTATCAACTATTTGGGGACAGTGCAGGCCTCAAAGAGCAGCTGTTTTGGGCCCCACAACAATGACTGGACCCGGGGCAGCTGCCCCTTTTGCCCTGTGTTAAAGACGGCCCTGGCCATGCCCCCTCCTCAAAGGAGTTTGACTGACAGCAGCAGGAGCCTATGGCTACCACTGCCCTCGATGTCTCCTGTGATAGCAGGAAACGAAGGGAGTGGTGCTGGAGCTGGGACAGTGCTGGATCAGTGAGATCAGTCTCACTCTGTTGTTGCCTTGGCTACAGGTCAGGTTTTAGGCTTCCCCTGCAATAGGAAATTCAGTTTTGCTGAGATACTCGGCCTAAGGCAAAGGTCTAGTCATTAAAATTTTCTTCCAGCGTCTGAGTCTCAGATCCTTCACATCACCGACCCGCTCTTTACATCACAGCTCCCCCACTTTGCATCAGTGTCCTCAGTCTCCTCTTTCCATTCCCCCCCCCTTTACATCGCAGACCCTCTTCACATCAGTGTCCTTAGACACTTTTACATTAGATATCCCTCCTTTACATCACAGACCCCCCTTTACATCAGTCTTCTCAGTCTCCCCTTCACATCACAGTCCCACCTCCATTTACATCTTAGTCCCTCTTTAAATCACAGTCCTCCCTCCACAATAATGTTATCTGCCCCCCCACCCTTCCCATCAGTGCCCTCAACCACCCTTTACATCACAAATCCCCCCCTTCACATCACAGTCCCCCTTCACATCAGTTTCCTCAGTCTCCCCTTCACATTACATCCACCGCCCTTTTATATCGCAGCCCCTCTTCATCTAACAGTCCCCCCCATCAGATCAGTGTTCTCAGCCCCCTTTACATTCCAAATCCCCCCTTCACATCAGTTTCCCTCAGTCTCCCCTTCACATTACATCCACCGCCCTTTTATATCGCAGACACCTCTTCATCTACAGTCCCCCCTTCAGATCAGTGTTCTCAGCCCCCTTTACATCCCAAATCCCCCCTTCACATCACAGTCCCTCCTTCACATCAGTTTCCCCTTCACATTACATCCATCGCCCTTTTATACCGAAGCCCCACTTCACCTAACAATGCCCCCACTTCAGATCAGTGTTCTCAGCCCTCTTTACATCACAAATCCCCCCTTCACATCACAGTCCCCACCCTCTTTACATGGCAGTACAACCGTGACATCAGTGTCCTCTTTCCACCTTCCTATGACAGCCCCCTCTCACATTCAGTGTCCTCAGCCCTTTACATCACAATCCCCACCTTTTATATCAGTGTCCTCTGCCCCCCCCCTCCCCTTTCTGCTACAGCCCCCCTTTTACAGCAATGTTTTCTGCCCCCTTCTCATCGCATTCTCCCCTCTTCACAGCAATATCCCCTTCCCAACATAGCGCCCCCTTCAGAGTTCTGTGTTACACAGCAGGGAAGGAGGTGAAAGGTGGGTAGGATAGGTAGTTGGGCATTTTATACCTTAAAGCAGGAACTACACTGCATCTGAGCACCCCCCCCCAAGCAAAAATAGATCTCCCTGCAACAAAATACCGCCTTGCAATAACAGACCCCCCCCCCAAGCAAAAATAGATCTCCCTCCAACAAAATATCACCTTGCAAAAACAACCCCCTCAAGCAAAAATAGATCTCCTTGCAACAAAATACCGCCTTGCAATAACAGACCCCCCCCCCCCCCCCCCCAAGCAAAGATAGATCTCCCTGCAACAAAATACCACCTTGCAACAACAGGACCCCCCCCAAGCAAAGATAGATCTCCTTGCAACAAAATACTGCCTTGCAATAACAGACCCCTCCCCCAAGCAAAAATGCATCTGAGCACCCCCTCCCCAAGCAAAATAGATCTCCCTGCATTACAATACCGCCTTGCAACAACAGACCCCTCCCCCCAAGCAAAAATAGCTCTCCCTGCAACAAAATACTGCCTTGCAACAGACCCTCCCCAGCAAAGATAGATCTCCCTGCATTAAAATACCGCCTTGCAACAACAGACCCCTCCCAGCAAGCAAAAATATGTCTCCCTACAACAAAATACCGCCTTGCAACAGACCCCCCCCAAGCAAAAATAGATCTCCCTGCAACAAATACCACCTTGCAACAACAGACCCCCCCCCCCCCCCCAAGCAAAAATAGGGCTCCCTGCAACAAAATACTGCCTTGTAATAGCAGACCCACCCCAGGAACAATTGACCCCACCAGCAACAATAGATCTCCCAGCAGCCAGCATTAATAAACCCTCCAACAGCCAGCAACAATAGACCTCTCTCTCAACAGTAAATCCCTCCCAGCATAGGACACAACCCCCTACCACGCCCTCTTAAAGAAGAATTATACAAAATAATACTAGCTAAACACACAAGTACTGTTTGTTTCTTTTTTTGTTTTTACCATTACTATTTCTTTATATTGGCTTTTGAAATGTAAAATGCAGCAATTTTTAAATTTGATGAAAGGTTTAGCGCCGGGAAACACTTTTTGAAAGATAAAAAGTGTATTTTATATACAACTATATAGATCAGAGCAAAATGAGGGAAAAGAGAGAAATTGTTCCAAATCAGGGACAGTCCCTCAAAATCAGGGACAGTCGGGAGCTATGATCGATCTCTGCCATTGCATACAATCAGTGCTGGAAGTGCCGAAACTGCGTTCCCCCGCGTTCCCCTGCATTCCCGCTGAAAAAAAGACCTTCAAAAACATAATGGAACAAACAGCTAATTTTTTTATGTGGTGGTGCCTCTACCATCCAGAGGCCTGAAGGTGACCCCCCCCCCCCCCCAGAGTCAGGGCAGGTCACTGGACATGGTGGGTGTAATGCAAGCTGGAAACATGGGCGACAGACGCTTTTTGAATGCAACAAAAGAGATGTTATTGTCTCTTAACAAGAACTTGGGGAGAGAGGGTTAGGGTCGGGACCACCCTTAGCCCCTGTACACACGGTCGGAGATTTTGCCAACCAAATCCGTCGGATTTTGCCCGTCGGATTTAGTCTGACGGATTGTGTCCGAAACTGTTGCATACACACGGTCGGGCCAAGTTGGCGAAAATCCGATCTTTCAGATGTGATGACGTAATTTCGTTACGATGGGACTACGTTCAGGCTAGTAGCCAATAGCTTTGATGTAGGAATTTGATCTGAGCATGCGGATTATCTGACGACACGGTCCGATAAGACGCATTCCGACAGATTCTCCGACCGTGTGTACAAGGGCTAGGCAGATGAAAAACAACCATTGGCAGACTCCACAGACCAAAACTAGTACTAGGCAGACAGCTATAGGTGTAGGGGGCCTTTAAGCTGTATTTCTAGAACTGCTGTCTCCTATAGCAGCTGAATCTTCAAAAGTCAATATAGATCTGCACACATAACTCACAGTATCCCATTGTAGATCTTCTCTCACATCTCACAGTATCCCACTGTAGATCCTCACACTGAGCTCCCGGTATCTCACTAGACTTCCGAGATCCCAGCCGCCACTGGATCCCCTGGGCTCTTCCACAGCAAACCCACTCCTCATGCTTCACCCACGTTACCCGCTGGGTCCCGTCTTGACTCTGCTGAAGCTTTCCCACTTTTCCCTGTGCCCGGCTAGGGAAAAAGGCTGCTCTGGTACTTCCTCAGTCTTCATGCACTGGCCTCTGATAAACAGGAGTGGTTGTCCCTTATGGCAACTGCTTCTCCTTCACCTCTGGCAACATTCGGTTTCCTCATCTGGCTGAACCTCTACAACTTGGTTAGGCTTCCGACCTTGATGAAGGTCAGAACCTTGATTCTCACTGGCTCTGGTAACAGGAGTGGTCATCCCTTATGGCAACTGCTTCTCCTTCACCTCTGGCAACATTCGGCTCCTCATCCGGCTGAACCTCTACAACTTGGTTAGGCTCCCGACCTTGATCAAGGTCAGAACCTTGATTCTCACTGGCCTCTGGTAACAGGTGTGGTCATCCCTTATGGCAACTGCTTCTCCTTCACCTCAGGCAACATTCGATTCCCCCGTCCGGCTGAACCTCTGCAACTTAGTTAGGCTCCTGACCTCGATCAAGGTCGGGAGCCTAACTAAGGCAACATTCGGTTCCTCATCCGGCTGAACCTCTCCACCTTGGTTAGGCTCCCGACCTTGATCAAGATCAGAACCTTGATTCTCACTTGCCTCTGGTAACAGGAGTGGTCATCCCCTTATGGCAACTGCTTCTCCTTCACCTCTGGTAACATTCGGCTCCTCATCCGGCTGAACCTCTACAACTTGGTTAGGCTCCCGACCTTGATCAAGGTCAGAACCTTGATTCTTACTTGCCTCTGGTAACAGGAGTGGTCATCCATTATGGTAACTGCTTCTCCTCACCTCTGGCAAAATTTGGCTCCTCATACCGGCTGAACCTCTACAACTTTGTCAGGCTCCCGACCTTGATCAAGGTCAGAACCTTGATTCTCACTGGCCTCTGGTAACAGGAGTGGGTCATCCTTATGGCAACTGCTTCTCCTTCACCTCAGGCAACATTCGATTCCCCGTCCGGCTGAACCTCTGCAACTTAGTTAGGCTCCTGACCTTGATCAAGGTCGGGAGCCTAACTAAGGCAACATTCGGTTCCTCATCCGGCTGAACCTCTCCACCTTGGTTAGGCTCCCGACCTTGATCAAGATCAGAACCTTGATTCTCACTTGCCTCTGGTAACAGGAGTGGTCATCCCTTATGGCAACTGCTTCTCCTTCACCTCTGGCAACATTCGGCTCCTCATCCAGCTGAACCTCTACAACTTGGTTAGGCTCCCGACCTTGATCAAGGTCAGAACCTTGATTCTTACTTGCCTCTGGTAACAGGAGTGGTCATCCCTTATGGTAACTGCTTCTCCTTCACCTCTGGCAAAATTTGGCTCCTCATCCGGCTGAACCTCTACAACTTGGTCAGGCTCCCGACCTTGATCAAGGTCAGAACCTTGATTCTCACTGGCCTCTGGTAACAGGAGTGGTCATCCCTTATGGCAACTGCTTCTCGTTCACCTCAGGCAACATTCAATTCCCCCGTCCGGCTGAACCTCTGCAACTTAGTTAGGCTCCTGACCTTGATCAAGGTCGGGAGCCTAACTAAGGCAACATTCGGTTCCTCATCCGGCTGAACCTCTCCACCTTGGTTAGGCTCCCGACCTTGATCAAGATCAGAACCTTGATTCTCACTTGCCTCTGGTAACAGGAGTGGTCATCCCTTATGGCAACTGCTTCTCCTTCACCTCTGGCAACATTTGGTTCCTCATCCGGCTGAACCTCTCCAACTTGGTTAGGCTCCCTACCTTGATCAAGATCAGAACCTTGATTCTCACTTGCCTCTGGTAACAGGATTCGTCATCCCTTATGGCAACTGCTTCTCCGTCCCCTCCTGGCAACATTCGGTTCCTCATCCGGCTGAACCTCTCCAACTTGGTTAAACTCCCGACCTTGATCAAGGTAAGAACCTTGATTCTCACTTGCCTCTGGTAACAGGAGTGGTCATCCCTTATGGCAACTGCTTGACCGCTGCTACTTGATTAGGCTCCCGACCTTAAACCCCAACCCCACGCTGCTTCTCACATTCCTAGATTGGCCTTAGAAGCTTAGAAGCCAGGTGCTCCTGGGTAGGCCTCAGGCTTCTGGCCTAGCAAACCGGGAAGCAATACAACACACGTCCACCCAGACAGCCGTCCAGGTGGCACAGAACCTCGATAATCTGATTCCTCCCAAATAAATAGCCTCTCCCAGCAGGCCATGGGGCCAAAAAGCCTTCTACCAATTGGCTGGGACATCCTCTCCACTCCTAACCCAAATTCACTAGCTCCTTGTGATTCTAATGCCACAGGAAACAATGCCACCTAGTGACCAAAGAGAGAGGTGCACTAAATTCAGGGTTAGGGCAAACATCAGTGGATCATCCTAACGATTAGCCAGGCTAGTTACCACCTAGCAAACGAAATTTGTAAGCAGCCCTGTTTAGGACCAGGGTGCTACATTTAAAACAGACAAAGTTCGGAATTTGCAACCAGTTTGGTAAAATCCTTACAATGTACATAGATCACGCCGAAGGGATTTATTTTTATTTTTTTCCTCTCAACAAAAATGGAGTTACACTTTAGGAACTCAAACTCCTCAAAACTCTCTTTTTTTTGTAAATTGTTTTTCAATACATAATTTATTAGCGTACAACAGAGAGCTGACAAAGCGAGCTGCAGGTCTGTACCGATATGACAGATGAATTTGTCTTACGCGTCTTCGACAATCGCGTCCCCCAAATGAGTGACTTATGTCATCAGTCTTCGTAGTCGCGCGCTGACACACCTGGGACAATAGAGCAGAATATAGATGTCGGTCGTGCTTTTCCTCTAATGTCAGTTTATGGCAGAAAGGATTTGTTATTAACATGATGCATAGACCGAAAAAAAAAAAAAAAAACGCCACAGTATGAATTTTTATTGTAAAAAGAGGAGCGTGAAATGTCACCGCACCAAATTTACTCTTACTGAGGGGCCGGAGACCTTAGAATTCAGGATCATAAATCTGCACATGCAGGCGTGGATGGAGCCATCTCGCATAGTAATGTCAGCGTGTAGAAGACATTCCTCACTGCCTCATTCATTGATCCAAGAGAAGATTGGAATGCAGCCATGGGACACAGCTAATCCGAATCCCCTGAAGGATCTAGATAGATAGATAGACAGACAGGTGCAGTTTACTTTCTCTACTGCAGGGGGCAACCAGCCACAGCGGCATTGCAAAGGGAGAGGAAGTCAAGAAGAACATGGTATCTCTATGGTTTACTAAATCACCGGGGAGGCCTTTCCGATTGGATGCTGCCACCTCATGTGACTCTATAGACCATCTTGGGTCAAGCAGAGTCTATTTAAAACCTTGGCTCCCAGGTAGAATTGCCACCTCATCCCATTAAACCCAAACACCTTTGAATTACACGGGTTCTGAGGCTAATCAAATGCAGATAAGGCAACAAGTGAGCTTAATTACCACCTTTATCAGCCTCAGAACCTGTGTAATTCATATGTGTTCGGGTTTAAAGGGCTGAACACATATGAATTACACAGGTTCTGAGGCTGATAAAGGTGGTAATTAAGCTCACTTGTTGCCTTATCTGCATTTTAATTAGCCTCAGAACCCGTGTAATTCAAAGGTGTTTGGGTTTAAAGGGATGAGGTGGCAACTCTACTCCCAGGCTCGGCACGCATTTCACGTGTGGGTATCGGAGGGACAGGTCACCCATCTGTCAAGGACCATATTCACGGTAGGTTCCAGATGAGTAGGGAAAGAGAAGGGACAAACTCACCTTCCTGGAAGCTTCCACGTTCTGGGTGCAGACCGGCCAGGCCGCATTCCATCCCTCAAGGGAGATGCTGTCGGTGCATCTGAGAACTCCTGCAACTTCCTGTGAGTGTGCCCGGTGTGCCCGGTCAGGTTGTCCTCCTGCCGAGTAGTTGCACTTGTTTGAACTACCATTACAATACAGTTCTGTTACTGCATCTGGACTTTGAGTGTTTACTGCCGCCGCACAACACTGCACCTTCCCACAGTTATTATTATTTTTATACATGATTTATATAGCGCCAACAGTTTATGCAGCACTTTACAATGTATGGGGGGGGGGGGGGGGCAACACAATTACAGTACAGTTCAATACAAAAAGTACAGGAGGGCCCGGGTCGTAGAGCTTACATTCTAAAGGGAGGGGGTGGTGGTACAAAAGGTAATAGCTGCAGAAAATGATTTGATGGGGGTGGCTCGGGGACAGTTCGATAGATAGTGAAGATAGATACAACAGATAAGATAAATAGATAGATACGATAGATACGACACATAAGATAGATAAGACAGATACGGTAGATAGATAGATAGATAGATAGATAGATAGATAGATAGATAGATAGATAGATAGATAGATAGATAGATCAATAGATACGACAGATAAGATAAATAGATAGATACGATAGATAGATAGATAGATAGATAGTGAAGATAGATACGACAGATAAGATAAATAGATTGATAGATAGATAGATAAGATAGGTACAATATATAGATAAGATAGATAGATACGGTAGATTAGATAGATAAATAGATAGACAGGATAGATAAGATAGTTAGATAAGACAGATAAGGTAGATAGATAGATAAGATAGATAGACAGATAGATCAATAGATACGACAGATAAGGTAAATAGATAGATAGATAGATAGATAGATAGATAGATAGATAGATAGATAGATAAGAAAGATAGATACGACAGATAAAATAAATAGATAGATACGATAGGTAGGTAGATAGATAGATAGTGAAGATAGATACGACAGATAAGATAAATAGATCGATAGATAGATAAGATAGATAGATAAGATATATAGATAAGATAGATAGATAAGATAGATAGATACGATAGATAGATACAATAGATAGATAAGATAGATCCGATAGATAGATAGATACAATAGATGTAGTACCCCCTTAGTATACGATGCTTGGAAAATATTTTTCCCCCCTCCTTCTGTAGTCAAGGACAAACCCAGACTGTTTATAGGGCACATTGGGCATTTGCCCAGTGGGCCGGGAGCCACTGGGCTGCATGTCCTAACAAGGGTGGCCTGTTGATGACCGGAGGGGGGGGGGGGGGGGGGAACGTTCCCTCCCACTGCTTGTGAAAGCAATCCATTGGCTAGTTAGCTGTTAGGATTGCTTTTACAAGAAAGCTGACCGTTGGCTCTGAAAAAAACGATACGGGGATGATGCCTGCAGCTGGTAACCTGTCAGGGCTGCTGATAGAAACCATGGGGGCCCCAAACAGCCAACTGAACAGGGCACCCCCCCACCCCCCAAATATACACAGTTTACTATCCTTCATTTATAAATGAACACAGTAAGTGATAGGTACAAATCACTCATTGTGTTCATTCAGGAAAGAAAGGGGCTGGGGTAAATAGGACATATTTACTGCACCATTTCCCCACTGTCAGTCCTGAAGAATCCTATATGTGCTTGTAGCCGCTGCTGGGAAGGAGAGGAGGGAGCACTGTGGGGCTGGGGGGGGGCACACAGAGTGACCTGGGCAGCAGGGGGAAACATATGGTGCACAGAAAGGGTGATCAGTGCGGCAGGAAGGGATAGGGGGGGCAATTCATGGAACTGGTCCCCTATATGTCTCTCTCTGCAGCAGCTGAAAGCCTGCAGGAAAGAAAAAACAGGGAGGGGGAGGCGCCGACCTGAGTGTAGTATTAAAATGATGACTTTAATAGGATAAGATTAAAAACACTTACAGGATGATAGAAGATGCGTGCTCGCCAAAGTAAAGTGCAGTCCTGGCATTCCACATGGCTCTGTGGGTCTCGCCGCTGTTCCGGATAGCCATGTGGAATGCCAGGACTGCACTTTACTTTGGCGAGCACGCATCTTCTATCATCCTGTAAGTGTTTTTAATCTTATCCTATTAAAGTCGTCATTTTAACCACTTTAAGACCGGGGTTTTTTTTTTTTTTAGATTTGTTGTTTTCAAGTTAAAACATTTTTTTTTTTTTTTTTGCTAGAAAACGACTTAGAACCACCAAACATTATACATTTTTTTTTAACATTGTAGAGAACAAAATGGCGGCCGTTGCAATACTTTCTGTCACACCGTATTTGTGCAGCGGTCTTACAAGCGCACTTTTCTTTTTTTTTTTTAAAGTACACTTTTTTTTAATTAAAAAGTAAGACAACAGTAAAGTTTGATTTTTTTTTATATTGTGAAAGAAAATGTTTCGCCAAGTAAATTGATACCCAACATGTCACGCTTCAAAATAGCGCCCGCTCGTGGAATGGCGACAAACTTTTACCCTTAAAAATCTCCATAGGCGGCATTTAAAAAATTCTCCTTGCTGCATGTGTTGTGTCACAGAGGAGGTCCAGGGCGAGAATTATTGCTCTCGCTCTACCGATCGCGGCGATACCTCACATGTGTGGTTTGACCACCGTTTTCATATGTGGGCGCTACTCAGATATGCGTTCGCTTCTTCCCGCGAGCTCGGCGGGACGGGGGCGCTTTTAAAAAAATATATATATTTTTCTTATTTATTTTATCTTTTACTTTTTATTTTTACACCATAAAAAAAAAAAGAAAAAGTTTCACTTTTATTCCTATTACAAGCAATGTAAACATCCCTTGTATTGCATGACCGGACCTATTAAATATGAGATCCGGGGGGGCCAAAAAGACTTCAGATCTCATATTTACACAAAAATGCAATAAAAAAAAATAGTCATTTAAAAAAAAAAAAAAAAAAATGGCCCTTTAAGAGCGTTATGACGTCGCTTACGCCCTGTAGTGTCATGGAGACGTCTTCCTCCTCATTCGTCTCCATGTCAGCCCAGGGGACAGACACGATCGCTTCCGCCACTGCCGTCGGCACTGGGTCGCAGCGGGAGGAGGGGGGGCCCCTCTCCCGCCACCGATAAAAGTGATCTTGCGGTGAATCCGACGCAGAGACCACTTTTATCTTTGTACCGGACCGCCGGCCGAACGCGGGGATACTGGGGTTATGGCAGCTAGCTGCTGCCATAACAACGATATCTGTCCCCAAAGGAGGGACGTACATCGGCATGCGGCGGTCCGGAAGTGGTTAATACTACACTCAGGCTGGCGCCTCCCCCCTCCCTGTTTTTTCCTTACATTGTGGACGATACTAAACTAAGCAGGGCAATAACTTCTCCGCAGGATGTGGAAACCTTGCAAAAAGATCTGAATTAATTAATGGGGGGGAGGGGCAACTACATGGCAAACGAGGTCCAATGTAGAAAATTGTAAAGTAATGCATTTGGGTGGAAAAAATCTGAATGCAATCTATAGACTGGGGGGAGAACCTCTGGGGGGATCTAGGATGGAAAGGGACCTGGGGGTCCTAGTAGATGATAGGCTCAGCAATGCCAAGCTGCTGCTAACAAAGCAAACAGAATATTGAAAATATTAAAAAGGGATCAACTCCAGAGATAAAACGATAATTCTCCCGCTCTACAAGACTCTGGTCCAGCCGCACCTGGAGTATGCTGTCCAGTTCTGGGCACCAGTCCTCAGGAAGGATGTACTGGAAATGGAGCGACTACAAAGAAGGGCAACAAAGCTGATAAAGGGTCTGGAGGATATTAGTTATGAGGAAAGGTTGGGAGCTCTGAACTTATTCTCTCTGGAGAAGAGACGCCTGAGAGGGGATATGATTTCATTATATAAATACCGGACTGGTGACCCCACAATATATAAATACCGGACTGGTGACCCCACAATATATAAATACCAGACTGGTGACCCCACAATATATAAATACCGGACTGGTGACCCAGCAATATATAAATACCGGACTGGTGACCCCACAATATATAATTACCAGACTGGTGACCCCACAATATACAAATACCGGATTGGTGACCCCACAATATATAAATACCAGACTGGTGACCCCACAATATACAAATACCGGACTGGTGACCCCACAATATACAAATACCGGACTGGTGACCCCACAATATATAAATACCGGACTGGTGACCCCACAATATATAAATACCAGACTGGTGACCCCGCAATATATAAATACCGGACTGGTGACCCCACAATATATAAATACCGGACTGGTGACCCCACAATATATAAATACCGGACTGGTGACCCCACAATATATAAATACCAGACTGGTGACCCCACAATATATAAATACCGGACTGGTGACCCCGCAATATATAAATACCGGACTGGTGACCCCACAATATATAATTACCAGACTGGTGACCCCACAATATACAAATACCAGATTGGTGACCCCACAATATATAAATACCAGACTGGTGACCCCACAATAGGGGGAAAACTTTTTCGCAAAAGGGAGTTTAACAAGACTCGTGGCCACTCATTAATATTAGAAGAAAAGAGGTTTAACCTTAAACTACGTAGACCAGCCTTTCTCAACCTTTTCAACACAGAGGAACCCTTGAAATAGTTCTCCGGTCTCGGGGAACCCCCTGCTAAAAATCTGAAATCTACAACTCATGATACATTAGTGTGATGGTCAGTGGGAAGAATGGTCCTCACACTTGTGGTCATTGGGAAGAATGGTCCTCACACTTGTGGTCATTGGGAAGAATGGTCCTTACACTTGTGGTCATTGGGAAGAATGGTCCTTACACTTGTGGTCATTGGGAAGAATGGTCCTTACACTTGTGGTCATTGGGAAGAATGGTCCTCACACTTGTGGTCATTGGGAAGAATGGTCCTTACACTTGTGGTCATTGGGAAGAATGGTCCTCACACTTGTGGTCAGTGGGAAGAATGGTCCTCACACTTGTGGTCAGTGGGAAGAATGGTCCTTACACTTGTGGTCATTGGGAAGAATGGTCTTACACTTGTGGTCATTGGGAAGAATGGTCCTTACACTTGTGGTCATTGGGAAGAATGGTCCTCACACTTGTGGTCATTGGGAAGAATGGTCCTTACATTTGTGGTCATTGGGAAGAATGGTCCTCACACTTGTGGTCAGTGGGAAGAATGGTCCTCACACTTGTGGTCAGTGGGAAGAATGGTCCTTACACTTGTGGTCATTGGGAAGAATGGTCCTCACACTTGTGGTCATTGGGAAGAATGGTCTTACACTTGTGGTCATTGGGAAGAATGGTCCTCACACTTGTGGTCATTGGGAAGAATGGTCCTCTCACTTGTGGTCATTGGGAAGAATGGTCCTCACACTTGTGGTCAGTGGGAAGAATGGTCCTCACACTTGTGGTCATTGGGAAGAATGGTCCTCACACTTGTGGTCATTGGGAAGAATGGTCCTCACACTTGTGGTCATTGGGAAGAATTACCTCCTTACAGGTAGCTAAAAAGATCAATGGTGTCGGTGGGAACTTATCCGAGAGGCAGAAATTGCCCAATGCTGAAGGAACCCCTACAACCTCTGGAGGAACCCTGGTTGAGAATCACTGACATAGAGGGTTCTTTACTGTAAGAGTGGCAAGGATGTGGAATTCCCTTCCACGGGCGGTGGTCTCAGCTGGGGAGCATCAATACCCTGTTTACCCCGAAAATAAGACCTAGCGTGATTGTCGGTGATGGCTTCAATATAAGCCCTACCCCCCAAATAGGCCCTAGTTAAAGTCTGTGTAGGTCTTATTTTCAGGGTTGGGCTTATTTTCAGGGGAAACAGGGTAGGGCTTATTTGGGGGGTAGGGCTTATATTGCAGCCATCACCGACAGTCACGCTGGGTCTTATTTTCGGGAGGAAACAGGGTAGTTTCAAGGAGCTATTAGATAAACACCTGAACGACCGCAACATACAGGCATATACAATGTAATACTGACATATAATCACACACATAGGATGGACTTGATGGACTTGTGTCTTTTTTTTCAACCTCACCTACTATGTAACTATGTAATACTATGTAACTATGTCTTGCAGAGTTCTGGGCACAATGGATGGTTTCCTTCCTTTTTAGCCCTTAATACCCCTTTGTGTAGATACATCACCATCTGGCTATTACAGCCACAGACTATACCCCTAAGGATTACTCCATCGGGAGCAGCAGATAAACACGGACTATACTGAAAGCCTGCAGGAGGTAGAGAAAGAAGAAGCCAGCTTTCAGCTGCTGCAATGGATGGTTGCCTTCCTTTTTAACCTTTAATACCCCTTTGTATGGATACATCACCATCCGGCTATTACAGCCACAGACTATACCCCTAAGGATTACTCCATCGGAAGCGGCAGATAAACACGGACTATACTGAAAGCCTGCAGGAGGTAGAGAAAGAAGAAGCCAGCTTTCAGCTGCTGCAATAGATGGTTGCCTTCCTTTTTAACCCTTAATACCCCTTTGTATGGATACGTCACCATCCGGCTATTACAGCCACAGACTATACCCCTAAGGATTACTCCATCGGAAGCGGCAGATAAACATGGACTATACTGAAAACCTGCAGGAGGTAGAGAAAGAAGAAGCCAGCTTTCAGCTGCTGCAATGGATGGTTGCCTTCCTTTTTAACCCTTAATACCCCTTTGTATGGATACATCACCATCCGGCTATTACAGCCACAGACTATACCCCTAAGGATTACTCCATCAGAAGCGGCAGATAAACATGGACTATACTGAAAGCCTGCAGGAGGTAGAGAAAGAAGAAGCCAGCTTTCAGCTGCTGCAGAGACAGCCATACTGGTGATCGGTTCCAGTACCTGCCCCCCCCCCCCCCACCACCACCACAGTGCTGATCGCCCTCCCTGCCCACATCTGATCCACGTGCCTGGGCCCCCCTGCTGGTTTGGGCCCCATACAAGAGGACCGCTGGTACCCCCTTAACCCACGGCATCCCGGTATAACCCTTTGGAGTCCGGCGGCATACCAGGAATGCGACTGGTTGGCGAGGGGCTATACGGACTTTTGGGAACAGCAGGGAGCCAATGGCATGAGCAAGGGATGAGGGTTCCCGGGGTTCTCTATACGCAGAGATAACACGGGTGCAAATAAAGAGAAAGTTGACATTTTTTGTCAGCTTTAAAAAGTCATTTTTAAATCCCAAAATGATACAAAATGATACAAAATGATACAAAACGTTCAGCATTCTATCAAAGTATTTTGCGGCGTTCTCCTTTCATCCTGCAGCCATAAACATCCCCATTCAGTGAAGAAGGATGCTGTGATCTTGGATAAAATTAATGTCCCGCTGTTCAGCTAATTTCCGCGGTCAAAGTACAAATACATTAGTAGGAACGTCTTCACGCGCTTCGCTTCCAGAACATTCCCCCCCCCTCCCCTCCCCCCCCCCACAAAGCACCGATAATGGCCCCGCTGTAGCCGCACTTTCCTTCTAATCACAAGATAAACATTTTGTTGCTCAATTGAAATAAAATGATTCACTTTTCTTTTCAGGGCTGTCAGGAAACATTAAGTGGCCTGATTGATATTTATTTTCATCTCCCAAACAGCCGATTGACTCCAATTAAATATTGAGAATCTACATATAAGAGAGAAAAAAAAAAAAAAAGAAAAATCATAAAAAGAAAAGAAGGAAACAATTAAATAAAATGAAAAAGAATCTGATACAGAAGCTTTGTAATCATAAATGACTTAGATGTGCGGGGGATGGGGGGGACGCGGGGGGCATGTGGCCTTTCCTAAAAAAAAAACACGTTATCAATTTTATTTTATTTTTATTATGTTTTTATTGATCAATTTTTTTATTTTTTTTATAATTATTTTTTTTAACCACTTTCAGCCCCGGACCATTTTGCTGGTCAAAGACCAGACCACTTTTTTGCGATTCGGCACTGCGTCGCTTTAACTGACAATTGCGTGGTCGTGCGACGTGGCTCCCAAACAAAATTGACGTCCTTTTTTTTCCCACAAATAGAGCTTTCTTTTGGTGGTATTTGATCACCCCTGCGGTTTTTATTTTTTGCGCTATAAACAAAAATAGAGCGACAATTTTGAAAAAAAACACATTATTTTTTACTTTTTGTAATAATAAATATCCCCCAAAAATATATAAAAAAACATTTTTTTCCCTCAGTTTAGGCCGATACGTATTCTTCTACATATTTTTGGTCAAAAAAATCGCAATAAGCGATTATTGATTGGTTTGCGCAAAAGTTATAGCATTTACAAAATAGGGGATAGTTTTATAGCATTTTTATTAATCATTTTTTATTATTTTTTTTTACTAGTAATGGCGGCGATCAGCGATTTTTATTGTGACTGCGACATTATGGTGGACACATCGGACATTTTTGACACATTTTTGGGACCATTGTCATTTATACAGTAATCACTGCTATATAAATGCAGTGATTCCTGTGTAAATGACACTGGCAGTGAAGGGGTTAACCAGTGGGTGGCAGTGTAGGGGTTAAGTGTTCCTAGGGGTGTGTTACTAACTGTGGGGGGGGGTTGGGCTTTCATTTAGTGAACACTGATCTCTGATCCAATCACATGGAGCAGAGATCAGCGTCACTAGTTGCTAGGCAGAATGGAGAAATGCTGTTTACAACGGCATTTCTTCATTCAACCGCTCCGTGAGACGATCGCGGGTACGCCCGCGGCGATCGAGTCCGCGGGTCCCGCGACCGGACTCACGGGGGTCCCGACCAGCGCGGCAGGGTGGCAAATTTAAAGGGACGTATATGTACGCCCATTTGCCTGCCCGTGCCATTCTGTCGACGTACATCGGCGTGCGCTGGTCGGCAAGTGGTTAAATAAAAAACACCTTTTTTATGTAAGTACTAAAATATTTACGACCTAATATCAAATTACACTCACCGGACACTGTATTAGGTAAACCTTGCTTGGTACCACAAATTGTTGATCAACCAATCACATGGCAGCAACTCAATGCATTTAGGCATCTAGACGTGGTGAAGACGACTTGCTGAAGTTCACACCGAGCATCAAAATGGGGAAAGAAAGGAGGTTTAAGTGGCTTTGAATGTGTCACGGTTGTTGGCGCCAGACGGGGCTGGTCTGAGTATTTCTGGGATTTTAACACACAACCATCTCTCGGGGTTTTACAGAGAATGGTGGGAAAAAAGAAAAAATATCCAGTGAGCGGCAGCTGTGTGGAGGAAAAGGCCTTATTGAGGTCAGAGGAGAATGGGCAGACTGGTTGCAGATGATAGAGACAAGAGGAACTCAAATAACCACTCGTTACATCCAAGGTATCCAGAATATCATCTCTGAACTCACACCACATCCAACCTTGAAAGAGATGGGCTACAGCAGCAGAAGACCACACCGGGTGCCACTCCTGGATGCTAAGAACAGAAAACTGAGACTACAATTGGCACCGGATCACCAAAATTGGACAACAGAAGATTGGAAAAACTTTGCCTGGTCTCATCTGGATTTCAGCTGTGACATTCAGATGGTGGGGTCAGAATTTGGCGCATGGATCCATCCTGCCTTCTATCACCGGTTCAGGCTGGTGGTGGGGGTGTAATGGTGTGGGGGATGGGGTATCACCGGTTCAGGCTGGTGGTGGGGGTGTAATGGTGTGGGGGATGGGGTATCACCAGTTCAGGCTGGTGGTGGGAGTGGAATGGTGTGGGGGGTATTTTCTTGGCACACTTTGGGCCCCTTAGTACCAATTGAGCATGGTTTAATCACCACGACCTACCTGAGTATTGTTGCTGACCATGTCCATCCCTTTATGATTACAGTGTCCCCATCTTCTGGTGGCTCCTTCCAGCAGGATAATGCCCCATGTCACAAAGCTCCAATCATCTCACCACTGGACAATGAGGTCCCTGTCCTCCAATGGCCTCCACACTCACCACATCTCATCCAATAGAGCACCTCTGGGATGTGGTGGAACGGAAGATTCGGCATCATGGATGTGCAGCCAACAAATCTGCAGCAGCTGTGTGATGCCATCATGTCACTATGGAGGAAAATCTCTGAGGAACGTTTCCAACACATTGTTGTATCTCTGCCACCAAGAATGAAGGCAAAAGGGGTCCAACCCGCTACTGGCAAGATGTACCTAATAAAGTGGCCGGGGGGTGTATATTGTACTTTACTTTTAACCACTTGTCTACCGAAGCAATTTTTTTGCATTTTTTTCCACAAATTACTGTAACCCCCCCCCCCCCCCCCCAAAAAAAAAGCATACATTTTCTGATAGCAGAGACCCTGGAGAATAAAATGGTTGTATTTGCAATTGTTTATGCCCTATGATATGTGTGCAGTTATATATCACATATTAGTAGGAAAAAATACACCAAGGAAACACTCACAATGGCGAATAGGGCCAATGGGAATAGTAGTACCCTGTTTCCCCTAAAATAAGACCTAGCGTGATTGTCGGTGTTGGCTGCAATATAAGCCCTACCACCCAAATAAGCCCTACTCTGTTTCCTCAAAAATAAGCCCTACCCTGAAAAGAAGACCTACAAGGACTTTAACTAGGGCTTATTTGGGGGGGTGGTAGGGCTTTTATTGCAGCTATCACCGACAATCACACTAGGTCTTATTTTAGGGGAAACAGGGTAGTAGGAATCACAGATAGGTGAGCAACTAGGTTTGCCCCAAGCCCCTCCACCCCCCCCCTCCCGGTCACTATAATGACAGGTCGCCGGTGGCACCAAAAAAGCTCAAGGAAAATGCATCCCTTCCTATGTCTGTCTTCACATTGGTCCATCGCGGTGTTAAAAAATCCCGCTTGTAGCAATTTTTGGTGCATATTTGGTCAGTTACCAAAACGCACCTCTCCATTTGAAATGCATTGAAAACCTGTGTTGCGTTTTTCGATGCGTTTTTTTTTTTTTTTTTTTTAATTCACGTGACCCATCAACAAAAAACATCACTGCAGAAGCGGCAAAATCACGCACGTTTATTGGACGGCCATTATTGCTACATTTTTATCTATTGACGAAACGCTGATAACCCTATTTACAGAGGAACGTTTCCGTCTGCCAATATATCGGCGCACCCCGCGTCATATGTATCCCAATCAACATTCTTGTAGCTAGGCGTGTGTAACTATATTTCATATGTGCATGTTAGTGGGGGTGGGGGGCTCAAAAAAATGTTTTTTTTTGGGGGGGTAATTTTAAGTTCTTGGGTGTAACTTACCACTTCAGCCCCGGACCATTTTTCTGGCCAAAGACCAGAGCACTCTTTTTGCGATTCGGCACTGAGTCGCTTTAACTGACAATTGCGCGGTCGTGCGACGTGGCTCCCAAACAACATTTGACGCCCTTTTTTCCCCACTAATAGAGCTTTCTTTTGGTGGTATTTGATCACCTCTGCGGTTTTTATTTTTTGCGCTATAGACAAAAAAAGAGCGACAATTTTGAAAAACTATTTTGAAAAACATTTTGCTACAATAAATATCCTCCAAAAATATTTATATATATATAAAAAAATCCTCAGTTTACATATTCTTCTACATATTTTTTGTAAAAAAAAAAAAAATCACAATAAGAGTTTATTGATTGGTTTGCGCAAAAGTTATATATTCTTCTACATATTTTTGGTAAAAAAAAAAATCGCAATAAGAATTTATTGATTGGTTTGCGCAAAAGTTATATATTTTTCTACATTTTTTTGGTAAAAAAAAAAAAGAAAATCGCAATAAGAGTTTATTGATTGGTTTGCGCAAAAGTTATATATTTTTCTACATATTTTTGGTAAAAATAAAAAAATAAAAAATCGCAATAAGAGTTTATTGATTGGTTTGCGCAAAAGTTATATATTTTTCTACATATTTTTGGTAAAAAAAAAAAATAAATCGCAATAAGAATTTATTGATTGGTTTGCGCAAAAGTTATATATTTTTCTACATATTTTTGGTAAAAAAAAAAAAACGCAATAAGAGTTTATTGATTGGTTTGCGCAAACGTTATATATTTTTCTACATATTTTTGGTAAAAATAAAAAATCGCAATAAGAATTTATTGATTGGTTTGCGCAAAAGTTATATATTTTTCTACATATTTTTGTTAAAAAAAAAAATCGCAATAAGAGTTTATTGATTGGTTTGCGCAAAAGTTATATATTTTTCTACATATTTTTGGTAAAAATAAAAAATCGCAATAAGACTTTATTGATTGGTTTGCGCAAAAGTTATATATTCTTCTACATATTTTTGGTAAAAAAAAAAAAAAAAATCGCAATAAGAGTTTATTGATTGGTTTGCGCAAAAGTTATATATTCTTCTACATATTTTTGGTAAAAAAAATAAAAAATTAAAAAAATCGCAATAAGAATTTATTGATTGGTTTGCACAAAAGTTATATATTTTTCTACATATTTTTGGTAAAAAAAAAAAAAAAATCGCAATAAGAATTTATTGATTGGTTTGCGCAAAAGTTATATATTCTTCTACATATTTTTGGTAAAAAAAAAATCGCAATTAGAGTTTATTGATTGGTTTGCGCAAAAGTTATATATTTTTCTACATATTTTTGGTAAAAATAAAAAAATAAAAAATCGCAATAAGAGTTTATTGATTGGTTTGTGCAAAAGTTATATATTTTTCTACATATTTTTGGTAAAAATAAAAAAATAAAAAATCGCAATAAGAATTTATTGATTGGTTTGCGCAAAAGTTATATATTTTTCTACATATTTTTGGTAAAAAAAATAAAATAAAATCGCAATAAGAGTTTATTGATTGGTTTGCGCAAAAGTTATATATTTTTCTACATATTTTTGGTAAAAATAAAAAATCGCAATAAGAATTTATTGATTGGTTTGCGCAAAAGTTATAGCGTTCACAAAAAAAGGGGATAGTTTTATGGCATTTTTATTAATAATTTTTTATTTTTTTACTAGTAATGGCGGCAATCCGCGATTTTTATCGTGACTGCGACATTGTGGAGGACACATCGGAACAATTTTGACACATTTTTGGGACCATTGTCATTTATACAGCGATCAGTGCTATACAAATGCAGTGATTCCTGTGTAAATGACACTGGCAGTGAAGGGGTTAACCACTAGGTGGCAGTGTAGGGGTTAAGTGTGTCCTGGGGAGTGTTTTTAACTGTGGGGGCGTGGCTATGTGTGACACGTCACTGATCACTGCTCCCGATCACAGGGAACAGAGATCAGTGTCCTGTCACTAGGTAGAATGGGGAGATGCTTGTTTACATTGGCATCTCCCTGTTCTTCCTCCCCCGTGAGACGATCGCGGGTATCCCCACGGCGTTTGAGTCCGGGGGACCCACGATTGGACTCATGAAGGTCCCGACCGGCGCGCGCGCGCGCCGCCGGCAGCACGCACAAGATGGCACGGCAGCAAATTTAAAGGGACGTACAGGTACGCCCATTTGCCTGTCCGTGCCATTCTGCCGACGTACATCGCCGTGCGCTGGTCGGGAAGTGGATATTTTTACACATTTGTTTTTAATTTTTTTTTTCAACTAAACTTTTGGGTGACAGATTATCTTTATTGAGACATCAGTAAAAGACCCCCAACGTCTTTTCTGCCCTCTAGTGGAGTGAATGGCGTGCAGATCATACTCCATTCGCTTCTTCCCCCGGGAATACCGGCTGGGGGGGAAGTGACACCAGGATCCTGAAGTGACGTTTTACACGCCACTTTCGGGGTCATTAGCAGGAAGGGGAGATCAACAAACGGACGTTCATGGATCTCTTTCCCCACTACCTGGCGGTATTGGCCATGCCGGTCCTGGGAAGCATGGCGGGGGGTGGGTGTGTGTGCATAGCTCAGAAATGTCCCTGATTTCAAGGGACTGTCCCTCATTCAGCTCAATGTCCCTCTGTCCCTCTTTCCTCCTCATTTGCCCCTCATTTTGGTCTGATCTGTATACAGTGAAACCTTGGTTTACGAGTAACGCAGTTAAAGCAGAGGTCCACACAAAAACTGATCCTCCGCTTTTCTGAACCCTCCCCCCCCCTCCGGTGTCACATTTGCGGGGAGGGGGGGTGCAGATACCTGTCTAAGACATGTATTTGCACCCACTTCCGGGCATAGACTCCCACAGGAGTCTACGCCTCTTCCCGTCCCGAGGCACTGTCTGCTGGGACAGAGACAGCAGGGAGCATACTGATTGCGCTGCGCGACTCGCGCATGCGCAGTAGGGAGCCGGGAAGTGAAGCCACAAGGCTTCATTTCCTGACTCCCATACGGAAGATGGCAGCGGCAGCATCCGAGGGACGGTTCTGGCCTCGCTGGACCCTGGACGCTGGGCAGGTAAGTGTCCTTATTTTAAAAGTTGGCAGCTGCAAGATTTGTAGGCGACATTGATAGGTGACACTGATAGGTGACACTGATGAGGGGACACAGGTGGCTACTGATGAGCAGGCACTGATGAGGAGGCACAGGTGGGCACTGAGGAGGAGGCACCGGTGGGTACTGATGAGGAGGCACCGGTGGGCACTGATGAGGAGGCACTGATAGGATGCACTTATGGGCATTGATAGGCAGCACTGAATGGGCCCTGATTATCAGTGTACATGTCCCTTTTGGAGAAGCCAGTTATCAGCTTTTCTTCTACCCTCCTCATGCTGTCAGCATGAGGAAAGGAGTGTCGATAACCGATTATTTTTACATCCGCGATCAGCTGCGATTGGACACAGCTGATCACGTGGTAAAGAGCTGCTGATTGGCTCTTTACCTCAATCTGTGATCAGTGTTGTCCTCTGGACACTGTGATCACAGAGCACGCCGCTCGCGCCCTGCAGCGGGCACGTTCATGGAGTCCCAGAACAAGCCGGCCGCACTGTAGCCATCAGTCGGCTATAGAGCAGATGGCAAGTGGTTAAGCAGCAGGGCACCCGCTTGGCATGGGACCAGGAAGCTAGTGGAGATCACTGCAGCAGCGGTATATTAGCAATATCTATATATAGCGATTTCCAGTTTCTAGAGCAGCCTTTCTCAACCTATTCTACATGGAGGAACCCTTGAAATAATTTTCCTGGTCTCTAGAGAACCCTGATAAATATTACTTTACCCACAAATGATACATTGGTGTGGTGGTCAGTGGGAAGAATGTTCCTTACACTTGTGGGCATTGGGAAGCATTCCCACCTTACAGATAGTTAAAAAGATCAATGGTGTCAGTAGGAACTTATCTCAAAGACGGAGCTTGCTCATTGCTCGAGGAACCCCTTGCAACCTCTGGAGGAACCCTAGGATTCCATGCAATCCAAGGTTGAGAAACTGTGTCCTAGAGCAGGGAGTCTCCAAACTGTGGCCCTTTGCTAGCCTTTATCTGGCCCTTGGGCACAATTCCTCCCACTGACACCAATGATGAGATATTATTCCTCCTACAACGGGGACACTACTCCTACTCCTATTGACCACCGACCCTGAGGCCATATTTGTTCTCACTTATGCCGAGCCCGTGACATTTTCTGCCCCTTCTGGCCACAATCCGGCCCTCCTAAAGTCTGGAGGACAATAAACTGGCCCTTTGTTTGAAAAGCTTGGAGACCCCTGTCCTAGAGGGATCTCACAGGCAGGCATGTACTGGCCATCGGGACTACTGGGAGTTTCCCGGTGGGCCGATGGCTCAGTGGGTCACTCTGATGTAAGGGGGCTGGTGATGGGACACTCTGATGTAAGGGGGCTGGTGATGGGACACTCTGATGTAAGGGGGCTGGTGATGGGGCACTCTGATGTAAGGGGGCTGGTGATGGGGCACTCTGATGTAAGGGGGCTGGTGATGGGGCACTCTGATGTAAGGGGGCGCTGATGGGACACTCTGATGTAAGGGGGCGCTGATGGGACACTCTGATGTAAGGGGGCGCTGATGGGACACTCTGATGTAAGGGGGTGCTGATGGGACACTCTGATGTAAGGGGGCTGGTGATGGGACACTCTGATGTAAGGGGGCTGGTGATGGGACACTCTGATGTAAGGGGGCTGATGATGGGACACTCTGATGTAAGGGGGCTGATGATGGGACACTCTGATGTAAGGGGGTGCTGATGGGACACTCTGATGTAAGGGGGTGCTGATGGGACACTCTGATGTAAGGGGGCTGCTCATGGGACACTCTGATGTAAGGGGGCTGGTGATGGGACACTCTGATGTAAGGGGGCTGCTCATGGGACACTCTGTTGTAAGGGGGCTGGTGATGGGACACTCTGTTGTAAGGGGGCTGGTGATGGGACACTCTGATGTAAGGGGGCTGGTGATGGGACACTCTGATGTAAGGGGGCTGGTGATGGGACACTCTGATGTAAGTGGGGGCTGGTGATGGGACACTCTGATGTAAGGGGGGCTGGTGATGGGACACTCTGATGTAAGGGGTGCTGATGGGACACTCTGTTGTAAGGGGGGCTGGTGATGGGACACTCTGATGTAAGGGGGCTGGTGATGGGACACTCTGATGTAAGGGGTGCTGATGGGACACTCTGTTGTAAGGGGGGCTGGTGATGGGACACTCTGATGTAAGTGGGGGCTGGTGATGGGACACTCTGATGTAAGGGGGTGCTGATGGGACACTCTGTTGTAAGGGGGCTGGTGATGGGACACTCTGATGTAAGGGAGCTGCTGATGGGACACTCTGATGTAAGGGGGCTGGTGATGGGACACTCTGATGTAAGGGGGCTGGTGATGGGACACTCTGATGTAAGGGGGCTGGTGATGGGACACTCTGATGTAAGGGGGCTGGTGATGGGACACTCTGATGTAAGGGGGCTGGTGATGGGACACTCTGATGTAAGGGGGCTGGTGATGGGACACTCTGATGTAAGGGGGCTGGTGATGGGACACTCTGATGTAAGGGGGCTGGTGATGGGACACTCTGATGTAAGGGGGCTGGTGATGGGACACTCTGATGTAAGGGGGCTGGTGATGGGACACTCAAAATGTAAGTGGGCCGGTCTGGATGAAGTCCAGGGCCAAATTTCTGTCCCAGTCCAGCCCTGCTCACAGGTATGGTATATACAGGGTTACGTTGTAACTATGGAAAAGTACCGTACTTAAACTTCAGCTTTAATGGAAATTATAAGACAAATTGTAATCCTTCTAAAAACAGAAAGCTACCTCACTTAACCTGGTTATTGTCAAGCTCCTGACAACAGCCAGAAAATAAGTACCTATCGCACAAGCCTACGTTTCTATAAAAAGCTGAACTATTTCAGTAGCCCGCTCTCCGGCCCCGCTCCAAGTTTCTTTCTATCAGGCTGGGTTTTGCATATCGTCAATAGCACAGCATCAACATTTCAGGAAAACATGACACAGAACCGATAGAAAACCGTAAATTTGCTGGAGGCAAAACTAAAAATAAAACCACAGGTGTTAGGCCCATCTGTGCGAAGAGATTGTGCAATGATTCAGTACTGCACCATCTAAAAATGGGAACCGAAGAGTCACCCGGGCCCCATGATTCACCCGGAATGTGCCGGATCAACGTAAACACTGAATCAAGGAGATGCTTCCAAGAATGGCCCCGGAGTAAAAGATATTTAAATATGTGTCCTGAACGCTGGTGTTCATCGCACTCCGGTCCTCAGCACCCTTACACCCTTATGCCGCGTACACACGATCGGACTTTCCGGCAGACCTGGTCCGGCGGACCAGGAATCCGTCGGACAATTCTATTGTGTGTGGGCTCCAGCGGACTTTTTCCCCCTAAAAGTCAGGCGGACCTAGAAATAGAACATGTTTCAAATCTATCCGACGGACTAAAAATCAGGAAAAACCATACGTCTGTGTGCTGGTCCGACGGACCAAATATACGACGCAAGGGCAGCTATTGGCTACTGGCTATTGAACCTCCTTGTTTAGTCCCATCTTACGTCATCACGTTCAAAACGAAAGGACGTTCAAACGGACTTAGTCCGGTCGTGTGTGGCCAAGTCCGTTCATTCGGAAAGTCCGCCGGACCTCCGCCGAAAGTCCGCCGGACCTAGTCCGACGAAAAGTCCGGTCGTGTTGCACGCGGCATTAGGCAACCTGTTGCTCTTCAGATCCTGAAATAGATTCAGATGGATCGGGAGACAATTTTATGGCTTCAGGCGAAAGAGTCAGATAATTCAATCCAACAGATCTCAGAGGGAAACGGTTTTAACCACTTCAATACCGGCCACTTTCACCCCCTCCTGCCCAGGCCAATTTTCAGCTTTCAGCGCTGTCACACTTTGAATGACAATTGCGCGGTCTTACAACACTGTACCCATATGAGATTTTTTATCATTTTTTTCATAGAAATTGAGCTTTCTTTTGGCTGTATTTGATCACCGCTGTTTTATTTTTTTATTTTTTGCTAAACGAAAAAAAAAAAAAAAACTCTGAAAATAAATTTAGGCCAAAATGTATTCTGCTCCGTTTCTTTGGTGAAAATAAGTCAAATTGGTGTATATTAGTGTTTATGAAAGTTATAGAGTCCACAATCTATGGGATACCGTATATATATATATATATATATATATATATATATATATATATATATATATATATATATATAAGAAAATTGATCAATACCGATATATTGACGGCCTATCTTATTTCATGAGGCCCAAAAATGCCAGAACAGTACAAATACCCCCCCCCCCCCCACCCATGACCCCTTTTTGAAAAGTAGACAGTCCAAGGTGTTAAGTAAGAGGCATGGTGAGTTCTTTGAAGTTGGAATTTTTTTGTCACATTAAGGCCGCGTACACACGCGGGGACTGTTCGCTCAACTTTGTCCGCTAAACAGTGTTTCGGCGGACAGTCCGCTCGTGTGTGGGCTTTCAGCGGACAGTTTCAGCGGACAGTCTGCTGAACAAAGTTTTTCGGAAATTCCGAAAAACTGTCCGCTGAAACTTGGTTTGAGCGGACAGTCCGCCCGTGTGTAGGCTTGTTCGTCAAACTAAGTCTCGCGCATGCTCAGAAAGGATTTACACGCCGAAGTTTGCATTGCAGTGTATAGGACGTCGTTTTCTAGTCCCGTCGTACGTGCCGTTCACGTCATCGCGCACGATTTCAGCGGACTGTTCGTTCGTCGTGTGTGGGCAAGTCCGTCCATGCTAATTTTGAGCGGACTGTCCGCTGAAACTGTTTGACGGACAAAGTTGAGCGAACAGTCCCCTCGTGTGTACGCGGCCTCAGTGTTTGAGATTTTTAAATACTAGTGACAATATGTAAAAAAAAAAATAATATATATATATATATATTTATACATATACACAGTGACAAAAAAATATATATATGTATGTGTGTATATATATATATATATATATATATATATTGAAAAAAATATGAAGAAGAAAAAAATAAGAAAAAAATGATAATATATATATATATATATATATATATATATATATATATATATATATATTGAATTGTTTTTTTTTTTTTTTCTTTTTTTTTTTTATTACGTTTAAATTACTTTTTATTTTATTTTATTTTTAACACACTGGGACCAGAGCAATACATATATAATAATCAGGATTTATTTTTCCATAGATATTATAATGGCTTATACCAGTGAATTTCACTGGTATATGCAACCATTTTTACTGAATGAAACTGATTAATTCAGTGGGGGTTATTTACTAAAGGCAAATTCACTTTGCACTGCAAGTGCACTTGAAAGTGCACTTGGAAGTGCAGTCGCTCTAAATATAAGGGGTAGATCTGAAATGAGGGGAAGCTCTGCTGATTTTATCATCCAATTATGTGCACGCGATCATCTGGGACACGTGACCGGTCCTAGATAATTGCACAGGCCAGTCACACCTCGCGCATGCGCAGTGGGTGCCCGGCTGTGAAGCCACAGCCAGGTGCCCACAGTTAAAATGCCAGCACTGCCGAGTGGAGGGAGAACGAGCAGGGCTTTGATCCCCCCACATTGCTGGACCCTGGGACAGGTAAGTGTCCAATTATTAAAAGTCAGCAGCTGCAGTATTTGTAGCTGCTGACTTTTATTTTTTATTTTTTTAAGCAGAACACCACTTAAATAATAAAAGTAAAAAGAACAAACGTAGTCACAATATAGCCAAAGTTCAGTAACCAGAACGGATAGTCAGCCAAGCCAGAAGACAGGGATCAAGGTAGTGGAGCAGCAAGCAGGATCTGAAGCCATAAGGGATGTCAGGAAAGCAAGTCTTGAGCAGGAGAGTGTCTCTGTTTTTGTGATGTTGACCAAGGGGAAGGCAGAACTCCTCTGGACTGGATGGCTTAAAGTAGGCAGGACTGACGAGCAGGATATCATCAACAGCTGAGTAACTGTGGAGAGATAGGAGCTGGCAATTAGCCGACAGCTGAGCGGACAGCTCAGAGAAGGAAGGGCTGAGCCCAGCCCTGACATAAGCACACTCTTCTGCCTGCATGCTTGAGCTAAGGCAGTGTTTCTCAATTCCAGTCCTCATGGCCCACTAACAGGTCATGTTTTCAGGCTTTCCATTATTTTGCACAGGTGATTTGATCAGTTTCACTGCCTTAGTAATTACCCCAGCTGTTTCATCTGAGGGAAATCCTGAAAACATGACCTGTTAGTGGGCCATGAGGACTGGAATTGAGAAACACTGAGCTAAGGGAAGATTCCAGGAAGTAAATGCTACATGAATCATTTTACCCTTACCCAAGGTGGCCACAGCCAGAACTGCCAGGGGGTTGTTTTTCAAAGTGATTTCTCAACAAAATAAAGCATGGAGACGTGGGTGGATGAGGGAGTTTGCTTTACATATCAAAAAACAAATGAAATGGTGGTTTGTGGTGCTCGGATGCAGTGAGGATCCGCTTTAAGCAGAACCCAGGCCAAAAAAGGATAAATTAAGCTATAAAATAAAAAATCTATTTTTGCTGCTGATTTTTATTAGAAATCTTCACCAAGATTACAGAGAGTCATATATTATTACCATCCATCTTTTACTGGTTTACTATAAAAATGAAAATGTTCATCTAGGACCATATGCTTGTCATTATTAATAGCAAATCAAGCAAGGATGTTGACTAATTTAGAAAGAGAGCTTTATCCGCAGTACACTCGCTGCGAGTAGAGGAAATAATATTATGGATAGAAAAGACAGAAAACAAGAGGTAGGCCAGGGGAGAAGAGACCATGGGGGGACAAAGTTAGAGGAATGGAGGTGGGTAGAGAGAGGAAATGAGGCTCTGGAATCGGGAACAAGGTTAGATGAATGGAGGGGTTGGAGAGAAGAAATGAGGCTCTGGAATCGGGAAAAGGGTTAGATGAATGGAGGGGTTGGAGAGAAGAAATGAGGCTCTGGAATCAGGAACAAGGTTAGATGAATGGAGGGGTTGGAGAGAAGAAATGAGGCTTTGGAAGCAGAAACAAGGTTAGATGAATGGAGGGGTTAGAGAGAAGAAATGAGGCTCTGGAATCAGGAAAAGGGTTAGATGAATGGAGGGGTTGGAGAGAAGAAATGAGGCTCTGGAATCGGGAACAAGGTTAGATGAATGGAGGGGTTGGAGAGAAGAAATGAGGCTTTGGAAGCAGAAACAAGGTTAGATGAATGGAGGGGTTAGAGAGAAGAAATGAGGCTCTGGAATCGGGAACAAGGTTAGATGAATGGAGGGGTTGGAGAGAAGAAATGAGGCTCTGGAATCAGGAACAAGGTTAGATGAATGGAGGGGTTGGAGAGAAGAAATGAGGCTCTGGAATCGGGAACAAGGTTAGATGAATGGAGGGGTTGGAGAGAAGAAATGAGGCTCTGGAATCGGGAACAAGGTTAGATGAATGGAGGGGTTGGAGAGAAGAAATGAGGCTCTGGAATCGGGAACAAGGTTAGATGAATAGAGGGGTTGGAGAGAAGAAATGATGCTCTGGAATCGGGAACA
Organism: Lithobates pipiens; assembly: GCF_037356315.1. NCBI lineage: Eukaryota > Metazoa > Chordata > Amphibia > Anura > Ranidae > Lithobates > Lithobates pipiens. Next base: position 244,918,132 of record NW_027507787.1, read on the forward strand.
AGGTTAGATGAATGGAGGGGTTGGAGAGAAGAAATGAGGCTCTGGAATCGGGAACAAGGTTAGATGAATGGAGGGGTTGGAGAGAAGAAATGAGGCTCTGGAATCGGGAACAAGGTTAGATGGATGGAGGGGTTGGAGAGAAGAAATGAGGCTCTGGAATCGGGAACAAGGTTAGATGAATGGAGGGGTTGGAGAGAAGAAATGAGGCTCTGGAATCGGGAACAAGGTTAGATGGATGGAGGGGTTGGAGAGAAGAAATGAGGCTTTGGAATCAGAAACAAGGTTAGATGAATGGAGGGGTTGGAGAGAAGAAATGAGGCTTTGGAAGCAGAAACAAGGTTAGATGAATGGAGGGGTTGGAGAGAAGAAATGAGGCTCTGGAATCGGGAACAAGGTTAGATGAATGGAGGGGTTGGAGAGAAGAAATGAGGCTCTGGAATTGGGAACAAGGTTAGATGGATGGAGGGGTTGGAGAGAAGAAATGAGGCTCTGGAATTGGGAACAAGGTTAGATGGATGGAGGGGTTGGAGAGAAGAAATGAGGCTCTGGAATCGGGAACAAGGTTAGATGAATGGAGGGGTTGGAGAGAAGAAATGAGGCTCTGGAATCGGGAACAAGGTTAGATGGATGGAAGGGTTGGAGAGAAGAAATGAGGCTCCGGAATCGGGAACAAGGTTAGACGAATGGAGGGGTTGGAGAGAAGAAATGAGGCTCCGGAATCGGGAACAAGGTTAGACGAATGGAGGGGTTGGAGATAAGAAATGAGGCTCTGGAATTGGGAACAAGGTTAGATGAATGGAGGGGTTGGAGAGAAGAAATTAGGCTCTGGAATTGGGAACAAGGTTAGATGAATGGAGGGGTTGGAGAGAAGAAATTAGGCTTTGGAATCGGGAACAAGGTTAGATGAATGGAGGGGTTGGAGAGAAGATATGAGGCTCTGGAATCGGGAACAAGGTTAGATGAATGGAGGGGTTGGAGAGAAGAAATGAGGCTCTGGAATCGGGAACAAGGTTAGATGAATGGAGGGGTTGGAGAGAAGAAATGAGGCTCTGGAATCGGGAACAAGGTTAGATGAATAGAGGGGTTGGAGAGAAGAAATGATGCTCTGGAATCGGGAACAAGGTTAGATGAATGGAGGGGTTGGAGAGAAGAAATGAGGCTCTGGAATCGGGAACAAGGTTAGATGAATGGAGGGGTTGGAGAGAAGAAATGAGGCTCTGGAATCGGGAACAAGGTTAGATGGATGGAGGGGTTGGAGAGAAGAAATGAGGCTCTGGAATCGGGAACAAGGTTAGATGAATGGAGGGGTTGGAGAGAAGAAATGAGGCTCTGGAATCGGGAACAAGGTTAGATGGATGGAGGGGTTGGAGAGAAGAAATGAGGCTTTGGAATCAGAAACAAGGTTAGATGAATGGAGGGGTTGGAGAGAAGAAATGAGGCTTTGGAAGCAGAAACAAGGTTAGATGAATGGAGGGGTTGGAGAGAAGAAATGAGGCTCTGGAATCGGGAACAAGGTTAGATGAATGGAGGGGTTGGAGAGAAGAAATGAGGCTCTGGAATTGGGAACAAGGTTAGATGGATGGAGGGGTTGGAGAGAAGAAATGAGGCTCTGGAATTGGGAACAAGGTTAGATGGATGGAGGGGTTGGAGAGAAGAAATGAGGCTCTGGAATCGGGAACAAGGTTAGATGAATGGAGGGGTTGGAGAGAAGAAATGAGGCTCTGGAATCGGGAACAAGGTTAGATGGATGGAAGGGTTGGAGAGAAGAAATGAGGCTCCGGAATCGGGAACAAGGTTAGACGAATGGAGGGGTTGGAGAGAAGAAATGAGGCTCCGGAATCGGGAACAAGGTTAGACGAATGGAGGGGTTGGAGATAAGAAATGAGGCTCTGGAATTGGGAACAAGGTTAGATGAATGGAGGGGTTGGAGAGAAGAAATTAGGCTCTGGAATTGGGAACAAGGTTAGATGAATGGAGGGGTTGGAGAGAAGAAATTAGGCTTTGGAATCGGGAACAAGGTTAGATGAATGGAGGGGTTGGAGAGAAGATATGAGGCTCTGGAATCGGGAACAAGGTTAGATGAATGGAGGGGTTGGAGAGAAGAAATGAGGCTCTGGAATCGGGAACAAGGTTAGATGAATGGAGGGGTTGGAGAGAAGAAATGAGGCTCTGGAATCGGGAACAAGGTTAGATGAATGGAGGGGTTGGATAGAAGAAATGAGGCTCTGGAATTGGGAACAAGGTTAGACGAATGGAGGGGTTGGAGATAAGAAATGAGGCTCTGGAATTGGGAACAAGGTTAGATGAATGGAGGGGTTGGAGAGAAGAAATTAGGCTCTGGAATTGGGAACAAGGTTAGATGAATGGAGGGGTTGGAGAGAAGAAATGAGGCTCTGGAATCGGGAACAAGGTTAGATGAATGGAGGGGTTGGATAGAAGAAATGAGGCTCTGGAATTGGGAACAAGGTTAGAGGAATGGAGGAGGCAGGAGAGAGGAAATGAGGCTCTGGAATCTCTTATTTGTCCCTAATGATATGGATGCTTATGAAGAGGAACAGCTATCAAGGAGAAGCCATTCTCAACCAGGGTTCCATGGAGCCCTAGGGTTTTGTCACAGTCAGGGGTCAGGCTCAGAGGCCAGTATGTATATATATATATTAGTAAACAAACTCCCACCGACCAGCTGAATAATTATACAAGCAGATCACCCTGGTGGATGACGCAGGCTCACCCGAGGCGTCGCGTCTAAGGACTAACTGGTATTCACTAGAGCTCCTGATGGTGGAGATGGGTTCTGCTGCACGTTAGTGCCAGGTCGCGGTCCTCAGGATTGTTCCACCAAGAGGTGAGCAAGCCGTGGGCCAGTAGCAGATATAGCAGGTAAGGATCAAGCAATAGCGTAGTCGAGGAACAAACCAAAGGTCGGTAATGTTAGTGAAGTTCAATAAAGCTGCAGGTATGCAAAGGAGCAAGATATCAGCTGGAGAGACCACAATAATCCGGCAAACAGGAAGTGCAAATTAATGGCTTGAATAGGAAGTTCATGGGAGGAACAAAGGGTTCACGGTTTAAAAAAAACAAGACACAAGGGTAAGGTTGTCTAAGGAATCAGGCAGGGACCTGTCGATCATCCCTGGTGGCTCCACAAGGAAAGCTACTGCCGGACGTAGCAGAGGTCATGGGTTCAGATCACGGTTCTGACAGGTTCCTCTAGGGCAGTGATGGCGAACCTTGGCACCCCTGATGTTTTGGAACTACATTTCCCATGATGCTAAAGGACTCTGCAGTGTGGTTGAGCATCATGGGAAATGTAGTTCCAAAACATCTGGAGTGCCAAGGTTCGCCATCACTGCTCTAGGGGTTTCTTGAGCTGTGGCTGATTGACCTCCATATTTGATGGTGCCCGCATAGTTCCAGGGTCAACTGTGCCTTCTTTCTACTGACCACCACTATAAGAGGCACTTTCCCATTGACCTCTGATAACTATTTATAATATTTAGCAAGGGTTCCCCTGAAGACCTGAAGATTATTTCCGCTGGGTACAAAAAAAAATGCAAAAGTCTGATGTATTGGATCCATAGGGACCATTGGGACATTTCCTATGGGTGTCCATTAGTATGCAAGTTTTAATTAATAAACAAAATATCTTTGCATTGCTTGACCTCTGTAAACTGTACAAATTGCCTCTTAGTAGTTTGGCATTTTTACTGGACACGTTGACCGGAGTTGCAGAAGATCTGACCAGGCACACATGTAGTGCGGAGATTTATTTTGCTATCTGAGTCCCGGTAGCGAGTATCTCATCAGTAGAAGATGGTGCGCAGGGAATGGCTTAGTGTAAATTCTGCTCTCCTCTCCTTTGCAGATGGAGAGAGCTTAGAAAAAAAAAAACTCTGTCCTTCCTATCTGTCGCCAAGTCCAATGTATTTGTCAAGCGGACAATAAAAGAGAAAGTTGTTTCTCGGCACACACGTTTCAAAAACTTTATTACCCCTGAGGTTTAATTAACCTACAAATCTTTGTGAGAATACAGATGCCAGTGAACGCCACAAGGTGCCGTGGCTTCCAGTGCCCGTGTCCTCAAGAACCATCTACAGGAGAGGATTGGGTTCATAGAACCAACCACAGACCTCTATGATTATTCATCTGGAGGAAGGCGGAGAGCTGGGGAAACATTAGTATTAGAAAATTTAAAAAAAATTGTTTATATAGAATTCTGGCACTGCTCATTTTTTATTTGGAAGGTATTATACTCTGAAAATGCGTAGATTGTTTTACATATACAGTAGTCAGGGATTTTCATTCAGCGGAAACCTGAATCGGCACCTCCAGCACTGTATTCATGTAGTGGCAAGGGTTTCTGGGGTGTGCTGCTGGGTCTATTGATGCTGGGTGATCTATTGTTGCAGGGGCGTTAATTGCTTTTTGGGGGTGGGGGTGGGAGGGGGCTATTGATATATGGCTGCTGGGAGATCAGTTGTTGCTGGCTGAGTAATATTATTGCTGGGGTGGATCTAATGTTGCTGTGGGATCTATTGTTGCTGTGGGATCTATTGCTGCTAGAGGGGAAGACTATTGTTGCTGGGAAGAGGGGATCTATTGTTGCTGGGGGAATTTTTTGTTGCTCTTCAATCATGTCAGTAACAACATCTGGAAGTGTGCACCACTGATGACCACCACTGTAAGCACTCGTTGTACACACGGTCGGACATTTCGATGGAAAATGTGTGATCGGACCGTGTTGTCGGATAATCCGACTGTGTGTGGGGCTCCATCGGACTGTTTCCGTCGGAATATCTGACGGACAAAGTTTTAGAGCTGGGCTATAAAACTTTCCGACAAAATGCTCCGATCGGACTTTTTCCGATCATGTGTAGAGAATTCCGATCGGACAAAGTGCCACGCATGCTCAGATCAAAATTCCTAGACCAAAGCTATTGGCTACTAGCCTGAACGTAGCCCCGTCGCAGCGAAATAACGTCATCACGTTCTGAGCGATCGGATTTTCCGACAACTTTGTCCGACCGTGTGCATGCAACACCAGTTTCGGACAAAATACGTTGGACAAAATCCGACGGATTTTGTTGTCGGAATGTCCGATCGTGTGTACAAGGGCTAAGGCCTTGCTGCCCTCTTCAATTCGGTGAAATCCAGTACTAGAAAACAAATCTAAGAAGGCGGTGCACCAGCCTCGTGCATTACTATAAAACTCTTTAATAAATAAAATGGAATGATCTAATATACTCACAAAAGAAAATGAAATCAAGACCATGAAACAGTATCCAACATACCACCAGATGCGTGTCCACCAAAAAGAGCGCAGCTTATGCGTTTCATTGGTACATGCTCTTGACTTAATTTCCTTTTAGTGAGTACTTTGGATTATTTCATTTTATTTATTAAAGAGTTTTACAGTAATGCACTAGGCTGGTGCTCCTCCTTCCTATGCTTGTTTTCTAGTACTGGCTCTGAAGGAAACCCGCTGCAAAAGCACAGAGCAAAAAAATTGTGACAAAAAATGACAACTCGCCTCTTACTAAACACCTTGGACTGTCCACTCTCCAAAAAGGGGTCCTTTGGTGGATATTTGTACCGTCCTGGTGTTTTCGGGCCCCAAGAAAAGATATAGTGCGTCAGCACGTCAAGACGGATCAATTTTTTAGATATATATATATACAGTAGTACCTTGGATTGCAAGCATAATCCGTTTCAGAAGCATGCTTGTAAGCCAAAGCCCCTGTATATCAAAGCGAGGTTCCCCATAGGAGTCAATGGAAACAGCTAATTCATTCCACAGTGACTGCCGGTGTATGCAGTACTGTATGTGGCCAGAGGTGCAGGGGTGCTGGTGTATGCAGGGCTGTATGTGGCTAGAGGTGCGGGGGGCGCTGGTGTAGGCAGTACTGTATGTGGCTAGAGGTGCGGGGGGCTCTGGTGTATGCAGTACTGTATGTGGCCAGAGCTGCAGAGGTGCTGGTGTATGCAGTACTGTATGTGGCCAGAGCTGCAGAGGTGCTGGTGTATGCAGTACTGTATGTGACCAGAGGTGTGGGGGTATTGGTGCATGCAGTACTGTATGTGGCCAGAGGTGCGGGGGCACTGGTGTATGCAGTACTGTATGTGGCTAGAGCTGCAGAGGTGCTGGTGTATGCAGTACTGTATGTGACCAGAGGTGTGGGGGTATTGGTGCATGCAGTACTGTATGTGGCCAGAGGTGCGGGGGCACTGGTGTATGCAGTACTGTATGTGGCCAGAGCTGCAGAGGTGCTGGTGTATGCAGTACTGTATGTGACCAGAGGTGTGGGGGTATTGGTGCATGCAGTACTGTATGTGGCCAGAGGTGCGGGGGCACTGGTGTATGCAGTACTGTATGTGGCTAGAGGTGTGGGGGTGCCGGTGTATGCAGTACTGTATGTGGCCAGAGGTGCGGGGGCGCTGGTGTATGCAGGACTGTATGGGGCCAGAGGTGCGGGTATGCCGGTGTATGCAGTACTGTATGTCGCCAGAGGTGCGGGGGCGCCCTTGCATGCAGTACTGTATGTGTCCAGAGGTGTGGGAGTGCCGGTGTATGCAGTACCGCATGTGGCCAGAGGTGTGGGGGCGCCTGAGACACTCGGAGGCACTCAGAAACACTCAGAAACGGAGTGTCTCTGAGTGTTACTGGTGCCCCCGCTCCTCTGGCCAAATGTGGTACTGCACACGCCAGCGACTTGAATCTCACTCATCTTGCGTGACAACACTCAAAAATGGGGTCAGGATTAAAAAAAAAAAACTCACATTGCGAAACGTTCATAAACCGGATTACTGGAAATCCGAGGTTCCACTGTACCATAGTTTGCGCACTCTATAACTTTCCTACAGACTAAATAATATACACTGATTTGGGTTATTTTCACCAAAGAAATAAATTTTGGCCTAAATTTCTGAAGAAAGATTATTTATTTGCAACAGAAACAAAGAAAAACGCCTTTTGTTTTCTAAATTTCCAGTCTTTTTTTCATTTACTTTGCAAAGAATAAAAAACCCAGCTGTGATTAAATAGCACCAAAAGAAAGCTCTATATGTGTGAAAAAAAATGATTAAAATGTCATATGGGTACAGCGTTGTATGACCGCGCAATTGTCATTCAAAGTGTGACAGCGCTGAAAGCTTAAAATTGGCCTGGGCAGGAAGGGGGGTGTTGAGTTAGGTTGAGTTGAGTTGAGAAGTATCTTAATATAGCGTGGTCTTACCCCGAAGGGTCCCGACGCACATACAGTGAAAGTGTCTGGTATTGAAGTGGTTAAAGGGGAGTTCCAGGCTTATTAGAAGTCAGCAACTACAAAAAGTGTAGTTGCTGACTTTTAATAAATAGACACTTACTTCCACGGTCCAGCGATGCGGCAGAACGGGGTGTCGCTCCTCTCCCCCTCCTCTCCGCCTGGCGCCTCCATTGCCTCTCTGGGCACCCGGCCGTGACAGCTTTTGGCTTCACGGCCGTTCCCTGAGTGGATACGCGATCTCCTGGGACCTGTCTTGTGTCCCAGGAGATCACCTAAGGCGAAAGGAGGAGTCACCTTGGTGGTCCCTGGGCGGAAGGAGGAAGTGGGACAGGAAGTCCCCCTCCTAACGAAGCCCCCACTCTCCCCCCCCCAAAAAAAAAATTACATGCCAAATGTGGCATGTAAGGGGGCGAGGAGTGCTTAAAGTGGAAGTTCCATTTTTGGGTGGAACTCCGCTTTAATAAAAGTGGGCTGCAATGAAGATTGGACTAACGTGGACTCACTTAAAAAGGCATCTACCACTGAGCTATCCAAGCCCTATATCACAAGGTTCACAACCACTTTTGGGAGTAGAAGAAAAATGAGCGCCCCCCCCCCCCCCATTCAAAGATTTCCCCCTCACCTTCTGTACCAGTCACCACCATGACATTTTTGGATTACCCATTACTTTCTGTCATGGTGACAATGGTCACCAGGACAAAGCAAGAAGGTGATTCTCCTCAAGGTGGACTCCAACAGAGGTCCTAAACCAGCCTTTCTCAACCTTTTCAACACAGAGGAACCCTTGAAATAACTTTCCAGTCTCAGGGAACCCCTGCTAAAAATGACTAATGCCGCGTACACACGATCAGAATTCTCGTCTGAAAAAGCTCTGATGGTTTTCCCAACGGAATACGACTCAAGCTGTCTTGCCTACACACGGTCACACCAAATTCCGATCATTTATAAAGCGGCGACGTACAACACGTATGACGGGACTAGAAAAAGGAAGTTCAATAGCCAGTAGCCAATAGCTTCTGTCTCGTAGTTGAATCTGAGCCTGCTTGATTTTTTGGCGTGTCGGAATTGCATACAAACATTTCCGATAGAAAGTTTTTCCGTCTGGAAAATTGAGGACATGCTATCAATTTTTGGCCAGCTAAATTCTGATGGAGCATACACACGGTTGCATTTTCCGATGAAAAGCTCTCATCGGTCTATTTCTGGCCAGAATTCCGATCGTGTGTACGCGGCATTAGTCTACAACTCATGATACATTTGTGTGATGGTCAGTGGTAAGCATGCCCCTTACACTCAGGGCCGGTGCTACCACTAGGCAAACTAGGCAGCCACCTAGGGAGCACTTCTGCCTGGGGGCGCTGGGCCACTGGTGTTCCTACTCTCTTCTCTCTGCAGCAAGCATCAGCAGGCAGCCGCCTTTGCACATAGTGTCAGAGGTGCAGCGGCGGCGGAGGACTGTGTCTGTGGCCCGACTCCCAAATGAATAGAAGCAAGCAAACATTCATTGATGGGCACTGGTAGGCTGCATTGATGAGCATTGGTAGGCTGCATTGATGGGTGTTGGTAGGCTGCATTGATGGGCGTTGGTAGGCTGCATTGGTAGTCTGCATTGATGGGCGTTGGCAGGCTAAATTGATGGGCGTTGGCAGGCTGAATTGATGGGTGTTGGCAGGCTGAATTGATGGGCGTTGGTAGGCTGCATTGATGGGTGTTGGCAGGCTGAATTGATGGGCGTTGGTAGGCTGCATTGATGGGCGTTGGTAGGCTGCATTGATGGGCGTTGGTAGGCTGCATTGATGGGCGTTGGTAGGCTGCATTGGTAGTCTGCATTGATGGGCGTTGGTAGGCTGCATTGATGGGCGTTGGCAGGCTAAATTGATGGGCGTTGGCAGGCTGAATTGATGGGCGTTGGCAGGCTAAATTGATGGGCGTTGGCAGGCTGCATTGATGGGCATTGGTAGGCTGCATTGATGGGCATTGGTAGGCTGCATTGATGGGCGTTGGTAGGCTGCATTGATGGGTGCTGGTTGGCTGCATTGATGGGCGTTGGTAGGCTGCATTGGTGGGCGTTGGTAGGCTGCATTGATGGGCGTTGGTAGGCTGCATTGATGGGTGTTGGTAGGCTGCATTGATGGGTGTTGGTAGGCTGCATTAATGAGTGTTGGTAGGCTGCATTGATGAGTGTTGGTAGGCTGCATTGATGGGTGCTGGTCGGCTGCATTGATGAGCGCTGGTGAGGCTGCATTGATGGGTGATGGTGATGCTTCATTTGATGGGCGCTTCATTAAAAAGATGGGGTATACATGGGCAGGGGAAAGGGGATGGAGTCAGCGGTGGAGCCAGAGGCGGCAAAATGAGGTTTCGCCTAGGGTGTCAAAAATCCTTGCACCAGCCCTGCTTACACTTGTGGTCACTGAGAAGAATTATCCCCTTACAGAGAGCTAAAAAGATCAATGGTGTCAGTGGGAACTTATCTGAGAGGCAGAAATTCTAATTTCTCAAGGAACCCCTAGCAACCTCTGGAGGAACCCCTAGCAACCTCTGGAGGAACCCTAGCGTTCCACTGAACCCTGGTTTAGAAACCCTGTCCTAACCCTTCCATACTTCATCAAAAACCAGCAAAGAAAAACAAAACATGGCTTTAGATTATTGTTTCCCACCATCCTCTGCCGGTTTATTATCATTTCATCTTTATGTTTGAATACTTTAGAAATAAATGCCAACCCATTTCCCTCCGCAGAGCAGTCGGTGTTATTAAATAGATGGGGGATTGGGGAAGTGTGGGAGGATTTCATTTACAAGTACGCACACTCCAATCATTTCGATATTTCAGAAGGAGAAAATACATTTCCACAAAATATTCATTAGCAGTCTTTCCCCCGTTCATAGGATGTGTGACTGGGAAGGTTTCCAAACCTCTGTAAATCACGGAGTACCAACAAAGCAGAATTAAAATGGCCACCTTCGGATTTTAATTGCCTGAGTGGAAGTAATAATAAATTCTTTAATCTGCGATATCAAAAAAAAAAATAGAAGAAATGAAAAACATCTAATTGTTGAGAGAAAAACGTGTTTATCATATTTGTTGGTGAGCGGGTGGGATGAATATAATAAAGCGAGGATGAAAAAACTCCACTTCTCACTCTTGAAGTATTACACATTTTAGATACTTAATGTATAAGTAGCTTTTTTTCTGTTTTTCTTTTTAAAGAGTAGGGAATGATTAATCCCTTGCCAATTATTATTTTTTATTGCAATTTTATTGCAAATCTAAAACTGCAGCTCTTGGGGGATGTTCCTGGTCTACGCTGGTCAGGACCAACCAAAAGCGGTCCAAGGAAGGAAAACCAGCCAACCGGCAACAGGATCATGGGTGGGCCAAGGCTCATTGATGGAGGTGGGAAAAAAAGGCTCATTGATGGAGGTGGAGAGGGAAGGCTCATTGATGGAGGTGGGGAGGGAAGGCTCATTGATGCAGGTGGAGAGGGAAGGCTCATTGATGGAGGTGGGGAGGGAAGGCTCATGTATTGAGGTGGGAAACAAAGGCTCATTGAAGGAGGTGGGGGGCTCAAAGGCTCATTGATGGAGGTGGAGAGGGAAGGCTCATTGATGGAGGTGGGGAGGGAAGGCTCATGTATTGAGGTGGGAAACAAAGGCTCATTGAAGGAGGTGGGGGGCTCAAAGGCTCATTGATGGAGGTGGAGAGGGAAGGCTCATTGATTGAGGTGGGAAAGAAAGGTTAATTAATGGAGGTGGGGGGGCACATTGATGGCGGTGGAGGCGGCACAATAATGGAGGTGGGGAGGGAAGGCTCATTGATGGAGGTGGGGAAGGAAGGCTCATTGATGGAGGTGGGGAGGGAAGGCTCATTGATGGATGTGGAGAGGAAAGGCTCATTGATGGAGGTGGGGGAGAGTTCCCATTGATGGAGGTAGGGAGGGAAGGCTCATTGATGGAGGTGGGGAGGGAAGGCTCATTGATGGATGTGGAGATGAAAGGCTTATTGATGGAGGTGGAGAGGGAAGGCTCATTGATGGAGGTGGGGAGGGAAGGCTCATGTATTGAGGTGGCAAATAAAGGCTCATTGAAGGAGGGGGGGCTCAAAGGCTCATTGATGGAGATGGAGAGGGAAGGCTCATTGATTGAGGTGGGAAAGAAAGGCTAATTGATGGAGGTGGGGGGGCACATTGATGGAGGTGGAGGCGGCACAATAATGGAGGTGGGGAGGGAAGGCTCATTGATGGAGGTGGGGAAGGAAGGCTCATTGATGGAGGTGGGGAGGGAAGGCTCATTGATGGATGTGGAGAGGAAAGGATCATTGATGGAGGTGGGGAAGGAAGGCTCATTGATGGAGGTGGGGAAGGAAGGCTCATTGATGGGGGTGGAGAGGAAATGCTGATTGATGGAGGTGGGGAGGGAAAGCTCATTGATGGAGGTGGGAGGGAAAGCTCATTGATGGAGGTAGCGACAGAAGGCTCATTAATGGAGGTGGAAAGGGAAGGCTCATTGATGGAGGTGGGGAGGGAAGGATCATTGATGGAGGTAGTGAAGGAAGGCTCATTGATGGAGGTGGGGAGGGAAGGCTCATTGATGTTTTCCCCATTAATGTGAATTATTTTGGTAATTTTATTTTAATAATTTGATTGAGAATGTTTATTTGATGGCGTTCTCGATTTTTGCCACTAGAAAGCTGAGTGCATGAGGGAGTTTTGACTTTCATTCCGCATAAGTGGTTTTGGAAGTTCCCTATAAGTAATATATCCACACATATTGGATCAATTTATTGTCATTAATGTTATGTATAAGAATAGCTTCCCCTAGGATCACCCTAGTCTCCATGATTAAGCCCATTTGACGGTATGCGAGGTGAAGTCATCGATAATTTGTATATTTCACCTCGCATTCGTTCTATTGTAAGAGACTGAACCAGAATCCGGCCCGGGTTTTTTTCTAGCTTCTGGGGCAGGCTTGGTTCCGGTCCAGGTGTTGTGGTCCACTTGAGTCCATGCTCAGGTGGACTTTAAATGACCAGGAAGAGAGCACAGCAGGGCTCCGGCCTGAGACTCAGAAGGGAATCTGAGAGAGAGGAGATCTGTTTGTTTGGACTGAAAAAGAAGGATTGCTTTACCATGTGTTTTGTGGGTGACGGGGACCAGCCCCACCCTGTATAGAAGAGCTGTCTACTGTTTAGTTTAGCGTCGGACGGCATGGATTTACTTTACTATTTTTGTTTATTTTGTGACTTTGCAAACCACTTGTAAATAAAGCTGGCAACCCTCCAGATTTTATAGAAACTGCCTACATGATGACCTTTATTTCGAGAAAATGTGATACCCATGAGCTAATCTCCCAAACCCGTTTATGGACGAAACGCATTGAGGCAGGGGAACGACAGGTGGCAAGTCACTTGGTGAATTTGTGTTACCCGATTAAAACTTTTTTAATAACTATATTGGTGTGGTAGTGACCCTTTCCTTCCTTTTGGTATCATTGCTGCAGCACAAGGATGTGCTTTATTGTGGGTTCACATTGCAGACCAGAGTACTGAATTTGGACATTTTCACTTGGGGGTGTACTCCCTTTTGTTGCCAGTGGTTTAGATATTAATGGCTGTGTGTTGAGTTATTTTGAGGGGACAGCAAATTTACACTGTTATACAAGCTGTACACTCACTACTTTACATTGTAGACAAGTGTCATTTCTTCAGTGTTGTCAAATGAGAAGATAGAATAAAATATTTACAAAAATGTGAGGGGTGTACTTACTTTTGTGAGATACCGTATGATGGGGGAATCTCTGATGTGAAGTGGGGCCTCTGATGTGAAGTGGGGCCTCTGATGCGATGGGGGAGCTCTGATGTGAAATGGGACCTCTGATGTGAAGTGTGACCTCTGATGTGATGGGGGAGCTCTGATGTGAAGTGGGACGTCTGATGTGAAGTGGGACCTCTGATGTGAAGTGGGACCTCTGATGTGATGGGGGAGATCTGATGTGAAGTGGGAGCTCTGATGTGAAGTGGGAGCTCTGATGTGAAGCGGGATCCCTGATGTGAAGTGGGACCTCTGATGTGATGGGGGACCTCTGATGTGATGGGGGAGCTCTGATGTGATGGGGGAGCTCTGATGCGATGGGGGAGCTCTGATGTGAAGTGAGACCTCTGATGTGATGGGGGCACTTCTGATATTATGGGGGGACCTCTGATGTGAAGTGGGATCCCTGATGTGAAGTGGGATCCCTGATGTGAAGTTGGATCCCTGATGTGAAGTTGGATCCCTGATGTGAAGTGGGATCCCTGATGTGAAGTGGGATCCCTGATGTGAAGTTGGATCCCTGATGTGAAGTTGGATCCCTGATGTGAAGTGGGATCCCTGATGTGAAGTGGGACCTCTGATGTGAAGTGGGACCTCTGATGTGAAGTGGGACCTCTGATGCGATGGGGCACTTCTGATATGATGGGGGGACCTCTGATGTGAAGTGGGACCTCTGATGTGAAGCGGGACCTCTGATGTGAAGCGGGACCTCTGATTTGATGGGGGACCTCTGATGTGATGGGGGAGCTCTGATGTGATGGGGGAGCTCTGATGCGATGGGGGAGCTCTGATGTGAAGTGAGACCTCTGATGCGATGGGGGCACTTCTGATATTATGGGGGGACCTCTGATGTGAAGTGGGATACCTGATGTGAAGTGGGATCCCTGATGTGAAGTGGGATCCCTGATGTGAAGTGGGACCTCTGATGTGAAGTGGGACCTCTGATGTGAAGTGGGACCTCTGATGTGAAGTGGGACCTCTGATGTGAAGTGGGACCTCTGATGTGAAGTGGGACCTCTGATGTGATGGGGCACTTCTGATATGATGGGGGGACCTCTGATGTGAAGTGGGACCTCTGATGTGAAGCGGGACCTCTGATGTGATGGGGGACCTCTGATGTGATGGGGGACCTCTGATGTGAAGTGAGACCTCTGATGTGAAGTGAGACCTCTGATGCGATGCGGGCACTTCTGATATTATGGGGGGACCTCTGATGTGAAGTGGGATCCCTGATGTGAAGTGAGACCTCTGATGTGATGGGGGAGCTCTGATGCGATGGGGGAGCTCTGATGTGAAGTGAGACCTCTGATACGATGGGGGCACTTCTGATATTATGGGGGGACCTCTGATGTGAAGTGGGATCCCTGATGTGAAGTGGGATCCCTGATGTGAAGTGGGATCCCTGATGTGAATGGGATCCCTGATGTGAAGTGGGACCTCTGATGTGAAGTGGGACCTCTGATGTGAAGTGGGACCTCTGATGTGAAGTGGGACCTCTGATGCGATGGGGCACTTCTGATATGATGGGGGGACCTCTGATGTGAAGCGGGGACCTCTGATGCGATGGGGGACCTCTGATGTGAAGTGAGACCTCTGATGCGATGGGGGCACTTCTGATATTATGGGGGGACCTCTGATGTGAAGTGGGATCCCTGATGTGAAGTGGGATCCCTGATGTGAAGTGGGACCTCTGATGTGAAGTGGGACCTCTGATGTGAAGTGGGACCTCTGATGCGATGGGGCACTTCTGATATGATGGGGGGACCTCTGATGTGAAGTGGGATCTCTGATATGATGGGGGGACCTCTGATGTGATGGGGGACCTCTGATGTGATGGGGGACCTCTGATGTGATGGGGGACCTGTGATGTGATGGGGGAGCTCTGATGTGAAGTGAGACCTCTGATGCGATGGGGCACTTCTGATATGATGGGGGGACCTCTGATGTGAAGTGGGACCTCTGATGTGATGGGGGACCTCTGATGTGATGGGGGACCTCTGATGTGAAGTGGGACCTCTGATGTGATGGGGGACCTCTGATGTGAAGTGGGACCTCTGATGTGAAGCGGGGACCTCTGATGCGATGGGGGAGCTCTGATGTGAAGTGAGACCTCTGATGCGATGGGGGCACTTCTGATATGATGGGGGGACCTCTGATGTGAAGTGGGACCTCTGATGTGATGGGGGACCTCTGATGTGATGGGGGACCTCTGATGTGATGGGGGACCTGTGATGTGATGGGGGACCTCTGATGTGATGGGGGACCTCTAATGTGATGGGGGAGCTCTGATGCAAAGGGGGAGCTCTGATGTGAAGTGAGACCTCTGATGTGAAGTGAGACCTCTGATGTGATGGGGGAGCTCTGATGCGATGGGGGACCTCTGATGTGAAAAAGTGGCCTCTGATGTAAATGGGGTCTTCTGATATGAAGCTAATTATATCAAGTCGGTTGGGTGTGTAGGTTTCTCATTGATAGATTTAACTTTTTTTTTTTTTTTTTTTTTTTTTTACATTTTACTCTGTACCCTTTATAGTTCTAAAGGGTACCCAGGGGCGGACTGACCATTGGGCTACTCGGGCACTGCCCGAGGGCCCCATGCCACTAGGGGGCCCCATCAGGGTTGCCAGCCTCAGTAAAACCAGGGACAGCATGTAAATCCCGAGATTATAGCTGCCCCACCTCTCCAGTACCTTCACAGCCAATAGAAACATGTCTGTGTTTACTGTGTGTGTGATTGTATACTGTGTGTGTGTTTGTGTATACTATGTGGCCCCATAATCTCTGATTGCCTGGGGGCCCCATAATCTCCTATTGCCCAGGGGCCCCCTGAGTTGTCAGTCCGCCCCTGAGGGTACCATGACTGAAAAAAAAGGTTGAGAAGCGTTGATCCAGTATATTATAGCGGTGTGCTCACAAAGGAAAAATGTACCAAAGGGAAGCCATATAATCCTGTATTACAGATAGTGAAATGGATTTTATGAATATTTTGGCTGGTCTCCCATTGCCATTGCTTCAGGTTGGGGAGTCGTCTGTTTAATATTTCCATTGTTGGTCATTTTCCACTTCACATTAGCATTTTTTTTATACTCAACATGTACAAAGATTACGAGCTCGCTGGCACATCCATCCCTGTATTGTTGTTGGAATCGGTAATTTTTTATATGCACGCATTTTATTGTAGCACATCGATATAATACTGGGGTGGAGGGGGACGTTTAATAACACTTCTTATATATAATGTTTCTTTGTGATTGCTCTAGTCATTATAATTACTATCTGGAGGTTTATTGTAGTCGAGAGCCTGATCTACCCCCAGCAGGGAAATTGTTCTTCCTGCCATGAGAGCTGCTTCATTAGACCAGCATTAGGGGAGGATTTCATTGTGTTATTGTTTTATTGTTTTTTTTTTGTTTTGTTTTTTATAACTCAATATGCAGATGTTTGCTAATATGAATATTTTTTTTGTCTATTTCTTTCTTTTATTTGATAAAAAAAAAAATAAAAAAAATAAATAAAAAAAAAAATTATATATATTTTTTTTGTCTATTTCTTTCTTTTATTTGATAAATAAATAAAAAAAAATAATAAATAATAAAAAAAAATTATATTATATATATATATATTATTTTTTTTCGTTTCTCTTTTCTACAGGGTCTTCTGCCATTTACGCCTCAGTAGCCCCCTCGGTGCACCCCTTGTAGCCAATCCCACTCCATCGGACAGGGAATTGGCATCTCCTTTTTGGGTTCCCCCTTATATATGTTATATACTTTGAAGCACTGGAATACTAAGCATGACATTTGCTTGATTTATTTTAATTATCCTTATACTACATGCATCTACTTGTCTATATGTGCCCTCATTTCCCTTTTGGCTGTTCTATCTCATTAACGTCCTGTTATTTGTGCTCTCTATCAGAAATGCACCTCTAGCTCTATACCTCTCCCTGATGAAGGAGACCAGCACTTCTCCGAAACGCGTAGGGTTTTTGAGCACCCTGGCCTACCTTATGTTACCAGGGCAGGACTTAGGGTGGTGGGGGCCCCTGGGCTTGAGTCATTTTCGGACCCTACCTTCTATATATATTACCATATTTATCGGAGTATAACACGCACCGGCGTATAACACACCCCACGTTTAGGAGGGAATTTTAAGGAAAAAACTTACATTTAAATGCCCATCAATGCAACCTTATCAGTGTCCATCTGCAGCCTTGCCTATCCATCTGCAGCCTTGTCAGTGTAGCCTTGCCATTTGCAGCCTTGTCATTGCAGCCTTGTCATTGCAGCCTTGAAGTGTAAAAATGGCGCCGCCAATATACAGAGTCCTGTGTATCTCGGGTCTTCTCGCAGTCCCGAGCGGAGCCGAGAGTAGCCGAGTGTGCTCAGCTCACAGTCACGCCCAGTCCCTTTGTTATGTCCATCATAGGGCGGGACTGGGCGTGACTGTGAGCGGAGCCGAGCAGATTACACTCGGCTATGTATCTCTGCGGGGCCCCCTATTGGGCAGGGCCCATGGGCTTGAGCCCAGTCAAACCCAATGGTAAGTCCAACCCTCCATCTACTACTGTCACCGTAGTACGGATATTATTGCATGTATTTTAATTATGTTATGATTTTCATCTATGTTCTCTGATTGTCATATCTGTACATATATTTTGTGAAATAAATATTGTTTTATTCTATTTTTGAATTTTGCACGTGCCGTGAAAGTCCAAAAAAATAGGGGGTTCTTCTCCCTTTTTTTCTATTTTTACTTGTGAACAATTTATTTATGCTTACTTTATAAAGATTTATTATTTCCTTTACCTCTTTGAGGTGTAAGAAAGTTATAAAAATTGAATTAATATTATTCGTACTATTATACGGGATTTATATAGCACCAGTTTACGCAGAGCTTTATAAGGGGGGGGGGGGAACAGTACAATTGCAATACAGTTCAATACGGGAGGAGTAGGAGGGCCCTGCTCATAGAGCTTACAATCTAAAGCAGGGACCCTCAAACTAAGGCCCTCCGGCTGTTGCGGAACTACACATCCCATGAGGCAGGGCTCGACAAACCCCAGGCGCCAGGTCGCCAATGCGACCAGAAATCGCAACCTGGCGCCTAAGCTGCTACCAGCCCACTCACTATTGATGCCCCAGACATGCAGTGCATTAACACTGACTGCCGTCCTCCTTCCCTCCTCCACACTCAGCGGCTCCGCGCTAATTGTGTGAAACTGACAAGCAACAGAGAGAGGAGGATCTGTCAGATTTCAGCCTGATGTCGGGGTGGGCGGGACCCGGCCGGGGTGGGTGGGACCCAGCAGCTATCAAACACCAGCCAATGGGATCTGGGTGGGCCGCTACGTGTATGTGGCCGCCCCTTTTCTTAAGCAGCCCAATCGTTGGCTGGTGTTTGATAGCTGCAGAGTCCCGCCCACCCCGACATCAGGCTGAAATCTGACATATCCGCCTCTCTGTTACTTGTCAGTTTCACACCCCGGCTGGGTCCCGCCCATTCCGACATTAAGCTCAATTCTTACAGCTCCTCTGTTACATTTCAGTAACAGAGTGCTCCGTGTGAAACCTGCCAGTGCCACCGCCAATCAGTGCCACCTGCCAGTGTCAGTGCCACCTGCCACCGCCAACCAGTGCCACCTGCTAGTGCCAACCAGTGCCACCTCCAATCAATGCCACCTGCCAGCGCCAACCAGTGCCACCTGCCAGTGCCAATCAGTGCCACCTGCCAGTGTCAGTGCCACCACCAATCAGTGCCACCTGCCAGTGTCAGTGCCACCTGCCACCACCAATCAGTGCCACCTGCTAGTGCCAACCAGTGCCACCGCTAATCAATACCACCTGCAACCAACCAGTGCCACCTGCCACCGCCAATCAGTGCCACCTACCAGTGACAATCAGTGCCACCTGCCAGTGCCGAGTGTCACCGCCAATCAGTGCCACCTGCCACCGCCAATCAGTGCCACCTGCCACCGCCAACCAGTGCCACCTGCCAGTGCCAACCAGTGCCACCTGCCACCACCAATCAGTGCCACCTGCCAGCGGCAACCAGTGCCACCTGCCAACAACAACCAGTGCTACCGCCAATCAGTGCCATCTGCCAGTGACAACTAGTGCCACCGCCAACCAGGGCCACCTGCCATCACCAACCAGGGCCACCTGCTACTTCCAAGCCAGTGCCACCGCCAGTGCCAATAGTGTCACCTGCCAGTTCCAAACCGGTGTCACCTGCCAGTTCCAACCAGTGTCACCTGCCGGTGCCATCTGGCAGTTCCACATGCCTGCCAGTGGCAACCAGTGCCACCTGCCAGTGCCAGCCAGTTCCATCTGTTGCCAGCCTTACTCTTTCTGGTCAGCCCATAACCCTGATGTAACAGTGTTTCAATGGAGTTATTGACTGGGTGCTCCATTGTGTGTTAGGGATAGGGGGTGAAAATGAGTGGCCTTACCCCGGGAGCTGAAAAAAAAATGGCTCCTAACTTTTTTAACTGGCTCCTAAATTCAAAGCAAATTTGTCAACCCCTGCCATGAGGCATTGTAAGACTCTGACATTCACAGACATGACTAGGCATCATGGGAATTTTAGTTCCTGAACAACTGGAGGGCCGTAGTTTGAAGACCCCTGATCTAAAGGGACAGGGAGGTAGTGCAAAAGGTATTAGCTGCAGGGGATAGTCTGATGGAGGTGACTCGGGTACAGTTCTTAGGTGGAGGTCGGGTAGGCTTCCCTGAATAAGTGAGTTTTTAGAGATCACCGATATATATTCTTCTACATATTTTTGGTAAAATAAAAAAAATAAAATAAAAAATAGAGTTTTTAGAGATCGCCTAAAGGCGGCCAGTGTAGAAGCTGATCGGACATAACGGGGTCAGGGAGTACCAGAGGACGGGAGAGGCTCTGGAGAAGTCCTGGAGGCGAGCATGGGAGGAGGTAACAAGGGAGCTAGAGAGCAGTAGATCTTGGAAGGAGTGGAGAAGATGATTTGGGCGATATCTGCAGATGAGGTTGGTGATTTTGAGGATGGCATTGCATGTTGTGGTTAGTATTTTGAATTTTATACGGTGGGGTAGGAGAAGCCAGTGAAGGGATTGGCAGAGAGGGGCAGCAGTCACAGATCGGTTAGTAAGGTGTACTAGTCTAGCAGCATTCCTAATAGGCTGAAGGGGGGAAAGTTTAAAGTCTCTGTCAGGGGCGAATTGACCATTCGGCCACTCGGGCATTGCCCGAGGGCCCCGGGCCATTAGGGGGCCCCATCAGGGTTGCCAGCCTCAGTGAAACTAGAGACAGTATGTAAAAATCTGTTGTTTTTTTTTTACATCTGCCTCTGAAATGTCCCTTACCGACATCCTTTTGGTCTATCTGTGTATACTGTGTGTACATGTATGTGTAACCTGTGTGGCCCCATAATCTCTGATTGCCCGGGGGCCCCATGAGTTGTCAGTCCGCCCCTGGTCTCTGTAAGGCCTCATACACACAGACGTTATAAAAATAAACAGCCTGTTAAGCTAGTTACAACGTCTGGGAAAAATCTGTGTTAAAAACGCAATTTTTATTAGCGTTTTGCTCTGGCGTCAATGAGCGTTTAACGGCGTTTGTAAGCATTAACGCTAAGGAGCGTTTTTTTTTTCAAAAAAAAAAAAAAATCCTATCACATTATTTACAGCTCAAAAACGCTGAAGCTAAAAAAAACGTCGGTATAGCTTTAATGCGCGTTAATATGCGTTTTTTGCACGTTAGCATCAAAACTGCTCTAACGCTGGAGCCTCTGAAGGAGCTGGTCCTTGTTTTTTTTTTTTTTTGGAGCTTAAAAATGGCCATGCCTGTTACAGCTCAAAAACGCCATGGTGTGTATGAGCCCATTGAATAACATGGAGTTGCCTTCTTAAGCAGCAAAAAAAGCTCAAAAAAGCCGCTGTAAAAAAACATCCGTGTGTATGAGGCCTTAACCGGTTCCCGACCAGCGCACGCCGATGTACGTCGGCAGAATGGCATGAGCAGGCAAATGGGCGTACCTGTACGTCCCTTTACAGGTATAATACAGGTGAATAGTTGATTAATTAATTGATTGGCTAACTCACTGATTTTTTTCTGCAACATCTGCTGAGACTTCACAAGATTGGTGTCATCTGGCAGGACTGATTTTTTTCAGCCAGTGAATTAGCCAATCAAAAAATCAGTCCTGCCAGATGACACCAATCTTCTGAGGTCTCAGCAGATGTTGCAGAAATCAGTGAGTTAGCCAATCGATTAATTAATCAACTATTCAGTCACATGTTTTATCACAAATAGTATAGATTTGGTAGCATTTTTAGTTATCATTAGCTATGAGTAAGCACTACGTTTAGTGTAAAACGCGTCAGCTGCCTTTGGCTCTGTATTACTTTGCTGTGACATGTACAGTGTGATTCTGATGTTCTAATAAAGGCACGAGAAATTTCATTTGGAGTGCGGCTGTCCAGAATTTTCTACTCACCTTGATTTGCTATATGCATTAGCCGGCGCCTGGGGTGCTTCATTTCCTGGAGGAAAAACATTTTTGTTTCAGCAGACCTACCTGGGGCGGTGGTAACCTCTTCTCTCCATAGTTTGTAGACGCAATCAATTTTGCACAAACCAATCAATATATGCCTATTTTTTTTTTTTTATTTTACCAAAAATATGTAGAAGAAGGCCTAAACTGATGAATACATGTACATGAATACATGTTTTGAAAATGTATTATAGCAAAGAGTTAAAAAAAATATATATAATTTTTTTTTGAACTCTGCTATAATACATATCCAAAATAATATAATACAAAAAAAAAATATATATATATATATATATATATATATATATATATATATATATATATATATATATATCTATATATAATTTTTTTTTTTTTACTCTTTGCTATAATACATATCCAAAACATGTATTCATTATACATGTATTCATCAGTTTAGGCCGATATATATTTTTCTACATTCTAAATAAAAATAAAAAATAAAAAAACAAAAATGGCATCAATTTAAAATAAATTATATATATATAGATATAGATATAGATAGATATATATATATATATATATATATATATATATATATATATATAATTATTTTTTTTTATTATTTATTTATTTATTATTATTATTTTTTTTTTAATTGATGCCATTCTTGTTTACAACGCAAAAAAATTAAACTGAAGAGGTGATCAAATACCACCAAAAGAAAAAAAGGGACGTTAATTTTGTTTGGGTACAGCGCTGCACGACCACGCAATTGTCAGTTAAAGCAACGCAGTGCCGAATCGCAAAAAAAATGGCTTGGTCATTAAGGGGGAGAGTCCTTCCGGTCCTTAAAGCGGGGTGCCCCCTAAAAAAAAAAATATTAAAAGTCAGCAGCTACAAATACTGCAGCTGCTGACTTTTAATAATTGGACACTTACCTGTCCCAGGGTCCAGCGATGCGGGGGAACGAAGCCCCCCCCCTGCTCGTTCCCCGCTCCGCTCGCGGCGCCGTCATTCTTGCTGTAGGCACCGGGCTGTGGCTTCACAGCCGGGCACCCACTGCGAATGCGCGAGCGGCGCAGGGCACGGTGATACGCCACACAGTCACCTGGGACACATGACAGGTCCCAGATGACTGTGCGGCGCCGAGGGCAAGTGACGTCACTAGCCCGGGCAATGAAGAAGGCAGACTACGAGGGACCCCCTAGCAACAGGCATTTAGAGGTGATTAAAAAAAAAAAAATCCAATATTTATTTTTATTTTTTTTAAGAATTTTAAACAATTTTTTATTTTTTGGTGGCAACACCACTTTAAGTGGTTAAAAATGAAAGTACGAGTTTGTGGTGCTCAGACGCAGCGCACTTCCACTTTAACAGCACTGTGACCATACCCGAGTCTATACAGTATATTTGAAAAAAAACATATAAAGAATGATGATGAAAGGAATGTCTTTTGATCTGCAGAGGTGAATATTTTTTAAATCAAAGCCACATATCTCCGGAGAAACCGAGAAAACACTTACTTTCCTATGTTGCCTTTTCTCCTTTTTATTTACCTTTTTTTTCTCCCTTTTATACTTCTATACAATGCAATCTTCAAACAAACTGTCAGAGGAGCATGTTAGAGGAACACATGCTGAAAAGGCTAAATACACACGATACTTTACACTTGAGAAATGCTGTGCTAAAGTATATAGCGTACGGCCCTCTCAATCATAGCAAAAGCGCGTCCTCCACCTGTGCATCTCTGTGACGGGAACCCAGAACCGCCGCAGGGAGCATCGTCTCTTCAGAATGCCGATACTCTTATTTTCATCTTTTTTTTTTTTTTTTTTTTTTTAAATCGCAGAGAACCTCCATCACATCTCACACAAAAAAAAAAAAAAAAAAACCTTTGATGGTCCCATTCTACCCCTTGGCTACCCGTGATTAAAAAAAAAAAGTCTATCCTTTTTCTGTAAGACTAATAAACCCATTAACTGCTCAAACAAGAGATAAGACATGGCGGGAAGAAAAATGCTGCCTTAAGCTGTACAGAAAGGTCTCATTTATTAAAGGAGTAATATTTAGCCCCAGTGCAATTTAAATATCTATCAGTTTTAGAGGAAATTTTTTTACTGGTATAAAATCTCCTGATGCAAATTGGGTACTTGAAGTCAGCACATGGTAGCGGGTAAAGTCAGACATTCGTTTTAAAGTACAACTGCAGCAATATTAAAAAAAAAAAAAAAAAAAAAAAAAAAATAAAAGTTATGCAACTGCTAAGGAGGTGATCAAGCCCCGGTGTGCAGGGCGAAACATGTCGGGGAGGGGAGCGTGGCTGGAGCGGCACTGGCTGAAGCCACACTCATTCACAAATTCATGCACTTGGGTTGGTGAGCGGTGTTCCTTCCTTTCTCTGTTGATGCTTCTACAACCCTAAGACCCCATTCACACCTGAGCGTTTTGTAGCTTGGAGCCTGAAGCTACAAAACTCTAGAGGGGAAAAAAAATCTATTATTCTCAATGGAGATGGTTCACATCTCCACTCCATGTCGCCTGAAGCTCAAACAAGTTCCGGACCCTTTTTTGTCGCTCAAATTGAGCAGATTTGGGCGTTTTTCTTCTTTTAACATTGGTGTCCTTTTTCCCTGCACAAAATCGCGGCAAATCGCGGTTAAAAACGCAGCGAATCGTGGTAAAAAACGCTGCAAAATCGATTTTCTGCTTGAAACGCTACGCTCAGGTGTGAATGCAGCCTAAATGGTGCATAGTCCCCGGCACTACAAGTTATACCTAGGTCACTTCTAAAGGGGCCAGAAGCACAGGGGCCCAGCACTATCTGGCTACATAGTGGGTAGCAACAGCATTTTGGAAAAAAATTTATGTATACATGGTTTGGGAACCTCTATACCAGTGTTGGTCAACTTGCTTGTATGTAGGAATGTCAGGTCCCCTGAGACCAGGTGACAGATGCACTCCGTAGGAAGTAGAAGTGCACCGCTAAGATAGTGGACCCTAGGACTGACTGCTGCGGATTGTACCCAGGGAGGTTCAGGAAGCAGGTCTACTAGATCATTAACACAGATCCCAGTTGGAGCTAGAGCATAGATTTCCCAGGGCACAGAGTCTAAGAGCCAGCAGGTGTTCACCAGAGCCTCTAGTGGTGAGGATGGACTGCGCTGCAGTCTGGCTCCAGGTCGCAGCCCCTAGGGCAGTGATGGCGAACCTTGGCACCCCAGATGTTTTGGAACTACATTTCCCATGATGCCCAACTACACTGCAGAGTGCATGAGCATCATGGAAAATGTAGTTCCAAAACATCTGGGGTGCAAAGGTTCGCCATCACTGCTCTAGGGTCTCACAGCTCACGCTCACGGTAGACCACAGGAGAAGGAAACAGCAGGCTGGAACAATAGGGATAGTAAAGGGATAAGGCAGAGGTCAAGGCAACTTGCAGACAGGAACAACAGAGTACACGCCAAAGTTTCAGAGTCACAGGCAGACAGGGATAGTCGGGGACATGCCAAAAGGTCAGGGTTACGAGCAGACAGGAATAGTCGAGAACACGCCAAGGTCGGTAACAGAGACAAACGTAGAGAACACGGGAAACAGTAAGCCAAACACACAGTGAATACACAATGGTTGATCAGCACCGCTGGCTTGCAGTGCACAGGTTAATATAGGGTTCCCTGATAGGGCCTGGGGTGGAGCCATGCTTAGAGGAGAGGTTATAAAAACCACAAGGTGGAAGTGGCTGGCCTCTTAGTCTGAACACATGAGGAGAGGTAAGCAGACAGAGGAAGATTACTGCATGACCATGACAAGGAAGCTTTGATATTGCCAAGGGGTTGTGCATAATATTTGCTGACTGCTACAGAAACTTATCAGAGACTAGAGACTTGCTACAAAAAATGGTCAGTGACTACAGGCGTACTACAACAGATGACGGGAGACTGTGGATATTCTACAGTAGATGGCCAGACTCTACATGCATCCTACAACAGATGGCCAGAGACTGGAGATATTCTACAAGAGATGGACGGCGATATTCTATAGGACAGTCTCTCTCAACCTTTTTAACGTGGAGGAACCCTTGAAATACCCTTCTGGTCTCAGGTAATCCCTGCTAATAATTACTCAAAGTACATTAGTGTGATGGTCAAAAGGAAAAATGTACTTTGCATTTAGGATCATTAGGAAGAACCCCCCCCCTTACAGATAGCTAAAAGGATAATTGGGGTCAGTAGTTACTTACCTGAGAAACAGAAGGTGCTCATTGATCAAGGAACCCTTAGCAACCTCAGGAAGAACCTCAGGGTTCCACAGAACCCTGGTTGAGAAAGGCTGCTGTAAAAGATGGCGAGAGACAGCAGGCATACTACAGAAAATGATCAGTGTCTATGTCCATACTACAACAGATGGTCAGAGACTGGAGATATTCCATAAGAGATGGTTGGAGATATTCTACAAGAGGTGACCAGAGACTGCAGACATGCTACAGGAGATAGTCAGAGACTATGAGCATACTACAACCAATGGCCAGAGACTGGACATATTCTACAAGAGATGGTCAGAGATATTCTAACAAGGGTTGGTCAGAGGTAGCAGACATGCTACAGAAGATAGTCAGAAACTATGGGCATCCTAGAACAGATGATCAGGGACTGGGGATATTTTACAATAGATGGTCAGAGACAACAAGCATCCTACAACAGATGGTCAGAGGCTGGGGCTATGCTACAGGAGATGGCCAGAAAGTGGAGATATACTACAGCAGATGGTCAGAAACTGCAAACATACTACAGGAGATGGTCAGAGACTGCAGACATACTACAGGAGATTAGGGATGAGCCGAACACCCCCCGGTTCAGTTCGCACCAGAACTTGCGAACGACCCCCGCGTTCGGTACGAACGTTAGAACCCCATTGAAGTCTATGGGACTCGAACGTTCGAATTGGAAAGTGCTAATTTTAACGGCTAATATGCAAGATAGTGTCCTAAAAAGGGTTTGGCGACCTGCCTCCTGCCTCAGGGGACATGGGTCACTGCAAAAAAAAGTTTTAAAAACTACCGTTTTGGCGGGAGCACTGATTTTAATGACGATTAAAGTGAAAAAAAAAAGTGAAATATTCCTTTAAATATGGTGCCTGGGGGGTGTCTGTAGTATGCCTGTGAAGTGCCACGTGTTTCCCGTGTTTAGAACAGTCCCTGCACAAAATGACATTAAACGGAAATAACACCATTTAAAACTGCTTGCGGTTTTAATGTTATATCTGGTTCCTGCAATATGGTTGAAAATCATTCAGAAAAATGGCATGGGTAGCCCTCCCTGCCCATTACCAGCCCCTTTGGGTTTTGTACGCATATTAAGGGGAACCCCGTACCCATATTAAAAAAAGGAAATGCGTGTGGCCCCCAGGCCCTATATACTCAGAACAGCAGTATACAGGCGGTGCAAACAAGACAGGGACTGTGTAGGTTTGTTGTGTTAAGTTGAATCTGTTTGTAATTTTCAACTGGTACATTTTTAAAGTGTAGCTCCAGTCAAAAAAACAATTTTTAAGCTTTTTGGAAAACATAGGGAAGGGTTATCACCCCTGTATAATTTGTTTTGTCGTCCATCTTTTTTCATCTCACTTGCTGTTGTCTCCTTCCGTTTGCAAGTAGGAGATGTTTGTAAGTTGGATGTTTGAAAGTAGGGGCCTGCCCTATATGCTCTGCAGAAATGGCGGAACAAGGTGTTGGTTTTGCAACAACATTGTAAGCCCTCAAAGTGACTCTTGGTGGGCGCTGGAGCGCCCTGCTGTGAACGATTATATCAAGAATTGTAATTACATGCCATTGTTGAACAGTGGTAGAAAAATTGACCTTTGGTGGTTGTGGTGCTGGTGCCACAACACTATAAGTCCTCACCGTTACTCTGGGTGGGCACAGGAAGGGGCCCTCCTGTGAAATATTATATCAAGAATTGTAATTACATGTCCCTGTTAAACAGGGGCAGAAAAATTGGGCCTTAGGCACTGGTGCCATCACACTGCAACCTCTGCCATACACTCTAGTTTTATTGCAGGAATTAGCCCTGCTGCAAAGCATTGCATCAAAAATTGTACTTAAACGCCCCTGTTAAACAGGGGCAGAAAAATTGGGCCTTAGGCACTGGTGCCATCACACTGCAACCTCTGCCATACACTCTAGTTTTATTGCAGGAATTAGCCCTGCTGCAAAGCATTGCATCAAAAATTGTACTTAAACGCCCCTGTTAAACAGGGGCAGAAAAATTGGGCTGCTGGCATCACCCAGAACCAAAAATGTTCTTCCAACATATCAGCGGAGGAGGAAGAGGATAGACAATCAACATAACAGGACAGTCACTCAGCATCAGCATAGGCAGTCTTGAAGGGATGTGGTATTTCAAAAAAAATTATTCGGTTACATCAGCTTCAGGTGCTTGGTAGCTGTGGGTGATCCAAGACTGATTCATCTTGATGAAGGTCAGTCGATCAACTGATTCGGTGGACAGGCGCACCCTGTGATCGGTAACAAAGCCACCAGCAGCACTGAAGGTGCGTTCCGAAAGAACGCTGGATGCAGGACAGGCCAGTAGCTCAATTGCATACTGTGCAAGCTCTGGCCAGTGATCCATCCTCAAGACCCAGTAAGCCAGAGGATTTTCGGTGGGAAAGGTGTCCAAGTCTGACCTTGCCCCTAGGTATTCCTGCACCATGTAAATTAGACGCTGGCTATGGGTGCTGGAACCAATCATACCTTGGGGCTGCGGACTAAAAAATTGTCTGAAAGCATCAGTCAGACGGCCACCTTCTCCACCGCTCCTTCTGACTGATGCCTCAGCAACACGTTGTCCAGGACCAGGAGTTTGTGACCTCCCAGTCTCTGGGAACGCGTTGCACAGACCTTTCTGCAAGGCCTCCCGGAGATGTCTCATCCTCTGCTCCCTCTGCGATGGCAAGATAAGGTCGGCAACCTTACCCTTGTACCGTGGATCAAGGAGAGTGGCCAGCCAGTAATGGTCCCTCTCCTTGATCCGAAGAATACGAGGATCCTTCCGCAGGCTTTGCAGGATCAGGGAGGCCATGCAGCGTAGGTTAGCTGAGGCATTCGGTCCGGAGTCCTCTGGGTCACTAAGGACAACATGATCCGCAGCTACCTCCTCCCAGCCACGTACAAGTCCACGTGTTTCTTGGGACTGTAAATCATCCCTATAAGACTGCTGCTGCTGATGCTGAGTGCCAGCCTCCACCTCCATGCTGACACAATCATCCTCCTCCTCCTCTTCCTCCTCCTCACCCTCTTCCTGTGTGATGGGTGGCACAGCAGGAACACTGTCTGGATAAAGGGGGCCTTGAGAGGCAAGGAAGTCCTCCTCTTCCTGCCTCTGTTCTGCCTCAAGTGCCCTGTCCATTATTCCACGCAGCGTATGCTCCAAGAGGTGGACAAGAGGTATAGTGTCACTGATGCATGCACTGTCACTGCTCACCATCCTTGTGGCCTCCTCAAACGGTGACAGGACAGTGCATGCATCCCTGATCATGCCCCACTGGCGTGGTGAGAAAAAACCAAGCTCCCCTGACCCTGTCCTGGTGCCGTAGTCGCACAGGTACTCATTGATGGCCCTCTGCTGCGTGTGCAGCCGCTGCAGCATGGCCAATGTTGAGTTCCATCTGGTGGGCATGTCACATATAAGGCGGTTCTTGGGCAGGTTCAACTCCTTTTGGAGCTCAGCCAGCTGAGCACAGGCATTAAATGATCGGCGGAAATGCACACAGACTCTCCTGGCCTGTTTCAGGACATCCTGTAAGCCGGGGTACCTGCCCAAGAACCGCTGCACCACCAGGTTAAGGACGTGAGCTACACAGGGCACATGGGTCAGTTGTCCCTGTCGGAGGGCGGAGAGGAGGTTGGTGCCATTGTCGCAAACCACCATTCCTGGCTTAAGCTGGCGTGGCGTCAACCACCTCTCGGCCTGCCCCTGCAGAGCTGACAAAACATCCGCCCCAGTGTGGCTCCTGTCCCCCAAACAAACCAGCGCAAGCACGGCATGGCATCGTTTTGCCTGCGTACTTGCGTAGCCCCTGCAACGCCTACGGAGCACCGCTGGTTCTGAGGACAGAGCACTGGAGGAGGCCATGGAGGAAGAAGAAGAGGAGGGGGTGGAGGAGAGAGGTGTGTCACAACCAATAGTAGCATTTTGGAGGCGTGGTGGCGGAACAACCTCCAACACTACTGCACCTTGTCCTGCATCCTTCCCAGCAGCCAGAAGAGTGACCCAATGGGCCGTGAAAGACAGGTAACGTCCCTGTCCATGCCTGCTGGACCATGAGTCAGCGGTAATATGCACCTTACCGCTGACCGCCCTGTCCAGCGAGGCAAGGACATTGCCTTCCACATGCCGGTAGAGAGCCGGAATCGCCTTCCGTGAGAAAAAGTGGCGTTTGGGGACCTGCCACTGAGGAACCGCACATTGTACAAACTCACGGAAGGGGGCCGAGTCTACCAACTGAAAAGGCAGCAGTTGAAGTGCTAGCAATTTAGCCAAGCTAGCATTCAACCGCTGGGCATGTGGATGGCTGGGAGTGAACTTCTTTCGCCGGTCCAGCAGCTGGGGCAGGGACATTTGCCTGCTATAATCGGACGTGGGTGTACCGCTAGCAGAGTTCCCGGAAGCACTTGGCTGTGACACACCTAATTCTACACCTTCATTCCTCTCAGAGCAGGTTTCAGAGAGGACTGAAGATCTAGTGGGGTTGGAGATGCCAGCTGATGAGGAGCAAGGAGAGGTCCGCTTTGTTCTTTGGTGTGGGTCTTTGAGGTACGCTTGCCAACGAGCTGCATGGCAGGTCAACATATGTCTGGTCAAGCATGTGGTGCCCAAGCGGCTGATGTTTTGGCCACGCGAGATACGCTTGAGACATATGTTGCAAATAGCAGCGGTGCGATCTGATGCACTCGTCTCAAAAAAGGCCCACACCAAAGAACTTTTAGAATAACGCGCAGAGGCAGCGCCCTGCACAGGCGGAGCTCTGCGGTGTGATTCAGTCGGTGTGCTGCCCCTAAGCTGGCCCCCAGAGGGCATCCTGCCTCGTTGGACATGTGCCTCCTCCTCCTCCTCTCTCCTACCAGGCACCCACGTGGAGTCAGTGCCCTCATCATCCCCTCCCTCTTCATCGCTGTAGCAAACCTGGCAGTATGCTGCAGCTTGTGGAACATGACTGCCAGATTGCTGTCCTTCTTGAGCATCCCCTCTCTCTGCGCTCACGCTATTGCCTTCCTCTAGCTGAGTGTCATCATCAGAGCCTACAAAACACTGGGCATCCTCCTGGAGCATGTACCCAACACTGTGCTCAAAGAGTTCAGGGGACTCCTCAGGAGGACGTGGTGGGTCTAGGGAAGGAGTCACTGATGATGACATTGAGAGGAGGGAAGACGATGCGTTGGCAGCTGCTTTGCTAGTACCCTCAGACTGGGTGAGAGAGGATGAGGAGGATGAAGAGGGCTTGGTCATCCACTCTACCAAGTCGTTGGCATGTTGCGGTTCAACATGTCCAGCTGCCGAAAAGAAGGACAAGCGTGTCCCATGGCCACGTGCTGATGACAATGCACCGCGTCCACGACCAGCACTGTTGTCTCTAGACACAGAGCCTGCTTGCCCTCTTTTATCGGCTCGCGCCTGTCTGCCTCTCCTTGCTGGCCTTCCAGACATGGTAATGGCCTGAAGGGAGTTGGGTAAAACAGTAGTTGGGTAGTTTATATTGTGCTGGAGGCACACAACACCCACTAACTCCTGCAGATGCCTTTTTTATAGAACAGCAGAGTTAAAGGGGTATATACAGATGTATACTGTGCTGTGCTGGAAGCACACACAACTTCCAATAACTCCTGCAGATGACAATCGGGCCCAAATAGAGAACAGCTATGTAGGTGGATAATAGCGGTATGTACTGGGTACAGAGCAGGCACACAGCACGCACTATCTCCTGAGTGACACTACTGACTGCAAGCTCTATTGTTAAAGATGGACCACTAGCTATATAGGTGAGGTGAATATCACGGTGTATACTGCGGTCAGGGCACGCAGACAATAACCAGAAAACAGCAGAGTTAAAGGGGTATATACAGATGTATACTGTGCTGTGCTGGAAGCACACACAACTTCCAATAACTCCCGCAGATGACAATCGGGCCCAAATAGAGAACAGCTATGTAGGTGGATAATAGCGGTATGTACTGGGTACAGAGCACGCAGACAGCACGCACTAACACTACTGACTGCAAGCTCTATTATTAAAGCTAGATCACTAGCTATATAGGTGAGGTGAATATAGTGGTGTATACTGCGGTCAGGGCACAGACAGTAACCACTACACAAGAGCAAAATAGTAAATCAGCCAAAAACGATTGGTGTGTAACTGTGTTGAAGGTACACAGAACACCCACTGCTTCAGATGCTAACAAACACTACACGAGGCCGCCTGAAAGGCAGCTTTATATAGTGTGGGGCGTGCACTACACAGCCTGAGCTATGATTGGCCACAGGCAGGATGCCTGTGGCCAACCATTGCTCTCCTCGCTACTGGCGCTGCGATTGGCCAAGCATGCGGGGTCACAGTGCATGCTTGGCCAATCGTGAGACAACAATGCATTGTGCCATCGCAGTGCATTGTGGGCCACACGAATTTTGCCGCGAACGGCCCAAACGTTCGGAATTCGGCGAACGCACGAACGACCGATGTTCGAGTCGGACATGCGTTCAACACGAACACGAAGCTCATCCCTACAGGAGATGGTCAGAAACTGCAAACATACTACAGGAGATGGTCAGAAACTGCAGACTTACTATAGAAGCTGGTCAGAGGCTATAGGCATACTACAGTAGATGGTCAAAAACTATGGGCATACTACAGCAGGTGGTCAGAGACTGCAGACATACTAAAGCAGATGGTCAGAGACTTGACATGCTACAGGAGATGGTCAGAGACTTGACATGCTACAGGAGATGGTCAGAGATGATGCACGACCAAACGTGCTATAGGGGTTGTTTGAGGCTGGGGGCCTTCTTCAGAAGACAGGTTACATGAGACTTCTAGCCACTTCGGACCCAGGCCAATTCTGACATTTCTCTCCTACATGTAAAATTCCAAATTTTTTTGCTAGAAAATTACATAGAACCCCCAAACATTATATATGTTTTTTTAGCAAAGACCCTAGAGAATACAATGGCGGTCATTGCAACTTTTTATCTCGCACGGTATTTGCGCAGCAATTTTTCGAACGCGTTTTTTTCAGAAAAAAAACAGTTTCCTGCTTAAAAAAAAAAAAAAAAAACCAGTAAAGTTAGCCCAATTTTTTTGCATAATGTGAAAGAGGAGGATACGCCGAGTAAATAGATACCCAACATGTAACGCTTCAAAATTGCATGTGCTCGTGGAATGGCGCCAAACTTTGGTATTTAAAAATCCCCATAGGCGACGCTTTACATTTTTTTACTGGTTACATATTTTGGGTTACAGAGGAGGTCTAGGGCTAGAATTATTGCTCTCGCTCTAAGGTTCGCGGCGATACCTCACATGTGTGGTTTGAATACCGTTTTCATATGTGGGCGGGACTTAAGTATGCGTTCGCTTCTGTGTGCGAGCTCATGGGGACAGGGGCGCTTTAAATTTTTTATTTTTTTTATTGTTAGTTTTATTTTTATTTTTTTAGTTTTACACTTAAAAAAAAAAATAAAAAAAAAATTGATGACTTTTATTCCTATTACAAGGAATGTAAACATCCCTTGTAATAGGAATATGGCACGATCGGACCTATTTACAGTGAAATATGGGGTCAATAAGACCCCATATCTCACCTCTAGGCTGGGAAGAATAAAAAACAAAAAAACGATCCTGGCTTCCTAGCCAGATCGGCGCCGTTAATTTAAATACCGAGGCCGGGCGTGACGTCATAACATCGCGCCTGGCCTCCGAACGATCATAGAGACTAGTGGACAATCTAGTCCGCCGGAAATCTCTATGATCACTTGCTGGGGCCGGCGGATCCTGTGACTGACTCACCGATGGAAGCAGTGAGTCGGTAGAAGCACCGGAGGCCGCCGCCCGTAAGAACGATCAAGCGGCGGAACAGCCGCTATGATCATTCTTATGGTGTAGGGAATTGCCGGCTGAAAACGGCAATATCTGAATGATGTCTGTAGCCTCAGGCATCATTTAGATATAACCAGCGAAACCCCATGACGTCAATAGACGTAGTATGGGCGCCAAGTGGCTAGAGATCTCTGCTTTTATAGCCACTTTACAAACCAGTGCTTCCACATACAGTATGTGCTCTTTCCACTTCCCTTAGAAAACATCTTGGCCACATTTGAGGTTTCTTTTAGCCCAGCCTTGCTCAACCTTTTTAACTCACAGGAACCACTAAAATAATTTTCATTTCAAAGGGAACTTCTGTTAAAAAAAATTCATTTGGGGGTTAGTAAGAAGAATCCCCCTTACACTGGTGGTCAGGGAAAAATACCCTCTTTTAGTAGTGATCAAATTGTCACCCTTCCATGCAGCCCGAAAGATCAGCCAAGTGGCATTGGACCAGGAACTATGCAGGCATCATCAGGAGGTCAGTCAACCACCACTAAACAATGCCCAGTATTCCCCAGAGATCCTGATGGTGGAGATGGGTTTTTCTGCGTGTTAGTACCCGTTCAGGGTCCTTAGGATTGCTGGGGTCAAGTAGCAGATACAGCAGGTTGGGATCAAGTAGAAGCGTAATCAGTAAATGAGCCAAGATGCAGTAATAAGTGGTTGCAGATCAAGCAGAAGCGTACTCGAGGAACAAGCTAAAGGCCGGTAATGAGTGGTAACAAAGATACAGACAGCAGCAGGAGTGACAAGAGCAAGATATTGGCTGGTGAGAGCACAATAATCTGGCAAACAGGAAGTACAAAGGTATGGCTTAAACAGGAAGTTCATGGGAGGAGCAATGAGTTAAAGGTTCACAAGAAACAAGGTTTAAAGTGATTGTAAATTCTGTTTAAAATAGAGATAAAAAGCAAAATATTTATGTATAGATATATATAAAAAAAACATTACAAATACCTTTTTTCCCTTTTTTTTTAAGTTAGCACATTCCCTCTGTTCTCAGCTGTATAAGAGCAGGGGAGGAGAAGCAACAGCACACAGCTTCCCAGTGAAAGGCTGTGCAGTGGGGGGGCGTCTCAGGAAAAGCCTGATCTCTGGAGGAGAGCAGGCTGAGCTCCCAACATAGTTAGAGAACTGACCATGGTGTGCTCTCCTGCTTAGTGTGGTCAGTTTTTAATAGGAAAACAGAGGGACTGGCAGGAACACCAGGGATTTCACACAAAGGAAGCAATACAAGGAGAACAGGAGATTTACTCATACAAGTACATGGTACAGCAGACACAAATCAGGAATAACAAACACTTTAATACAAGATTGTCCAAAGAACTGGCTCAGCAAGAAGAGATACTACCAGACACAGCCTGAGGTTGCAGGTACAGATCCGGGTCCTGACACATAGTTATCTCTGCTCTGAAAAAGATTCCAGTATTCCAGGTGCAGTGCTCATAATAGCTGAAATCCCAGAAAAACATTTGAAGGTTTATAATAACTATATTAGTGGATGACCTGTTGGTTTTTTATGAATTGGGCTTTTTTTATACAGTATATCATGGTTTCATAGTATGAGATTTGAATAAACTTTGATTAAAAAGTGTATATGTAATATGGGAATCTTTTGCTAAGCAGAGTATTATATTTGAGTTCCTGAGCTTGCGCGTAGCTTGTGGTGGCAAGGCCTACATGGGTTGCGTTCCATAGAAAACCTTCCAGTATGCAGTTCCTGAGAATGTCGTGTTTATCAGGAGAAGAAGACGAGTCCATGGTCTCCTCGCCAAGCTTTTCTGTGGAAGCGGCACATGAGCCAAGCTATAAATCTCACTAAATCAACGAATCAATCAGCAGTTGGATGACAAACTGAAGGCAGCACAGCTATAGTCCAACAACACATGAACATGTTCTCGGAGACATTTCATACCGTAATGTGTGGGCACATTTGGAAATGTTTCAATAAGAAATCCAAGCCCGCTTTGCGGAAGGGTCTGTGCTTCTGCTCAAATGTTCCTTAGTATAATAAGACCTTGCACAAATGTTTTGACTTTGAATGTGAACTTAGAACTAATACCCAGGTAAACCGCTAAATACGCCATTGAAATAGAAGTCTTGATTGAATAGTCCTTCTCCAATCTTCATGAATAGTTCTTCTCCAATCTTCATAAATAAACCTTCTCCAATCTTCATGAATAGTCCTTCTCCAATCTTCATGAATAGTTCTTCTCCAATCTTCATAAATAGACCTTCTCCAATCTTCATGAATAGTTCTTCTCCAATCTTCATAAATAGACCTTCTCCAATCTTCATGAATAGTTCTTCTCCAATCTTCATAAATAGACCTTCTCCAATCTTCATGAATAGTTCTTCTCCAATCTTCATAAATAGACCTTCTCCAATCTTCATGAATAGTCCTTCTCCAATCTTCATGAATAGTTCTTCTCCAATCTTCATAAATAGACCTTCTCCAATCTTCATGAATAGTTCTTCTCCAATCTTCATAAATAGACCTTCTCCAATCTTCATGAATAGTCCTTCTCCAATCTTCATGAATAGTCCTTCTCCAATCTTCATGAATAGTCCTTCTCCAATCTTCATGAATAGTCCTTCTCCAATCTTCATGAATAGTCCTTCTCCAATCTTCATGAATAGACCTTCTCCAATCTCCATGAATAGTCCTTCTCCAATCTTCATGAATAGACCTTCTCCAATCTCCATGAATAGTCCTTCTCCAATCTTCATGAATAGACCTTCTCCAATCTTCATGAATAGACCTTCTCCAATCTTCATGAATAGTCCTTCTCCAATCGGTCTTTTATTAAGTAGAATAAAAATTTGTAACTCTTCTTTTCCAGCCTCTATTTTTTACGTTTTCATTGAGAAGTAATTCTGCCCATGAGCTCATGAGATCGCTCTTTAATAAACCAAGGTCAATGCAAACCTTAACCACTTGCCAACCATATAACTTGGATATACGACGGCTGCACCGGGTCACGTGCCTAGGACGGGATCCAACGCTTCCGAGTCTGGTGCGTGCATGAGCGCCACCAGCAGCTCACTCTCACTGTGATTATACACAGAGGGAGCTGATCGGCGGGTACCGGGGATCGATGTTCGCTGGCACCCGCCGATTCTACGCTTCAGACGCAGAACGGCAGTCTGCCTATGTAAACAAGGCAGATCGCCATTCTGTCAGTTGGGAAGGCATGGCAGCTGGTGAAGTTTTAGGATGGGGGGGCGCCAAACCCCACCTTCATTTTTTTACCCCTCTTACTTCCCCTATAGAATCCACCCACTCCACCCCCTTCATTCCACTTGTTTCCACCCACAGTGTCTGGAGTATACAGCTCATCATCACAGGAGAGAGTATACAGCTCAGCCTCACAGATCAGGGTATATACAGCTCAGCCTCACATGGTGTTGATGTTGACCAAGGTGAAGGCAGAAATCCTCTGGACTGGACGGCCTAAAGAGGAAGTAAACTGTCTTTGTCTCCCTGCAAAGGTAAAGCATAATGGGCTACTATGCATCGCATGCACACGGGAGCCGCCACTAACGACATATTGCCGTTAGCAGCGGCATGCTCAGTGCGCATGCGCCGTAGACAGCGGTGCCTGTCTTTTTGCAAATATCTCCTAAACCATGTAGGTTTAGGAGATATTTCATGGACCTACAGGTAAGCCTTAATCTAGGCTTACCCGTAGGTCAAAGTGGTCTGTAAGGGTTTACAAAGCACTTTAAAGTGGTGTTGCCACCAAAAAATTAAAAGTGCTTAAAATTCGTAAAAAAAAAAAAAAAAAAAATAATTGGCAAAAAAAAATTTTTTTACTCACCTCTAAATACCGGTTGCTAGGGGGTCCCTCGTAATCTGCCTTCCTCATTGCCCAGGCTGGTGACATCACTTCCCCTCGTGCCGCACATTCACCTGGGACCTGTCATGTGTCCCAGGTGACTGTACGGCGTATCACGGCGCCCTGCGCCGCTCGCGCATGCGCAGTGGGTGCCCGTGTGTGAAGCCACAGCCGGGTGCCCACAGTATGCATGATGGCGCCGCGAGCGGAGCGGGGAGCGAGGGGGGGGGCTTCGTTCCCCCGCATCGCTGGACCCTGGGGCAGGTAAGTGTCCGATTATTAAAAGCCAGCAGCTGCAGTATTTGTAGCTGCTGACTTTTAATTTTTTTTTTTTAGGGGGTACCCCACTTTAAGTAGGCAGGACTGCTGAGCAGGATATCATCAACAGAGTAACTGTGGAGAGAGATAGGAGCTGGCAATTAGCCGACAGCTGAGCGGCCAGCCCAGAGAAGGAAGGGCTGAGCCCAGCCCTGACACCTGGTACTTCACTATCTGCATGCTTTTCTTAGCATCAATGATTTAAGGTAATGAAGACCCAGGACGACAGACCCTCAAGCCTGCCCCTTTATAGGCATTTCAGCAGTGGCATCTTTTAATTTTCTGCCCTCTCAGGTTCCATCTAAGCAGACCTAATATTTCATTACTTGAGGTCCGTATCTGTTCGCTTGAGAACAATTCTGTGTTCCTTCATCAAATTCCAGCTCGACCACGCGTCATTATTTCAGATATTTATTGTTCACTAAAAACCCACGTCGTCGGCTGTACAGAAGGTATATATTCCCTCTGAGTTTGGCGCTATCCCTTATACACGATTAGAAAATAAGCGGGAGGATGTTGGCAATACGGCACTTCTATTCCCCACAATAGCCGCAATATTTCTTCATTTAAAGCCGCCTGTGCGTTAACCTCGGGAACGGTGGTGACAATTTAATGCCAATCGTCCCGCAGATATCCGCTCATCTCCAAACACGCAATGCGATAGCCGGAAAAATGACTTTGGGGAATACAGTACACACAGCAATAATACAGCAGTCAGAAAACATCAAGACTTAACATAGTTAGCAGAGAGCAGAAATGATACATTATATCAGCTCAGTGACAATGTAGACCCCCCCCCCCCCCAAGCTCCGTTATACGAGCTTACCCCCAAGATGCCTCGACGACGTACAGAGACCGGCGGGGAGTCGGCAGATCTCCGCGCTTCAGAAGTAGCTGTGGTGTCTCAGGGGGATCAGGAGAACATCGATGTGTACAGAAGATAAATATCGTACAAAGTGCCAGGATGATGGAACAAAATGATTTATGCTTTGAAGGATAAATAGCAACCTTCCCCCGGGAAAATACTTCATAAACAACGTGGCATTGAAACCTAATATATACAGATGTCATTTAACCACTTGCTTACTGGGCACTTAAACCCCCCTCCTGCCCAGACCAATTTTCAGCTTTCAGCGCTGATGAACTTTGAATGACAATTGCGTGGGCATACAACACTGTACCCAAATGAAATTTTTATCATTTTTTTCCCACAAATAGAGCTTTCTTTTGGTGGTATTTAATTACAGCTGGGAGTTTTATTTTTTGCTAAACAAACAAAAAAAATGCAAAATAAAAAAAAATAAAAAATCATGTTTAATAGTTTGTTATAAAATTTTGCAAACAGGTCATTTTTCTCCTTCATTGAAGTGCGCTGATGAGGCGGCACTGATAGGCTGCACTGCTGGGCACTGATAGGCTGCATTGGTGGGCACTGATAGGCTGCACTGGTGGGCACTGATAGGCTGCACTGGTGGGCACTGATAGGCATAGTTAAGGCGGCACTAATAGGCACAGATAAGGCGGCACCGATGGGCAAAGATGGGCACAGATAAGATGGCACGGATGGGTGGCACAGATGGGTGACACGGATGGGTGGCACTAAGGGGCACTGATAGGTACCAATGATAAATGGGACTGATGGGCACTGATAGGTGGCACTGATAGGTGGCTCTGATAGGTGGCCCTGCTGGGCACTGATGGGCGGCACTGCTGGGCACTGGTAGATGACACTGATGGGCACGGATATGTGGCACTGGGGTGCAGCACCTTTGTTGAGGCAGATTGTGGGCACTGCTGGGTGGCACTGTGGGCACTGCTGGGTGGCACTGTGGGCACTGCTAGGTGGCACTGACGGGGGGCACTTATTTTTTAATGAGGTGGCACTGGCAGGGGGCAGGTGGGCACTGGCAGGGCTGGCCGTGATCGGGACTGATGTCCCGATCACGGCCGCCGGTAATCGGCTCTTTTTTTTCCTCTTCGTGCTGTCAGCGCGAGGAGGAATAATAGCCGATTACCGGCTCCGTTGTATCACATGATCAGCTGTCATTGGCTGACAGCTGATCATGTGATAAGGGGTCGGGATCGACCTCTTGCTCGGATCAGTGATCAGGCGAGTCTCATAGACTCGCCGATCACAGAGGGCGCGCAGGCCGCTCGTGCACGGGACAACGTCAATAGATGTAGTCCCGGCAAAGGAGATCCGCGCTGTAGCCATCATTCGGCTATAGCGCGGGTCTCAAATGGTTAATTTTCTGCCCATTTACACATCGGATGTCCTGGAAAGTCGTACCCATCACATGGTATTGCCCTGGAAACTTAAATCCCTCTTCCACATTGGCAACTATCTGTCAGAAACCATGAAATTAGACCGAGACAGAAGTACAGTTAAATCACACTTGTTTAATAATAAAAGCAAAAAGAACAAACGTAGTCAAAACATAGCCAAAGTTCAGTAACCGGAAGGGATAGTCAGCCAAGCCAGAAAGTCAGGGATCAATGTAGTGGAACAGCAAGCAGGATCTGGAGCCAGAAGGGATGTCAGCAAAGCCAGTCTTTAAACAGGAATACAGGAGATAGTCTCTGTGATGTTGACCAAGGCGAAGGCAGAGATCCTCTGGACTGGGCGGCTTAAGTAGGCAGGACTGACGAGCAGGATATCAACAACAGCTGAGTAATTGTGGAGAGATAGGAGCTGGCAATTAGCCAACAGTTGAGCGGCCAGCTCAGAGAAGGAAGGGCTGACACTATCAGGGCTGTCTGCCCTGGGCACTGTGGTTTCATGTGAGGTAGAGGAGTGCTGAGGGGAGATTGAGAGGAAGGGGATCTGTGTTTATGAGGGGCAATTGGGGGGCAGCAGGGGGGGTGAGATTTACTAGGAGTGGTGATTTAGGAGGATTTGTGTTGGTATGGGGGGGGCGGGGGAAAAGGATTTGTGCTAAGAGGGGGATTTGGAGGGTTTGTGCTAGAATAGGAGATATGGTGAACGGGGAGGAGAATTATGCTAAGAGGGGAACTTTTTGTTCAGGGGAGGGGGGAATTTGTGCTAGGAGGGGAAATTAGGGAGGTGGATTTGTGTTAAGAGGAGGGATGTGACTTTCAATATTTTTTTTTAATTATGAAAGCAACAAGAAAATGTCTTATAAAGTACACTCAATGAACAATAATACAAACAGGAGCTAAACTAAGCATAAGCATCAGAATGTCCTTCCATCAAAATGCTCATAAGTATAAAACCTCCGAACATTAAACCAAAAGGTCTCGAAAATAAAGTGTGCTTGGTGGAAATACCGGTAAGATTGGCAAAACATCATAACATGGAAGAAAACAAATCATTAGTAGTAAGGTCAAGAAATATATTTCCAATTCGCTAGGGACTGACTATATAGGGTCCCAACCAGTTACATTGACCTGCATTACTGGAAATAGTTATGTCAGGGGAAAAGCTATAGTGGAAGGGAAAGGGGAGGGTAAGGGAAAAGAGCAGTAAAAAAGGGGGGAAACCCCTGTGAACATTCCTATGAGTATCATCAACATAAAATGTTATGCTCTATCAAGACATCTTATGCCCCGTACACACGGTCGGATTTTCTGACGGGAAATGTTGGATGTGAGCTTGTTGGCTGAAAGCGTACGCTCCATCGAACATTTGCTGTCGGACTTTCCGACCAACAAATGTTGGCTAGCAGGTTCTCAAATTTTCCACCAACAAAACGTTGTTGTCGGAAAGTCCGATCGCGTGTACACAAGACCGCGCACAAAAGTTCACGCATGCTCGGAATCAAGTACGAGCCAGAAGCGCTCGGTCTTGTAAAACTAGCGTTCCTGATGGAGATATCACATGGCTATTGAACTTCTTTTTTATCGGCTCAACGTACGCGTTGCACGTCACCACGTTCCCACGGTCGTAACTGTTGGCCAACATTTGTGTGACCGTGTGTATGCAAGACAAGTTGGAGCCAACAACCTTTGAACAAAAATCATGGTTTTGTTATTGGAAAGTCCGATCTTGTGTATGGGGCATTACATTTATAAAAGAAATCAGATAGACAGAAAATATTAAAGAGGAGAAAAGAGAAGAGAGAAAGGAAAAAAGGAAAAGGAAAGGGAAAAGAGGGTCAGCTAAAGGCGCATTAGGGTGCACACATATATACCACGGATCCCATGTCACATCACATTTTTTAGTAGGAGGGGAGATTTGGATTGGAGGGGAGAGGATGTGTACTTGAAAGGAGACATTTGAGGGGTAGAAGATTTGTGCCAGGAGGGGGTGACTCTATTTGGGGAGGGGCATATTTGCTGGGGGGATTTGGAGTATGGAGGCAATAATTGGTGCATCATGGGGGGCGGATTTGTACTGGGGGCATTTATGCTCATACATCTTGAGGAGGGGCACAGTTTGGCATGTTCACCCTGGGCTCTAGATGACCTTATGCTGGCACTGGAAACTATTCTTGATGTGCAGATAAAAGTTTTTCTACCCTTTGCAACCTTACAAGAGCGATTCTCAGTTGCCTTTGAGAGGCCTATTCATTTCTCTTCAAACTAATCACTTTGGACAATCCTTTTCACCCCGATTGACCTTTACCTCTCCTACACCCTTCGAAAAGCTTTGCATTAGTGCATTGGGACTATTCTTGATGTGCAGATAAAGGTTTTTTTTCTACCATTTGCAACCTTACAATACCGATATCAGTTGCCCTCAAGAGACCTATTCAGTTATCTTCAAACTAATCACTTTGGACAATCCAGTTGCATTACAGGTGCAACTTAAAGAGGATGAATCTTAAGCATCTGCAAGCTTCTGATGACCCCACAAGCCGAAACACCACTGAAATAAAAACCATATGGCTAAATGGAAATAGATCCTAGGTAAAAAAAAACAAAAACACTCTTGTTGGAAGAATGGAATGTTTTATAGAGGGCTGCTCACAAAACTTCCACATGTACCGTTCATAAGAAAACCAATTCAAAATCCTATATTGGTATCACACCCTTTGCCTTCTTACTAGACGTGTGCAATTCTCTTAGTTACGAAACTAAATTTTGATAAAATAGTCATTATTCCGGGATTTGGATGTATCCAAATTTCTGAAATACCATTGGAAAGAATTTCAAGGAATTCAAAAATAAATTATAAAGAATAACATAACGAAATAACGAATTTCGATAAAGTTCAAAAATGAATTTGATTTCGAAAATTTATTTAAATTAGAAAAAATTGAAAATGAATTCAAAATTGAATCAATTGTTTTCTATTCTTATCATCGTCTCATTTCACTTTTATAACTTACTCTATTTTTTTTTTTGCCATATGTTCCCATTTCGAATTCAAATTCATTTTTCGAACATAAATACATTTTCTAATTTTCCAAATTCAAAATTTTCATTTATTTTTGAATAAGATGATGATGAGGGTAAAACAGAATAAATAGAGCCATCTTCCGAAATTCAAATAAATTAGAAAATAACGAATATACTAACCGAATCCAAATATAAGAAATTAATCTGAATATACATAAAGAATTCCAAAAGCAAAACATTCTAACATATGACAAAACATCTCTACTTCTTACACACTTATAGTTTCATAGTTAGTAAGGTTGAATAAAGACACCAGTCCATCCAGTTCAACCTGAGTGAGTGTCTACCCCTATCCCTGTACATTGCA
Organism: Lithobates pipiens; assembly: GCF_037356315.1. Taxonomy (NCBI): domain Eukaryota; kingdom Metazoa; phylum Chordata; class Amphibia; order Anura; family Ranidae; genus Lithobates; species Lithobates pipiens. The sequence continues at coordinate 244,961,652 of NW_027507787.1, forward strand.
CACTCACATCAGTCCCTACCCTCAAGGAGCCCACAATCCAAGGTCCCCATTCATATACTAGAGCCAATTTTGGACAGAAGCCAATTAACCTACCTGCATGTCTTTGGAGTGTGGGCGGAAACCGGAGAATCTGGAGGAAACCCACGCAGGCACAGGGAGGGTGTTGTGGTTGGGATTCGAACCAGCGACCCTTTTTACTGCTAGGTGAGAGTACTAACCACTACACCACTGTGCCACTTGTTAGTCCGAACATAGCAGACCACTGCTGGAGGTGCTTTCACTAACCAGGTACATGCTATCAAATGTTTTGGATGTGTGGAATCTTTTGTATATACCTTTTTACAAATCAGAATTCCGCTTGATCCATTCATTTACTTGCTGGGTCTTCCCCCACTTAGCCCTTCTACACACGGTCGGAGAATCCGTCGGAATGTGTCCTATCGGACCGTGTCTTCGGATAATCCGACTGTGTGTGGTATGCATCGGACTGATTCCGTCGGAATATCCGTCGGACCCAATTTTCCAACATGTTGGAAATATTTCCCGACCAACTGGTTCGATCGGACATACTCCGATCATGTGTAGAGAATTTTGATCGGACCAAGTGCCACGCATGCTCAGATCAAATTCCTACATCAAAGCTATTGGCTACTAGCCTGAACGTACTCCCATCGTAACGAAATTACGTCGTCACGTTCTGAATGATCGGATTTTTCGACAACTTAGTCCGACCGTGTGTATGCAACAGTTTCGGACAAGATCCGAGGGACAAAATCCGACGGACAAAATCCGACGGATTTGGTTGTCGAAATCTTCGACCGTGTGTACAGGGGCTGTGGCAGCAGGCAGGTAAAGTCACCTGGTTGTATCCAGGATGGGAAATATGTGTGCCCTAGATTCAGGCTTTATGCAGACTTGTACAACTAGAGGGGAAGAGTTAATGAGCCCAGCTGAAGTAAATGGGCTCATTAAGACCTCTACAAAAAAAACCAGCATGCTTAGGGAGATGCTCCATCCTGGAACCAGTTTTGTGTTGTATAGACTGGGGAGTGTGATATCTGTTCTGTGCGGTGAGTTAACGCCTGTGTGGCAAACCTTTACAACAGAGGCAGGGACTGGTACAGCACAAGGCTGCACCCAGTTGTTAGACAGGGAATCTAAGTGTGTAGTTAGAGGTCAAGCTGACCAGGATTTATTTTCATGTTTTATTTTTGTTTGGCTGTTATATGTATCACTGCATGTAGCATAAATAAACCGGATCTTTTGTTTTTTGCACCTACAACGCTGTCTGCTGTGCCTGATTTTGTGTTGTGAACCCATCCAGGGGGTCACACACCCGCTGCCGAGCTAACCCCTCACAGTTGGTGGAGAATTTTGGCAGTTTTATTTTTTTATTTTTATTTTTTAAGGCCAGCATGGAGGAGATACTGAGACAGCTGGCTCTAGCAAATGCAAATCAGCAGCAAACAAATGCGGGTTTACAAAGGAGCCTTGCAGCTCAACAGCAGAGTCTGGAAGCTCAGCAGAAAGCTCACCAGCAGAGTCTGGAAGCTCAGCAACAAGCCCAGCAGCAGACAAATGCAAATCAGCAGCAGACAAATGCAACTTTGCAGCAGAGTTTGGAAAATCAGCAGAAGGCTCACCAGCAGAGTTTGGAAGCTCAGCAACAAGCCCAGCAGCGATCTGAAGCCCGCTTCATAGACCTGTTGCAGAAGCAAGAGCAGAGTTTTCAACAGCAAATAGAGACATTGATACAGCAACGTCCGCAGACCAATGAAGCAAGTGGTTACAATAATACCGCATCCTTTGGTGTGAGCCGTTTACTGACAAAAATGACTGGAGAGGATGATCCGGAGGTGTTTTTGACCACATTTGAAAGGACTGCTGAAAGGGAAAAGTGGCCTAAGGAGCAATGGGCTGGACTGGTGGCCCCTCTGTTAACTGGGGAATCGCAGAAATCTTATTATGACCTAGAGCCTGACCAAGCAAAAGACTATGTGGTACTAAAAACAGAAATATTGGCAAGGCTGGGTGTCACCCTGGCCGTCCGGGCTCAGCGTGTGCATAATTGGACTTTTCAGGTTGGAAAACCCCCCAGATCTCAAATGTATGATCTCATTCACCTGAGCAGAAAGTGGCTGCAGCCAGAGATTTTGACCGCACCAAACATTGTGGAACGTGTGGTTATGGATCGTTTCCTGAGAGCTCTTCCTACTGCCATCCAAAAATGGGTAAGCCATGGAGACCCAGAAAATGCAGATAAACTTGTGGATCTGGTTGAGAGGTACTTGGCTACAGAGAACTTGACCACCTCTTCCAGGGACTCACGAACTTTCCATCCTAAGACCAGATCATCCCCAGTGGCGGGTAAGATGACTCCAAGGGGTGAGGGTGGAGAGAGTGAGAGGGTGGGAGTTCTACCTAAGGTCTGGCGGGAGCAGCCCAGGAAGCCCATGCTGCAAGAGACAGCGAAAAAGATTATTTGCTACCGCTGCCGGCAAGAGGGACATATTGCAGCCAATTGCCCCGTTGTGGATGAGCCTATGCAATGTGACTTTATAAGGGAGAGACGTCAGTCGCTGTTTGCGACAGTTGCATGCACTGCCATTCGGGGACCTGAGAAACATTTATGTAAAATGTGTATTAATGGTAGAAATGTTGATGTGTTGCTGGATTCAGGTAGCCTGGTAACATTGATAAAAGCTGAATTAGTTACTACAGAGGTCTCTGGGAAGAACAGGGTGGCTGTTATTTGTGTGCATGGGGACACCCGAGAGTATCCTGTAACTTCAGTGTTTTTTGAGACCCCCAAAGGTAACCTCTCTCATCAGGTGGGGTTAGTGTCTCACTTACCACATGATGCTATTGTGGGAAGGAATTTTCCAAAATTCTGGGAACTCTGGGATTGTCCTGAGCCCCCCACTGGTGCCCCTATAGACCAGGAAGATGACCAGAATTCCTCTGGGAGTGGTGAGGACTCTCCTGAATTTCCATTGAGCAACTTGTAGTGCCCAAACCTTACAGGAAGTTGGTGTTAGAATTGGCCCATGGGCACATTCTGGGAGGTCATCTGGGGACAGAGAAAACCAGAGAGAGGGTACTGCAGAGATTCTATTGGCCTGGGGTCATGAAGGAAACAGAAAATTATTGTTCCTCCTGCCCTGTGTGTCAGAAGTCGGCACCTATGCCACATTTCCGTAACCCGCTGGTACCTCTTCCTATCATTGAGGTCCCCTTTGAGAGGATCACAATGGATTTGGTAGGTCCGATAATGAAGTCTGCTAGGGGGCATCAGTACATTTTGGTTATATTGGACTATGCCACCCGTTATCCGGAAGCAATTCCTCTTTGAAATACCTTGGCCAAAACCATAGCCAAAGAGCTATCTCTTGTTTTTAGCCGCGTGGGTATTTGTAAGGAACTGCTTACGGACCAAGGTACACCCTTTATGTCCCGGGTTATGAAAGAACTATGCAAGTTGTACAAAGTGAAGCAATTGCGTACATCTGTGTATCACCCCCAAACAGATGGGTTGGTTGAAAGATTCAACAAAACCCTTAAACAAATGTTAAAGAAGGTGGTGGATAGAGATGGAAAGAATTGGGACTGTCTAATACCCTATCTAATGTTTGCCACTAGGGAGGTACCCCAATCCTCTACGGGTTTCTCACCCTTCGAGTTGCTCTATGGGAGACACCCCAGAGGGCTGCTGGATATCGCCAAGGAAACTTGGGAAAATGAGAGTTCTCCTCACAAGAGTGTGATTGAGCACGTCGCCCTGATGCAAGATAGAATTGCACAGGTAATGCCAATTGTAAAGGAACATTTAACCCAAGCGCAGTTAGCACAGCAGAGAGTGTACAACCGTGGGGCCAAGACCCGTACTTTTTCCCCGGGGGATAGGGTCTTGGTGCTAGTCCCTACGGTTGAAAGCAAATTTCTGGCCAAATGGCAAGGTCCATACGAAGTAATTGAAAAAATTTGTGAGGTGAACTACAGGGTTAGACAGCCAGGAAGGCGAAAGCCGGAGCAGATCTATCACGTCAATCTGCTGAAAGCCTGGAGGGATAGGGAATCCCTAGTCGCAGAGACTTTGTCACAAGCACAGCCTGATTGCTTAGTTCCTGAGGTTGGAATAGCAGACACCTTATCGAAAGCCCAACAACAGGAGGTTAAAGAGTTTGTACTTCGTAACAAAGAGATTTTCTCTGAGCTTCCGGGACAAACATCTGGCGTAGAGCATGACATTATCACCCCGCCAGGAGAAAGGGTAAAACTAAAACTTTATAGAATACCAGAGGCCCGACGGGAGGCAATACGTGGGGAGGTTCAAAGGATGCTGGAATTGGGTGTGATAGAGGAGTCCCAGAGTGACTGGTCCAGTCCTATCGTACTAGTGCCCAAACCTGATGGGAGCTGGCGGTTTTGTAACGATTTTCGACAATTGAATAAAGTTACAAAATTTGACACCTACCCCATGCCGCGTATAGATGAGTTGATTGACCGGCTGGGAACAGCCCGATATATGACAACTCTTGATCTCACCAAAGGGTATTGGCAAATTCCCCTGGCCAAGTCGGCCAAGGAGAAAACTGCGTTTGTAACCCCAGATGGGGCATTCCAATATAAGAGAATGCCGTTTGGGTTACAGAATGCACCGGCAACATTCCAACGGAAAATGGATAAGATTCTGAGGCCCCATCAGAAATATGCTGCAGCTTACCTGGATGATGTGATTATCCATAGCACAGACTGGGTCTCACATTTGCCAAAAGTACAAGCAGTCCTAGACTCTATCCGGGAAGCTGGGTTTACGGCCAATCCAAAGAAGTGTACCATTGGACAGGAGGAGGCCAAATATCTTGGGTACACTATTGGGAGGGGGGTGATAAAACCCCAAGTCAATAAAGTCGAGGCCATACAGAGTTGGCCACGTCCCAACAGCAAGAAACAGGTACGAGCCTTTCTGGGAATCGCTGGCTATTATCGACGATTCATTCCCCATTTTGCTTCTCAGGCTGTGCCCCTCACCAACCTGACAAAAGGGAAAGAGTCGGTCATGGTTAAATGGTCCCCAGAGGCTGAAGAAGCATTTCAGTCCTTAAAAACAGCCTTATGTAGCCAGCCAGTGTTGTACTCACCAGACTTCTCTAAGGACTTTGTGGTACAAACTGATGCCTCAGACGTTGGGTTAGGAGCAGTGTTATCCCAGGTCTGGAACGGGGAAGAGCACCCAGTCATTTACCTCAGCAGGAAGTTGAAGTCCCATGAGGTAAATTACGCCACGATTGAGAAGGAATGTTTAGCAGTGAAGTGGGCTCTAGATTCCCTTCGGTACTATCTGCTAGGTAGGCACTTTGACCTGGTGACTGATCACGCTCCTTTAAAGTGGATGGCTCAGAACAAGGAGACCAATAGAAGGGTAAATAGGTGGTTCCTGGCCCTACAAGAATTTAACTTTACAGTTAAGCATCGCCCTGGTGTTAAAATGGGGAATGTGGATGCTTTGTCTCGGATACATGCGTGTCTGACTGCTTGTGTTACAACCCCAAGGTTGAAACAAGAGGGGGGGGGTATGTGGCAGCAGGCAGGTAAAGTCACCTGGTTGTATCCAGGATGGGAAATATGTGTGCCCTAGATTCAGGCTTTATGCAGACTTGTACAACTAGAGGGGAAGAGTTAATGAGCCCAGCTGGAGTAAATGGGCTCATTAAGACCTCTACAAAAAAAAACAGCATGCTTAGGGAGATGCTCCACCCTGGAACCAGTTTTGTGTTGTATAGACTGGGGAGTGTGATATCTGTTCTGTGCGGTGAGTTAACGCCTGTGTGGCAAACCTTTACAACAGAGGCAGGGACTGGTACAGCACAAGGCTGCACCCAGTTGTTAGACAGGGAATCTAAGTGTGTAGTTAGAGGTCAAGCTGACCAGGATTTATTTTCATGTTTTATTTTTGTTTGGCTGTTATATGTATCACTGCATGTAGCATAAATAAACCGGATCTTTTGTTTTTTGCACCTACAACGCTGTCTGCTGTGCCTGATTTTGTGTTGTGAACCCATCCAGGGGGTCACACACACCCGCTGCCGAGCGAACCCCTCACAGGGCTTACAGTGTTGCTACTCTTGCATGCACTAACTGCTGCTAGACTGGAAGTGAATATATGGCCCAACAACACCTGATTTATATTCCTCCATTCAAGAACTTAAACCCAAGGAAGAATGAAGAACACCCTCACTGTCTCTGAATGGGGTGTGGAACCCATATGTCCATTTTAATGCCTCTTTGTAGAAAATACTGTATATTGAATTAATTTCCAAAAAGTGACCCCGGCTAGCCATTCTGCTCCCTCTCATTTGTCTATGCCAACCTTTATCAACCATTGTTTCGTGGAACCCTAGGGTTCCTCCAGAGGTTGCTAGGGGTTCCTTGAGCATTTAACAATGTCTGCCTCTCAGATAGGTAACCGGGGGGGGGGGGGGAATCATCACAATGACCATCAGGCTAATGTATCACGAGTTGTAGATATAGTCATTTTTAGAAGGTTCCCTAAGACTGAAGAATGATTTCAAATGTTCCTCCATGTTAAAAAGGTTGAAGAAGGCTGCTCTATGCTAACCCTTCACCTTCTTAGTTTCCTTTTCCATCTTCCCACTACTGCCTCTCCTTTTTTTTTTTCCTTTTTACCCTCCCGGGTTGATAGTTGAAATGCCAGGACAGTGCAAACAACCCCTTTTTGGAAAGTAGACAGTCCAAGGTGTTTAGTAAGAGGCATGGCGAGTTTTTTAAAGTTGTAATTTTTCGGAAAATGAAGAAATAAAAAAACAAAAAATTCATAATATTTTTTCTTAAATACTGTCACCAGTGCAGTACAGCATTATCATATAACTAGTGTGGCGGTGATCAGGCACAGTAACTGGTAAGAGTAGCACTTTTTTTTTAAATATTTATTTTTCCTTTTTAATACATTTATTTTCCTTTTTTTTTTGTCATAAACTAGAAGTGACCAGAACTATGTGACTGCGACAGAGTGAACCAGACATAAATAGGTGAAAGTAAGTTTATGAAAGTAAATGCATATAAATGTGAACACACCACCAATACAAACTGAGTGAACAAACCAAAGTACCCGAATCGTAGTCAAGCCAGGCCAGGGTCATAAATAGGAGGTCAGCAGATAGGGGGAAAAGGTTCCAGGGATGCAGGAATAGACAGGATCAGGTACAACAGGTTCAGGATCGGGAATCAGGTATCAGGTATCAGGAGTACAGGCTGCAGGTCAGGGCACAAGGACAATACCAGGGCAAGGTGTGTGTGCACTTGCCGGGTATTTATACAATGGCTGTTATCAGTCATGTGACGCCTGACTGCAGAAGGTAATACCTCCTCCACACTGCCAGGATCCCTCTGCTGGTGGATGCCAGTACTGCGGACCAAAGAGGACATAATTCCAGCAGGGAAAAGCTCTTCTGACAGCTCAAAACTGCCAGGAGACACCTGCTGGTGGACCTCAGTACTGCACGCCAAATGATCGATATTACCAGTGGAGGGAACCTTTCCTGACAGTAAGACCCCTTTCACACTACGCCGCCCATTACGGCGTTTTACCGCCGGATTTGCGGCGCATTTCGGGCGTTTTTACCCCCGCTAGCGGCCGCGAAAGGGTTAAAACTGCCGGCAATACGCCGCAATATTACAGCGCTGCCCCATTGATTTCAATGGGGAGCAGCGGTGGAGGAGCGGTAAACACACCGCTCCTTCACTGCTCCAAAGAAGCTGCTGGCAGGACTTTTTTCTGACGTCCTGCCAGCGTACCGCTGCAGTGTGAAAGCCCTCGGGGCTTTCACACTACATACAATGGTGCAGCTTCTTTAGGGCGGATTGCAGGCGCTATTTCTAACGCTATAGCGCCTGCAAAATGCCCTGGTGTGAAAGGGGTCTAATACTGTACTACTCTGGGGAGGTGAACAGGATTTTTATTATGGTATAAGCAAAAAAAAATTCCGAATGAAATCCATTCATTCAGTGTGTACAATTGTGATTAGCTGTGATTGGCAACAGTTAATTACATGTTACAGATGGGCTGTAACTGGCCCTGTCTGTACCATGTGATCACTGTGACCAATCACAGAGATCAACACAATAGTATGAATGAAAGCCACCCATTGTGTACAATTGTCATGATCTGCTGTGATTGGTCACCAGCGGGTGACATATTGCGCTGCAGTATATAAATGTGGTAGAAGCGCGCTGCCACCTAGTGATAGAAATTAGGAATTACATGGTGCAGCTGCTGCAATCACCAAATGTGTTCCCACATTCCCATTAAAACAATACTAAAATAGACCAAGCGACTAATCCGATCCAAAATGAATATACTTATCTGTATATCTATAAAAGAAGTTACCACTGCTGGTGGGTTTTTACCATACATTCCTTTCTACCCACTGGTATGGCCCTCCATCCCCATTTTCCTTCTGATACCATACTTACTATCACAGGCTACTTTTGACGCCCCCTACCAGGGAAAAACAAAATGAAGATGGGGCCAATATCCATGGTTTCCTTTTTTTGTATGTTGGTTAGCTTTTGTATGCTTGGGTATATGCAGTTAATAGTTGTACATGTGAATATGCTAATTATGTTGTATAGATGATATATGCAAGAGAAACAAAAGAAACATTTCAGAACTTGCCTTGGACTGACCATATATATGGTTTTAGAAATAAGGATGTATTAGCTTAATAAGGAAATAAGTATTAGATTTTCCAACAAGAATGTCTATTGGTCTGTAAATGCTGAAATTCTATAATAAAGAAATATAAAGCAAAAAAAATAAAACATCAATACTAAATTGTGTGATTGCGCTGCAACCCGATCACACCTTTTAGTATTGATTTATTGCGCCGCAGCCAGCTTTTGGGGCCCCGCGCAAGCGGCGGTTCTTGGAAGACGCCATATGATGTCCACCAAGAATGGGAGAGCTCCCACTCGGTCATCATCTTACGATAGACTACCCCTGGACTAATCATTGAGCCAGAAGAGAGGCCGAGACTGTATGGTTGGTTGCGAATACAATCGTTTGGGGAAAAAAAATCTTGGGACCCTTTCAGAGAAGAGCACTAAAGGAGAAACAGTTGGGACCTCCTTAGCTATATTACCGAGTGACAATATTAACTGTTGTGCCGCGTACACACGATCGGAAATTCTCGTCGGAAAAAGCTCGGATGGTTTTCCCGACGGAATTCCGACGGAAATTCGGCTCAAGCTGTCTTGCCTACACACGGTCACATCAAATTCCGATCATTTATAACGCGGTGACGTACAACACGTACAACGTGACTAGAAAAAGGAAGTTCAATAGCCAGTAGCCAATAGCTTCCGTCTCGTAGTTGAATCTGAGCATGCGTGATTTTTGGCGTGTCGGAATTGCATTACACACGATCAGAATTACCGATAGAAAGTTTTTCCGTCGGGAAAATTGAGAACATGCTATAAATATTTGGCTGGCGGAAATTCGGACAGCTAAATTTCCGATGGAGCCTACACACGGTCGCATTTTCCGATGAAAAGCTCTCATCGGTCTTTTTCTGGCTGGAATTCCGACCGTGTGTACGCGGCATTGTAGTTGTGCAGGATGAAGACGAGTGTCATAGGATGCGCACGGGTAAAGCGCTCTGGCGCACAGCTGTGTGCAATAGGAATAAACAAAAGCACACAAGCACACACACACAGGGTGTGACCCCTCGCTGACCTATAAAGGAAGTGAGGTCATCCAAACACACTGTTGGTTTGTCTTCAGCTTCCTGTGATTCCCACGTCTGTTCCTGTGATCTGCATTACCCGTTGTGACCCGGATTGCCTCATTGACCTCGCTGATCTTCTCCTGACCCGACCTCTGGCTTGACCTTGGACTCCCGCTTTCTGAACGTGTTTGACCCTCAGCCTGCATCTGGACTTACCTGCTATCTCCTGTGTTCGACCTCCGGCTTGTCTTGGATTATCCTTCTGTCTCAGCGTTCCTGGTACTTGTTGTCTTCTGATCTGGACTGTGTTTGACCCCTGGCCTGTCTCCTGGATTCTGCCTTTGCCTTACGGACTTGCTACCATTGCTTCTGGACCTTCCCACGGGACATCGCCTTTCAGCTCTGCTCCAGCTACCTGCTGATCTACTAGCAAGTGACTGTCCTACTGGTAGCCTGTGCCTCTTGGTGCAACCACCCTCTGTGCCACCTTCAGGGGTGGTCTGCGCCGAGTCGCAACAGCGACCGCTCTCTGCATCTTGGCCTCGGTGAGTACATTTATATAATAACGAGACTTTTGTTCTGCAAAATCAGCCATGCAATTTGTCTCTATGGTTATACTGCTTTATGCCATCCCTTGTCAAAACTTTTCAATAAAAAAATAAATAAACATTTGAGTAAACAAATTCTGCCCATTTTTGGTTTTCTTCAGTCAGACTCCAGGGCAGTGTTGGCAAAATAGCAAACAAACCCAAAGACTCGAAATCAAGACCCCGGTGTTTCTAAAGGTCAAGGTAATAATAAGAAAATATTTCTACAGTGAGTCATGTTGCTAATATCCCAACGATGAGTTGGTTTTCCTTCAGATCCCGAGGTAAGGCCTTTATTTTCAGGTCACGGAGCCCGAAGAATGATTGCACACAATGAATGGGGCCATCAGTCACCTACAGCAATAAGATGATGGGAATTACATGGCCCCAATCTGCAACAAGGCCGCACGGGAACAAAGGCCACTTCCGGCTGCCTGGCTTTCAGAGAACACAATAATGAGGACGGAATAAATACTGCCCTATGGTGTGTGCATTTGCTGACAGACAAAATGAAAAAAATCTGCTCCAAGCGAGGAGGAGGAGAAGGAGGGTGACAGACCCAGCGCTCTATTTTCACCCAATGTGCTTAGCCCTGACAGTGCCCCCTCCTCAACGACCCCTCCCTCTCGGAGGACCACCAGGCTTGAGGGGAAAACGTCTATGGAAATCACGGAGGAGGACAGCGGCATGTACGTCCGAGGGCGAGACCCAAGAGCGTTCCTCCGGACCGTACCCCTTCCAATGCACCAGGTACTGTATGCGCCCCCTCGGAAACCTACGGGAGTCAACAATGGACTGTACGCAGGGCCGGACTTACCATTGGGCTTGACTGGGCTCAAGCCCATGGGCCCCGCCCAATAGGGGGCCCGCGGGCCCAGCCGAGATACATAGCCAAGTGTACTCAGCTCGGCTCTGCTCACTGTGCTACTCTCGGCTCTGCTGGGGACTGCGAGAGGACCCGAGAGCCTCTGTAACGACATATTCGGGACCCATCGCAGTTTGCCGCCATCTTGCTACACCCCACACTCGTCCACAGTAAGGATACACTAAGAAGGGGTAAAGCAGACATGTTGTTACACCCACCAGAGTTTTGCATTTTAGACGTATTTATAACATTAGCGTTAGTGTATAGTGAAATACAGGACTTACAACTCTGTCTGACTACTTAGATGTTGAATTTTAAAAACAACAAACTCAAGATCTAAGTAGTCAGACGGAGTTCTAAGTCTTGTATTTCACTATATAAACTGACTTTACTGTTATAAATACGTATAAAATGCAAAACTCCGGTGGGCGTAACAAGATGTCCGCTTTACCCCTTCTAAGCCCCCGTACACACGGTCGGAGAATCTGTCGGAATGTGTCCTATCGGACCGTGTTGTCGGATAATCTGACTGTGTGTGGTCTGCATCGGACCCAATTTTCCAACTTGTTGGAAATATTTTCCGACAAACTGCTCCGATCGGACATACTCCGATCATGTGTAGAGAATTCCGATCGGACAAAGTGCCATGCATGCTCAGATCAAATTCCTACACCAAAGCTATTGGCTACTAGCCTGAACGTAGTCCCGTCGTAAACGAAATAACGTCATCATGTTCTGAACGATCGGATTTTCCGACAACTTGGTCCGACCGTGTGTATGCAACAGTTTCGGACACAATCCGTCGGACATAATCCAACGGATTTGGTTGGCAGAATGTCCGACCCGTGTGTACAGGGGTTTAGTGTGTCCTTACTGTGGACGAGTGTGGGGGTGTACCAAGATGGTGGCAACGAAACGTCACTTCTGTAGCAAACTGCGATGGTTTGCCGAATATGTCGTTACACCGCCGAGAGGACCCGAGAGCCGCCGAGATACACAGGACTCTGTACCTCGGCGGTGCCCTTTTTTAAACTTCAAGACTGCAATGACAAGGCTGCAAATGACACTGGACAAGGCTGCAGATGGATGGGCAAGGCTGCAGATGGATGGGCAAGGCTGCAGATGGGCACTGATAAGGCTGCATTGATGGATGGACAAGGCTGCAGATGGATGGGCAAGGCTGCAGATGGATGGACAAGGCTGCAGATGGGCACTGATAAGGCTGCATTGATGGGCATTTAAATGTAAGTTTTTTTTCCTTAAAATTCCCTCCTAAACTCGGGGTGCGTGTTATACGCCGGTGCGTGTTATAAGCCGATAAATACGGTAATGTATAGAAGGTAGGGCCTGAAAGTGACTCAAGCCCAGGGGCCCCCCCACCACCCTAAGTCCTACCCTGACTGTACGTCATACTCCTCATGGTTCTCAACCTGTACAGGGTGCGGACGTGGCACCGAGGTGGTAAAGCGGTTGCAGACCAAAGGTTTTAATAAGGAGACATGAAATACGCACATTAGAAGGAAGGTCCAATGCGTAAGCCACAAGGTTAATCCTGCGAAGAATACGGAAAGGCACAATAAACCGAGCTGTGAACTTCAGTGAGGGAACACGAAGTCGGAGGTTGCGGGATGACAGCCAGACCCCGTCCCCAACCTGGTAGAACAAACTGCACCACCAATGCATACTAGATAGGGGTTCAAAAGCTCAGAAATCACAGCCAAAATGTTCATGTTTTTGGCAAAAAAAAGCCCCCTCATCCCATTCACCCCCCCACTGCCTTCCACGGTCTACATTCACCCTTTTCTTATGAGGCTTTCCTCTCATATTACAGCCAACATGACCCCCCTGCCAGGTTATTATTGCTCTCTGTGCCCTTGTTACGAACATTCACCCTCTCCTTTTTCCCTATTTTACGGTTATAATCCAAGAGTGAAAGAACATCACAAATTTTGGGCTGTCACCAGACCAAGAGTGTCTAAAAGGAGGATGATGGTAACCCCACATATCTCAAAACCCCATATGACGTCTACAAGGACGAAACGCGTCGGGAACTCCATTGCAGCCGTGTTTTTTATTGAAAAGCGCTTGATTTACTGTACACATGTGAGTTCATTACTTTTTTTTTTATATAAAATTTTCTTTTAAAAACGGAATTACGCTATTTGGCCCCTATTTCCTTTTACATGTATTCAACAATTTGAACTGGATTGTATTGCTAGTACATGAATGGAACGGTTATGTTTGAAATTTCCCCGGAGAGTTCATCTTTGAAAAATCTGCATAAAATTGCACAAGCCTTTGTGATCCTTCAAATGTATATTCGCTTGGATCCAGTATATCTGGTAAGCCTACATCGTGATTGGTGATGGGAACGCCACGTGGTGTCTGCATGTCTTTTACATTTAAAGAAGGTGGACGGTGATTTCTACCATACACGTGGATTGGATTATTATATATAAGAGACTCTGTGCCTCTTTTGGACTTTTTTTTTGTATCACTTTATATTATTTTTTACACACTTGTGCATACATTACATATATGAATGTGCAATATTCTTTATATGAATGTTATATAACAGCGATGGCGAACCTTGGCACCCCAGATGTTTTGGAACTACATTTCCCATGATGCTCCACTACACTGCAGAGTGCCAGAGCATCATGGGAAATGTAGTTCCAAAACATCTGGGGTGCCAAGGTTCACCATCACTGTTATATAATCTTTTTTTTGGTATCTATGTAATACCATGAGAATATTGGTAGTTGGTAGATAAGGTCACCTCGTTTCTTTCAGCGCTACACTATTGTATAGAACCCCACATATGTAATACTATAGCTCTTTTGAGCCACACACCTTATCTACCAGACCGAGAATGATGGGAAATCTTCCAATGGGGACACTAGTTGGTGACAACCAGGGATTTCCTTTCATTTCCTGTTTGGCTATGGGACAGGAAATGAAGAAAAATCTTCACAATGGGACAGAGATGACAAAGAAAACCTGACAAGGGGTTATAGGCCTCCCTTAGTCCATCCAAATGGAAAAAAAAAAAAAGTTTGCCTCTGTTTGTTCAGCGTTTAACCAATATACACCAGCACAATGGCAGCGGGTGGGCAAACCGGCGTACCTGTTCCCCCGTCGGCAGGGTTAGCGCGCGCCCACCGCGTACAGCGTGACCGTGTCCGCGGGACGCGCGGACTCGATGTCCACCGGTCTCCCCGCGATCCTGTCATGGAGCGGCAGAACTGGGAGATGCCTATGTAAACAAGGCATTTCCCCCGTTATGTCTAGTGACATGACAGAGATCACTGCTCCCTGTCATCGGGAGCAGTGATCGCTGTCATGTGAGTTGTAGCCCATCCCCCCCCCCCTACAGTTAGAATCACTCCCTAGGACACACCTAACCCCTTGATCGCCCCTAGCGTTAACCCCTTCCCTGCCAAAGCCATTTACACAGTAATCAGTGCATTTTTATAGCACTGATCGCTGTATAAATGACAATGGTCCCAAAATAGTGTCAAAAGTGTCCGATGTGTCCACCATAATGTTGCAGTCACCATAAAAATCGCAGATCGTCGCCATTACTAATAAAAAAAAAAATAAAAGCCGCAGAGGTGATCAAATACCACCAAAAGAAAGCTCTATGTGTGGGGAAAAAGGGACGTCAATTTTGTTTGGGCGCAATGTCGCACGACCGCACAATTTCCAGTTAAAACGACGCAGTGACAAATCGCAAAAAGTGCTCTGGTCGGGAAGGCTGACGCGGTTATAAGTAATATTAAACCTTTTTTTTTTTTTTAACACATTGAGCACAATAGGAAAAAAAACAATCCCCAGTAGTAATCCATGTGTTAAAATTCTTACCCCAAAACTTGCAATTCAGTTTAGAGCTTTCAATGCTTGCTGACCTGAACTTCCAGCCTTCATAGGAAAGAGTTGACAGTGGACAGTGCAGTCCGCAGTCACTTCATTAGCTTAGAAAAGGGATTGGGGGGGGGGGACACAGGGGAGTCCCTTGCCATCCTAGCTTTTGGGGCTGTGTGTTTATT
This sequence comes from Lithobates pipiens, assembly GCF_037356315.1. Classification (NCBI taxonomy): domain Eukaryota; kingdom Metazoa; phylum Chordata; class Amphibia; order Anura; family Ranidae; genus Lithobates; species Lithobates pipiens. Next base: position 244,976,899 of record NW_027507787.1, read on the forward strand.
TATACACACTCATTTAAATTGATGTTCAACATTTGGGAAAGTCCTTGTGTTTAACATAAAATGTAATACCAAAAACAAAAAAAAAGCTACAATACACTCACTCCACTGTATTTAGGGAGGGGGGCCATTGTTGTCACACTAAGGCCTGTTCACCTACATAAATTGAGTGGATGACGTCAGAAGTGACGAAACACGTAAAGCGAAGCTTACTCTCTTGACGTCACCATGCACGCCGAAACTAGAAAGCCGTCAGATCGGAATCACGGGATTGGTATTTTGAACATTCAAGCGCTTGTTGCTTTTTAGATTCCCATGTCATTGTCCTCCTGACTTTACCTGCCCGAATATTTTCCCCAAGTCATTGACTCGCTAAATTTTAAAAAGGAAGGATGACTGTTCTGGAAGGTGCGCCTTCTAAATCAAGTCTGCAGTGTCATTATCCACCACATTTTCTACCTTTGCGAGTTCCTATTAAAGGAAGGATGACTGTTCTGGAAGGTGCGCCTTCTAAAGCAAGTCTGCAGTGGCACTATCCATATTTCTACCCTTGCGAGTTCCCATTAAAGGAAGGATGACTGTTCTGGAAGGTGCGCCTTCTAAAGCAAGTCTGCAGTGTCATTATCCACCACATGTTCTACCTTTGCGAGTTCCCATTAAAGGAAGGATGACTGTTCTGGAAGGTGCACCTTCTAAAGCAAGTCTGCAGTGTCATTATCCACCACATTTTCTACCTTTGCGAGTTCCCTTTAAAGGAAGGATGACTGTTCTGGAAGGTGCGCCTTCTAAAGCAAGTCTGCAGTGTCATTATCCACCACATTTTCTACCTTTGCGAGTTCCCATTAAAGGAAGGATGACTGTTCTGGAAGGTGCGCCTTCTAAAGCAAGTCTGCAGTGTCATTATCCACCACATTTTCTACCTTTGCGAGTTCCCATTAAAGGAAGGATGACTGTTCTGGAAGTTGCGCCTTCTAAAGCAAGTCTGCAGTGTCATTATCCACCACATTTTCTACCCTTGCGAGTTCCTATTAAAGGAAGGATGACTGTTCTGGAAGGTGCACCTTCTAAAGCAAGTCTGCAGTGGCACTATCCATATTTCTACCCTTGCGAGTTCCCATTAAAGGAAGGATGACTGTTCTGGAAGGTGCACCTTCTAAATCAAGTCTGCAGTGTCATTATCCACCACATTTTCTACCTTTGCGAGTTCCCTTTAAAGGAAGGATGACTGTTCTGGAAGGTGCGCCTTCTAAAGCAAGTCTGCAGTGGCACTATCCATATTTCTACCCTTGCCAGTTCCCATTAAAACTACATTTATCCTTTTTTTTTTGTATGGGCTAAACAAAGGCTTTCATTCTCGCATAGAATTATATAAAACCCCTTTTATATTCGAATATTAATCATGTCCCTCAAATTAGTTAGCAATCAGTGGTAATTACTTTCCTCCTTTTAAAATTCATATGTCACAAATGATAATTACCGAGAGTTAATCCCCGGTGACATCAAAATACTTCCCCTCCCCCCCCTCCAGTTAAAAGTCACCAAATTACAACCCATGTCACAACTCCCCCTCACTATTCCGTTTTGAAAACAAACACAATAGCTCCTTATTGGAAGTTAAAATGGACTAAAAAAACAGCCGCGTCTTAATTTGCGCCTTCCGCGCCTTTATAAAAAGAGGAAAGAACGCTCGCCGCGGTTTAGTCGGCACGGAGAGACGTAATTATACAGGCAGCCTTTCCAATGTGGTCAAGTGCTCTACCTCTTTATTAAATGGATAATTGGCCTCTTTTACATCCACATACCTATTATTTTATGGCACTCTGAAATGTGAGCCTCGCCGGTAGTGAGGAGAGGGGGAGGGGAGGGGGCATAATTATCACCGCGACAATATAAAAATAAGTGTATAATTACCACGACAAGAACTTACTGTCATTATATTGTCACTATAATTGTACAGTAACGCTCCGCCTGGCTTGTATTCAAAATTCTGCTATAACCTAAACAAATGCTATGAAAAAAACACGCCAGATGGATAGATAAAGACCATGCGTAATAAACCTGTCCGGGGAGAACATATAGTCTGACCTCCTTTGGAAAAAAACACTATATCACCAAAAGTATTGGGACATTACACGCACATTAACTTTTTTTTTATTTTATCTTTTTTATTTTCTTTACAAATACAGACGCACAAAAACGTAGCCAACATCTGGCTAACAACAGGGAAGGGACCCAACGTAGGGGGTCACAAAGTATTGTTATAATATCAAGAATCATTGGAATTTCAATGACTACCACAACAATTGGCATGGCTCTTGCTCCATGGGAGGACTAACAATGAGCTATCCCTGGTGATGCACTAACAGGTATTTCCCTGGGAAGTGGCTGGCATTCGAGGCTGCCTGTATTTGGGTCCAAACGTAGTCAGGGCTTCTTCCTGTCTTTTCTCCTATACATCTTCCTGAATACAGGTATTGGTGCACTCTTTACTTTCTATACACGGCCCACACATTCATTACTATATGGTTTTCCATGGATAACAAGTCTTTTATCCATCTTCCTCATGCATGTTACTTTACTTTGTCACTTTTTTTTTTTTTTTTTGTTTTAGGATACTTTCACCATCCCACTCTGTGTATCTCGTAACAGCACGGGCTCTTTGCCCTTAATTTTTTTTTTTTTTTTTTTTTCACCTTTTCCTTTGGGCACTTTTTTGCTCATTTTTATTTCTATTCAATTTATCACTTGTCTGTTCCCTCTCAGGAGTGCCTCGCTAGCTCCATGCCCGCCCTGGGTGAAGCCTGTGTGGGTTATATCTCCGGGGTTGCCTGCCACAGCTCCCGGCCAGGGGTGCCCCTGGACGGTTTGCGTCACCCGGTCATCCGATTACCAATTTGTGTATCTGGGCAAGTAGACATATACTTGGGGTAAGGCTTATTTACCCTTTCCACACTCATGTCGTTTATTATTTTTATTAGATCATTTATTTTTTATTATTCTATCATAGATTCATCACGCCTTGCTCCTGATGAGTGGCTCAAAAGCCACGAAACGCGTAGAGCTACAAACTGCCGTATTCCTACCATCATTTATTTGAGTCTCAAGTTATTATTATATTATCTCCAATTATTGACCCAGGGAGGCAATAGGTCTTGCAGGTCTTATTGTGCTAAACATTCTATTTAATCCTTTCATGGTGAATTTTGGAATTTGATTGTTAATTTATTATGAGTAATTGATGTTATCAACAAGCTTAAATATTGACTTTATGATATTAATATTACATCCTTGTATCTGCTTTTTATGTATGTTTTACTGTTACAATCAATTAAATTCCTATATACTCACCAATCAACTTTACAGCTACCTCTTATTTCATATTAAGTCCTGCCCCCTTGTTCTACTTTTTCTCAATGAGCTAGCCCACCTAGAATATCCCCGAACCCGGTCTATTACAGGGGTCTCCAAACTGTGGCCCAAGGGCCAGATGTGTCCCTTTGCTAGCCTTTATCTGGCCCTTGGGCACCATTCCTCCCACTGACACCAATGATGGGATATTATTCCTCCTACAACGGGGACACTATTCCTATTGACCACCAACCCTGAGGCCATATTTGTTCTCACTCATGCCGAGCCCGTGACAGTTTCTGCCCCCGCGGGCCACAATCTGGCCCCTCCTAAAGTCTGGAGGACAATAAACTGGCCCTTTGTTTGAAAATCTTGGAGACGCCTGCCTTTACACGCATATGAACTTTTTTTTTTTTTTTTTTTTAAATCTTTTTTATTTTCTTTACAAACACAGAACAATACAGACGCACAAAAACGTAGCCAACATCTGGCTAACAACAGGGAAGGGACCCACGTAGGGGGTCACAAAGTATTGTTATAATATCAAGAATCATTGGAATTTCAATGACTACCGCAACAACAATAGATTGTCATGGCTCTTCCTCCATGGGAGGACTAACAATGAGCTAGCCCACCTAGAATATCCCCGAACCCGGTCTATTACAGGGGTCTCCAAACTGTGGCCCTTTGCTAGCCTTTATCTGGCCCTTGGGCACTATTCCTCCCACTGACACCAATGATGGGATATTATTCCTCCTACAACGGGGACACTATTCCTATTGACCACCAACCCTGAGGCCATATTTGTTCTCACTCATGCCGACCCCGCTGGCCGCAATCCGGCCCCTCCTAAAGTCTGGAGGACAATAAACTGGCCCTTTGTTTGAAAAGCTTGGAGACCCCTGGTCTATTAGGACGCTAAGGAGGGCCATCATATATCAGAGAGGGCACTTAATTTGTTGTAGCAGTGGAGGGTTCCGCTAACCACTTACTCCAGTCTCTGTCGTGTTTTTTCGGACAGCCTCGTTGTGTATAGGTGTCCCTGTAAAGGGGTATCGCATTGTTAACAAGTGATTTCCACAAGCCTATAGAGGGAGGAGTCTTTTGCTTCCACCATAGGACGATGGATTTCCCGGCATAGAACAGCAGGAGACCCAACAGGGTTCTCTCAACCACTCTGGGCACCAAGTCCTCCACCGGCCCCAGTAGGCATATTTTTGGGGGTGGAGCAAAAGAAATACTTAGCAGATCATTCACCTCTGAAAAGAGATACTTAGCAGATCATTCACCTCTGAAAAGAGATACTTAGCAGATCATTCACCTCTGAAAAGAGATACTTAGCAGATCATTCACCTCTGAAAGAATTTTTTACCAGAAACCTGCAATTACCGGGCAGGACCAAAAGATGTGGATTTAGCCCCCGGGGGGGGGGGGGGGGGGGGGGGGCACACGCACATGAACTTTGATGACATCCCAGTCTTATGCCCCGTACACACAAGCGGAATTTCCGACAGGAAAAAGTCAGACGGGAGCTTTTCATCGTATATTCCGATCTTGTGTGGGCCCCCTCGGACTTTTTACGTTGAAAAATTCTGACGGACCTAGAAAGAGAACATGCTCTAAATTTTTCCGACGGAACCAATGCCTACCGGGAAAACGGCTCGTCTGTGTGCTGTTCCGATGGACCAAAAACGGCGCATGCTCTGAAGCAAGTACGAGACGGAGGCTATTGGCTACTGGCTATTGAACTTCCGTTTTCTAGTTCCGTCTTATGTGTTGTATGTCACCGCGTTCTTGACGGTTGGACTTTGGTGTGACCGTGTGTAGGCAAGACAGCTTGAGCGGAATTCCGTTGGCATTCCATCTGAGAAACCTTCAGAGTTTATTCCGATGGAAAAAAAACACTTGTGTGTACACGGCATTAGTCCGTAGGGTTCAATATTGAGTTGTCCCACCCTTTGCAGCTATAACAGCTTCAACTCTTCTGGGATTGCTGTCCTCAAGGTTTAGGAGTGTGTCTATGGGAATGTTTGACCGTTCTTCCGGAAGAGCATTTGTGAGGTCAGGCACGGATGTTGGAGGAGAAGGCCTGGATCGCAGTCTCCGCTTGAATTCATCCCAAAGGTGTTCTACCGGGTTGAGGTCATGACTCCACTTCCACCCCAAACTCGCTCATCCATGTCTTTATGGACCTTGCTTTGTGCACTGGTGCGCAGTCATGTTGGAACAGGAAGGGGCCGTCCCCAAACTGTTCCCACAAAGTTGGGAGCATAAAATTGTCCAAAATGTCTTGGTATGCTGACACCTTAAGAGTTCCCTTCACTGGAACTAAGGGGCCAAACCCAACCCCTGAAAAACAACCCCCACACCATAATCCCCCCTCCACAAAATGACTTGGACCAGTGCTCAAAGCAAGGTCCATAAAGACATGGATAAGCGAATTTGGGGTGGAGGAACGACTGGCCTCAACCCAATAGAACACCTTTGGGATGAATTAGAGCACAGACTGCGAGCCAGGCCATGCCTTAAGGCGTCAGCATACCAAGTAATTTTGGACAATTTCATGCTCCCAAATTTTGTGGGAACAGTTTGGGGACGGCCACTTCCTGTTCCAACATGACTGCACACCAGTGCACAAAGCAAAGCCAATAAAGACATGGACGAGGGAGTCTGGGGTGGAGGAACATGACTGGCCTGCACAACCCAACAGAACACTTTTAGGATGATTTCAAGCAGAGACTGAGAGCCAGGCCTTCTCGTCCAACATCAGTGCCTGGCCTCACAAATGCGCTTCTGAAAGAATGGTCAAACATTCCCCATAGACACACTCCTAAACCTTGTGGACGGCCTTCCCAGAAGAGTTGAAGCTGTTATAGCTGCAAAGGGTGGGCCAACCCAATATTGAACCCTACGGACTAATGCCGCGTACACACGATCGGACATTGATCGGACATTCTGACAACAAAATCTATGGGATTTTTTCCGATGGCTGTTGGCTCAAACTTGTCTTGCATACACACCGCCACACATGGTTGTCGGAAATTCCAAATGTCAAGAACGCGGTGACGTACGACGAGCCGAGAGAATCGAAGTTCAACAGCCAGTGCGGCTCTTCTGCTTGATTCCGAGCATGCGTAGAACTTTGTGCTTCGGAAATTGTGTACACACCATCGGAATTTCCGACGACCGATTTTGTTGTCGGAAAATTTGAGATCCAGATCTCAAATTTTTGTGTGTCGGAAATTCCGATGGAGCCTACACACGGTCAGAATTTCCGACAAAAAGCTCCCAACGAACATTTTCCGTCGTAAAATCCGACCGTGTGTACGCGGTATAAGACTGGGATGCCCTTAAAATTCATATGCGTGTAAAAGCAGGTGTCCCAATACTTTTGACCATTTAATTGTATAATATGTATCAGTTCAGTAACGTGTTTTGGATCCTTTAACCACTTCCCATCCCGTGTATAGTACTATGATGGCCGCAAGGTGGCTCTGTCATCCTGGGCGGCCGTCACATGACGTACTCGGCTTCCTGGCCGTCTAGGGGGCGCACGGGCCCGCTGCGTCACTCGGGAGCCGATGCACGTGCCCAACGACTGCGATGTCTTGTCACAGAGCAGGGATGCGGATCTGTGTGTGTGTAAAAACACAGAACCCGCGTCCTGTCAGGGGAGAAGAGACCGATCGTGTGTTCCTTGTATATAGGAACACAGATCGGTCACCTCCCCCAGTCAGTCCCCTCCCCCTACAGTTAGAATCACTCCCTAGGTAACACATTTAACCCCTTGATCGCCCCTAGTGTTAACCCCTTCCCTGCCGGTGTAATTTATAAAGTAATCAGTTCATTTTTATAGCACTGATCGCTGTATAATTGTCAATGGTCCCAAAATAGTGTCAAAAGTGTCCGATGTGTCCGCCACAAAATCACAGTCCTGCCGAAAATCGTTGATTGCCGCCATTAGTAGTAAAAAAAACTAATAATAATAATAATAAAAATGCCATAAAACTATCCCCTATTTCCTAGACGCTATAACTTTTGCACAAACCAATCAATATACGCTTATTGCGATATTTTTCATTTTTTTTTTTTTTTACCAAACTGTCCATGGTAGCCAGCCGGCTTCTAACTTCAGCTTGTTCAATTGACCACTTCAATACCGGGGGGCACTTACACCCCCCTTTCTGCCCAGGCCGATTTTCATCTTTCAGCGCTGTCACTTTTTAAATGACAATTGCGCGATCATGCTACACTGTATCCAAACTACCTTTTTATCAATTTGTTCCCACAAATAGAGCTTTCTTTTGGTGGTATTTGATCACCTCTTCGGTTTTTATTTTTTTCTAAACGAATAAAAAAAGACCGAAAATTTTGAAAAAAAAACGTTTTTCTTTGTTTCTGTTATAAAATTTTGTACATAAGTAAGTCTTCTCCTTCACTGATGGGCACTGATAAGACGGCACCGATGAGGTGGCACCAACAAGATGGCACTGATGGGCACTAACGATGAGCACTGATAGGCGGCACTCAGGGGCGGATCCAGGGGGGGGGCAACGGGTCAATTGCCCCCTCCGAGAATACCGCCAGCTGGTCCAATCGCGGCCGGTTCCGCGGGCCGGTTCCGCGGGTCCAATCGCGGCCGGTTCCGCGGGTACCCGCGGGCCGGTTCCGCGGGTCCAATCGCGGCCGGTTCCGCGGGTACCCGCGGGCCGGTTCCGCGGGTACCCGCGGGCCGGTTCCGCGGGTCCAATCGCGGCCGGTTCCGCGGGTCCCCACGGCCGGTTCCGCGGGTCCAATCGCGGTCGGTTCCGCGGGTACCCGCGCTGAGTGGACGGGTGAGGGGGGGGGGCAGCTGGGCGGCTTAGGAGGGCTGCTGGCCAATCGGGAAGCCAGCAGGCAGGGGAGCAGGGAGATGACATCATCTCTCACTGCCCTGCATCCCTCCAGTTCCTCCCTCAATTTGTAGGAAGCTGTGTGCAGCAGAGAGATTGCATCATCTCTCTGCTGCCTATCTTCACTCTGGGACCCAACAAAAGACCACCAGTAGGTGACAATCCGCAATGTGTGGCAGGCTACGTGGCAAGTGGCAATCCGCAATGTGTGGCAGACTACGTGGCAAGTGGCAATCCGCAATGTGTGGCAAATGACAATCCGCAATGTGTGGCAGGTGACGTGGCAAGTGACAATCCGCAATGTGTGGCAGGTGACGTGGCAAGTGACAATCCGCAATGTGTGGCAGGCTACGTGGCAAGTGGCAATCCGCAATGTGTGGCAGACTACGTGGCAAGTGGCAATCCACAATGTGTGGCAAATGACAATCCGCAATGTGTGGCAGGTGACGTGGCAAGTGGCAATCCGCAATGTGTGGCAGGCAACGTGGCAAGTGACAATCCGCAATGTGTGGCAGGTGACGTGGCAAGTGGCAATCCGCAATGTGTGGCAGGCAACGTGGCAAGTGACAATCCGCAATGTGTGGCAGGTGACGTGGCAAGTGACAATCCCCAATGTGTGGCAGGTGACGTGGCAAGTGGCAATCCGCAATGTGTGGCAGGCTACGTGGCAATCCGCATCTGGTGGCAGGCGACGTGGCAAGTGACAATCCGCAATGTGTGGCAGGTGACGTGGCAAGTCACAATCCGCAATGTGTGGCAGGTGACGTGGCAAGTGGCAATCTGCAATGTGTGGCAGGCTACGTGGCAAGTGACAATCCGCAATGTGTGGCAGGTGACGTGGCAAGTAACAATCCGCATTTGGTGACAAGTGACAATACACATTTGGTGGCAGGTGACGTGGCAAGTGACAATCCCCAATGTGTGGCAGGTGACGTGGCAAGTGGCAATCCGCAATGTGTGGCAGGCTACGTGGCAATCCGCATCTGGTGGCAGGCGACGTGGCAAGTGACAATCCGCAATGTGTGGCAGGTGACGTGGCAAGTCACAATCCGCAATGTGTGGCAGGTGACGTGGCAAGTAACAATCCACATTTGGTGACAAGTGACAATCCACATTTGGTGGCAGGCGACATGGCAAGTGACATCCTCAGGGCTCCCACTGATTCTGCATTATGGTGAGTTGAACCATTTAATTTTATATTACAATGTATTAATAGAAATAATGCGCTTCAATCATCCTGACACCATAACAACCATGGTGCCGTAATGATTGAAGCGCCAATACCAGCCATTTCCCATATAAATTGCCCCCCAAAAAACATATTTTATAGCAGTGCCCCTCCCGAGATTAGACTCTGGATCCGCCCCTGGCGGCACTGGTGGGTCACACTGATATGCAGCACTGATGGGCATTGATAGGCAGCACTGATAGCAACTCATAGGTGGCACTGGTCGGCACTGATGGGCCACACTGATATGCAGCACTGATGGGCATTAATAGGCAGCACTGATGGGCACTCATAGGTGGCACTGATGAGCACTGATAGGCAGCACTGATGGGCACTCATAGGTGGCACTGGTCAGCACTGATGGGCACTGATAGGCGCCTGGGCACTGATTGGCATATCCCTGGTAGTCTAGGGTGGCCTACCTGGTGGTCCAGTGTGGTGACCATCCCTGGTGGTCCTGGCAGCATCCTGGTGGTCCTGGGTGGGCATCCGAGGAGGGGCTGCGCTGATAAAAAATCAGCCCAGACCCTCTTTGTCAGGAGAGCAGCCGATTGGTTCTCCTCTACTCACGTCTGACAGATGCAAGTTTGGAAAAGCCGATCAACGGCTCTTCCTGTTTACATCGTGATCAGCCATGATTGGACACGGCTGATCACATGGTAAAGAGCCTCCATCAGAGGCTCTTTGCCGAGATCGGTGTAGCGGTGTGTCAGACTGACACATCACCACCACCGATCGCCGCAATGAGCGCCCCCCCCCCCCCCCCCCACGGGTGCACGGCGGCTGTTGTCCTGCTGGACATCATATGACACCCAGTCAGGATAACTGAACCACCGTCCGGACGTCATTCTGCTATAGGCCGTGCGGGGAAAAAAAACCTGGTTTCTATGCAGAGCTGCACCAGATTGTGCACTCTCCAGTTTTAGTAAATCCAACCCCCACTGGGCTGGTGGCATTGGGGAATATTTCTTCACCATGCAGGAGAGCTTGAAGGTCTGACAAAGCCAACCATTAATAAACAAATGAGAGTTCTATTCATTTTCTTCTAGCGCCGGGTAGCCTATTCACCGGGAGGAGACGAGATCTGGATTGCAGCCAGCTGCATTTATGGACATTAAGCCAAGATTGTCACTCGACGCGTTTCTGAGGATCTATCATATGATGCACAGCAGGCAGAAATTTACAGGGTGCCAAAATAGTACGGCCATAGAGAAACCGCCAACTCAGCCTAAACTTCAGGGCACACGTTGTGCTACGGTGATGTATAGATCGTCCGGAATACTAGCTTGGCACTTTTATCCTTCCTGAGAACATAAAGGTGACGGGGAACAAACATATAAACTTTCTACGCGTCCCTGCTTAGACGATATAACCCAAAAGATCGAACCTCGTGAAAATCATTTTTCACTGTAATTTATTTTTTATTTCAATATCATAATAAAACAATTGGTATACGTAGGAAACCAGAAAAGCGTTAGCGGTAAATCGCTGCTGGTGTTAGCGGCGCTTTACCGTCGTTTTAGAGGCGCTTTTATCCCCTGCTAGCGCCCGAAAAAAAGGGTAAAAAGCGCCAATGCTGTGGCGGTTTGGCGGCATTGCCCACTGATTTCCATGGGCCGGGGGTTCTTTAGGAGCGGTGTATACAAAAGCGCCCCAAAGAGGACTTTTTTTTTACGTCCCGCCAGCGCAGCGCCCCAGTGCACTCGGGGCTTTCACACTGGGCCTGAAGATTAGGCATTTTTTCAGGGGCTTTACAGGCGCTATTTTTAACGCTAAAGCGCCTAAAAAACGCCTCCAGTGTGAAAGGGGTCCTAGGGCACTTCCACAGTGACAGCGCGGGGGGGGGGGGGCGGTGTTGGCAGATAAGTGTTGCTAGTTTTAGTGGCACTTTACCGTCGTTTTAGAGGCGCTTTTCGGCCGCCAGCGGGGCGCTTTTAACCCCCGTTAGTGGCCAAATAAAAGGTTAAAAGCGCCCGCAAAGCGCTACTGCCGAGGCACATTGCAATCGCTTTCTGCGCCGCTGCCCATTGCTTTCAATGAGGCATTTTTCAGGCGCTTTACAGGCGCTATTTTTAGCACATTAATTTCAATGGGCAGGGGGCGCTTTAGGAGCGGTGTATACGCTGCTCCTAAAGTGCCCCAAAGATGCTGCTTGCAGGACTTTTTTTCACGTCCTGCCAGCGCAGCGCCCTAAACACTCGGGCTTTCACACTGGGATTGCAGCTGAGGCATTTTTCAGAGCTAAAGAGCCTGAAAAACGACCTCCCGTGTGAAAAGGGGTCTTAAAGATCAAGTCTTATACAGAGATAATAGAGGGACTTTTATCGCTCCATGCTACCCCTCCTCAATACCACTGTCTGACAATCATCACAACTATGGATACATTGAACATACGTTCTCCAGTTCAAAGTTGTCAGAGGACTCCTCTACTATTTCCTTGGACATCTGTTCCCTGGCTGTGTCTGTATGGGGGGTTGTTGGTGCCTCCTGGTTGCTCCAAAGGCCTGCTTTGAGAAGAGGGGGCATTACCCCTAATTAATTGGTCCCCTGGGAACGTCACCTTTCACCCAGTTAGTAAACAAGCTTTGATTTCTCTTTACTGCAGTCCTGAGGAAGCAGTAATGATAGTTGTGAAACACGTTGAGCTTGAGTGTATGCCACTTTATGTCAGGATGGGCATGCCAGGAGACAAGGTGGCTCCTATGCGCAGACTTCTGTGCTTCTTTGCAGGCTAATCCACATTCCTTTGTGGACGTAGGAATTGGGCACATGCCTATGCTCATGTGCACGAATATTCATGCATGAACGAATGCGCACATCCGCGTGCTCAATTACACCCGTGACAGATAGTGTCACCAAATGGGCTATTTACTATAAATTGAGCCAGTGCTCAGGTTCAGTGCAGCTTTGTCTATAGCCTTCTGTGTCCTGAGAACCAGTGATCCAGTATACTGACTCCAGTTACTGACCCGGGTTCTCTGACTACTCCCTGAACTCTGCTTGTACTGACCTCCGGCTTGCCTTCTGATCACTGCTTCTGCCTGCTCCATTTGCTACTGCCTCACTGATTGGCTCCTGATGCAGCTTGTGCCTTGACCACGTTTGTGCCTGTGATCCTGTACCTGATTTGTCTTTCAAGTGTATGACCCGGCTTACCTGACTCCTGTTATTGCCAGGATCTTCCTTCCAACCGGCTGTGCCTGCTTACCCACTGTCTGCTAACAGTTTACTCCTCACCTGCCTGCTATTGTACCAACCTGCTTCAGTCTGTTGCTCACCAGCTGCCACCCAGCCTGCATGCTTGTCAGAAACCATGAATCAGACCGAGACAGAAGTACAGTTAAATCACACTTGTTTAATAGTAAAAGTAAATAGAACAAACGTAGTCAAAAAATAGTCAAAGTTCGGTAACCGGAACGGATAGCCAGACAAGCCAGAAAGTCAGGAAGCCAGGAATCAGCATAGTGGAACAGCAAGCAGGATCTAGAGCCAGAAGGAATGTCAACCAAGCAAGTCTTTAACAGGAGCACAGGAGAAAGTCTCTGTGATGCTTCTCTGAAGACCTCTGGTGACTATCCCAGCCTGTCGTGGACACCTGCACTGCTAGCAAGACTTACAGGCACCCGTGCCACTCTGTACTCCTGCGCCTTCTGTCCACACTGTCAGGGGCCCTTAAGTCAGAGGTGTAACAGAGGCCTTCCTCATCATTTCAGACTCTGCTACCAGGTACGTAATACTTTGAATCACTGTGAATTTTGCTTATTTTGCTTTATTTTCACCTGGCGATCCTAAAAAAATAACACACTTCCTGTCCCTGGGTGGCTACATCACCCCCTCCACCATCAGCGGCTGGTGCTCAAAATTTGGGGGGGGGGGGCGCAAACAAACTAGAACATTCTGAAAAATACAGAAAAAAACACATCAAATGCAGCCACTGTGCCCCATCAAATGCAGCCACTGTGCCCCATCAAATGCAGCCACTCGCAGTGACTGCCCGGCACTTACCTCATCTTGGTGGGCGATCAGGCAGCGGGTGATGGCGACGAGCTGTGGGAGGGTGGGATGAGCAGTGGGGGTCAAGTGGCGGTTTCTGTGTCCTTCATTTGTCTCTTCTTCCTTCTGCTAGGCGTCCAATCGGAGTGCCTGTGCCTTTAGCCAATCAGGTGACAGGTATTAGACCTTTGCCTCCCGATTGTCTGAGAGGCGGTTCAGTGTTAGAAAAGCGAATATTCATTCGCTTGTTATTTTTGGGCTTACCATTACCTTCCATTCTCCTTGTTGCACGTCTAGGGGATGTCCCGTGGTAGATGGCCCAGTAACTTGAGACTGACAATAGATACACTTGAATGGATTTTATTTGCAAAACTCAGACAATTGAACAGTCTTTCAACTTGGGATCAGAGGGTTGGAAAGGAAGTTCAGGTACTCTTATACTGCGTACACACGACCGGACTTTTTGACAGCAAAGGTCCGACGGAACTAGTCCATCGGACAATTCGATCGTGTGTGGGGCTCCATCGGACCTTTGCTTGCCAAAAATCCGGCAGACTTTAGAAATAGAACATGTTTTAAATTTTCCCACCAGAACTCCGCCAGCCCGAGAAATCCGTTCGTGTGTGTGCTAGTCCAACGGACAAAACCCAACGCTAGGGCAGCTATTGGCTACTGGCTATGAACTTCCTTATTCTAGTCCGGTCGTGCGTACGTTCGAATTCGTCTGACTTTGGTGTGATTGTGTGGGCCAAGTCCGTTCATTCGGAAAGTCCGTCGGAACTCCGCCAAAAGTCCGTCGGACCTAGTCCCCCGAAAAGTCCGGTCGTGTGTACGCGGCATTAGTGTCAAAGTAAAAAAAAAACGTTGAAGGACTTGCTTACTTTGACTGCATCCAGAGAATAGCCATTCACAACTGGATGATCACTCAGGTTGGACAGTCCCTCTCGCACAAGGTCTAGCAACCAACAAGGTGCTTACTCAGGAACAAAGTCTCTGCCACAAACGTTGTTGTAGAAACATACAAGATAATGTCTCTGCCACAGATGTTGTTGTAGAAACATACAAGATAATGTCTCTGCCACAGACGTTGTTGTAGAACCCACAGGAAAACTAAGCTTGAGAACACTTGTGGGATACCTGGATCTCTCAGCCTGCTTGGCGACAACCACAAGACCGGATTCTCTCGGTTACTTCAGCCCTTCCAGGCTCTTGCTAAGAAAACCAACCCGTACGTGGTGTTCTTCTGAAGAGTCCTCCCCTGAAATGCTTGAAGTAAACTGGGTCTCTCCCGAACCGGAGACGGCACCCCACCACCTCAGAATCCATCCTTTAGTTTCCTGGCCTCGGGCTAGCCAACCTCGAGACATTAAAGTCGGGTGGATCCGCACCCCAGGCCATAGCCTTCCTGTGGGCTGGTCAGGAGGACCAGGACCATGAAGTCAGCACCTCATTCTGGACCGGAACCCCGAAACCACGTGACGTCTGCATCTTAAATACCCTCTCCCAGAAAGCACAGCGAGAGCACCACTCCCACTGGGCGGGCTCCGAGAGAGAGTAACTTAAACACCTAACCAGACCATAGTTCCATTCCTGCCAGAAGAGACAGTGCCCCCTGTGGCCAGGCTAAATATCTCATAGTCTAGTCAGACTGATGCTGAGGCCCAACTTAGATAATTGTACACAAATCAAACTGCAGCTTAGACAACTTTAACTTTAGAAAAACGCATAGCGTGTGCTCTTCAGGAGCCGCCGCTACACAAAATAAACAATCCCACATATTATAGATGTTAAGCTGTTAATACAACTTTTCGAGGGCACCCTCTATGATGGTATGTGAGATTTTCTTTCTCCAATTTGGAAATGAATAGCATCTTTTCCTATGAACAAATGTAGGAGTTCCCGCACTATGAATAGTAATCTCATAACCATTAATTGCAATGATTCAGGAACCGAACCTCGGGGAGGATGCCTAATATAGAAAACCTGGACGTTTTTACACCGGTGCAAGATGTACTTCTACAGTACATCAAGAATTTAAAGAAGAAAACTCAGAGCAGCAATAGACAGCCAAATGTTCCACCAAACTAGATAGAAGGTGTACTTTTCACTACTGAAAATATAAAAATGAGTAACGGCACCAATAGTAATACAAACAATAGTGTAATGCTGCACCAAGAAATTAGTAAAAATTAATAAAGCATAAATAGTGAAAAATTGGGGCGCAAAACCATATATGAATAACAACACCTAAAACCAGCATGGGTATGAAATGAATAACAACACGTAAACCAAAATATAGTGGCAAACATTATATAATAAATAGGGCTGTGGAAATGAAAGATTAATTGCTCGATTAATCAATTAAAATTTTTGATCGATCAAAAGAGTTCCATCAGAGATCCGGTGACGTCATGGACATCGACGTCACTGGACTCCTCCCCCCCCCTTCCCCAAGTGCCTCCGTCTGCTAACGCAGGGAAGGGGGGAGGAGTCCGGTGACGTTGAAGTTCTGATTGAACGTAACGCGTACGGGGAGGAGCTACGCATGATGTCACCCGCTCCTGCCCTAAGGAACTAACACGATTGTCGGCTTTACCTGCTGTGATTTTATCATCTTTATGTGAGTAGTTTGTGTTTGAACACAAAAATGAAATCTTATACTTAAGCGGTGAGCACTTCGATCTTTTCTTTCTACCCATGACCCGGCGTCCTTGCTGAGATCTAAGGAGACGTGAGAGAAGTTTATGGTCCGTGTTAACCCTTTTGATATCCGCTTGCATGACCACCTGTTTGCACAGTGGTCCATGCCATAAGGTGGGAGTGATTAGTTAGACCGGAGGTGGAGGGATTGTCACGCTACTGTGGGAAAAAAAAATGACTTACGTCAGTGCTACAGTTTGAATTTAAAACGTATTTGTGTGGACTGTGAAGTTAAGTCATGGATTGTGGAAACTAACTAGTGCCGGGTGATTGTATATAGTGTATACCACATTTACCACTGACTAATGCAGAGCTGCAATGCAAGGAGATCAGATAAAAGTAGTTGGATCTGTATGTGCATTATAATGAATCGAAATTAGACGATTAATCGATGAATCGAGACGATTAATAGATTTAAAAAATTGATTAATCGAACACGAAAATTGTAATCAGTAACAGCCCTACTTTAAGTAGATATACCTGCAAAAGGGGCCAGTCTGAAGTTATCTATCAGGACTTCATTTTCTGACCAAAGTTCCCCTTCAAATTTCCTATATGGTCTAATATTCTGCTTGCTAAGAGGAAGCTACTAATGACAGCTTGGTAATTTTCTTTGATTAATCGGACACAAAAATTTTAAATCAGTAACAGCCCTAATAATAAAGAAAAAAATATTTTTATGATGGTGTAATTCTTCTGTGTACACTGTAACTCCAACACCGTGCCTTCCTATTTCAAACCTGTGACGAAACGCGTTGGTAGGAGCGACGTACTGCCGTAAACGCGCGCTACGTCCCATTGTTTAGCACGGGCGTGTGTACTGCAGCCGGCCGAAATTTTTTATCTATTTGAAGTTTTTTACATCCTGTTTTTATATGCCTAGGGCGTTCTGTTTTATAATAAATGCCCAGCGGGTTCCACCTATGGGCATTTTTGTTTGTTTCCTTTTTTATGAGCCACAATATATCACCGATTTGTGTAACACTAATGGTTGGTAGTGGAAGACTCGTGGGAATATAGTCCTGACCAGGAGAGCCTCCATAGACGGGACGATCGGATCGGTTCCGGAAATCCTTGAGGAAAAGGCCCTGGCTGGGCAATAGCTACAGGCACTAATTATTTGGGAGCTGGTAAGCGGACAATTCATATGGTGGCAGGATTCACTGAGTAAAGCCACTTCTACTGTGGATGTCACTATATTCTGAACTGTCACTTAACACTGCACGGTTTACTGGACAACTGTTGATTGCCTTCTTCTTGGACAATCTTTTTTTGGATATCATGTAATGAAGGGGGTAATATCCTGTTATGGAGGTGGTAATATCCTGTTATGGAGGGGGTAATATCTTGTTATGGAGGGGGTAATATCCTGTTATGGATGGGGTAATATCCTGTTATGGAGGGGGTAATATCCTGTTATGGAGGGGGTAATATCCTGTTATGGGGGTGGGGTGGTGGTAATATTCTGTTATGAAGGGGGTAATATGTTATGATGGGGGTAATATCCTGTTATGGGGTGGTGGGGTGGTGGTAATATTCTGTTATTGAGGGGGTAATTTGTTATGATGGGGTAATATCCTGTTATGGAGGGGGTAATATCCTGTAATGGAGGGGGTAATATCCTGTAATGGAGGGGGTAATATCCTGTTATGGAGGTGGTAATATTCTGTTATGGAGGTGGTAATATCCTGTTATGGAGGGGGTAATATCCTGTTATGGGGGGGTGAGGTGGTGGTAATATTCTGTTATGAAGGGGGTAATATGTTATGATGGGGTAATATCCTGTTATGGGGTGGTGGGGTGGTGGTAATATTCTGTTATCGAGGGGGTAATATCCTGTTATGGAGGTGGTGGTGGTGATATTCTGTTATCAAGGGGGTAATATCCTGTTATGGGGGGGTGGTGGTGATATTCTGTTATGGAGGGGGTAACATCTTGTTATGGGGGGGTGGTAATATTCTTTTATGGAGGTGGTAATATCTTGTTATGATGGGGCTAATATCTTGTTATGGAGGGGGTCATATCCTGTTATTGGGGGGTGGTAATATTCTGTTATGGAGGGGGCAATATTCTGTTATAGAGGTGGTAATATCCTGTTATGGAGGGGGTAATATCCTGTTATTGGGGGTGGTAATATTCTGTTATAGAGGGGGTAATATTCTGTTATGGAGGGGTAATATCGTGTTATGGAGGGGGTAATATCTTGTTATGGAGGGGTAATATCTTGTTATGGAGGGGTAATATCCTGTTATGGGGGTGGTAATATCCTGTTATGGAGGGGGTAATATCCTGTTATGGGGGGTGGTAATATCCTGCTAAGGGGGTGGTAATATCCTGTTATGGAGGGGGTAGTATCCTGTTTGTATCCCATATTGGAACACACCTGGAACAATGGGTGGGATTGGAATTGCGATGAATGGGGGGCCCATCAGAAGTGGGGCCCATGTCAGAAATCATGAAATCAGACCGAGACAGAAGTACAGTTAAATCAAACATGTTTAACCACTTGAGATCCGCGCTATAGTCAATTGACGGCTACAGCGCGGATCTCCTTTTCCGGGACTACGTCTATTGACGTCGTCCCGTGTACGAGCGCCCCTTAGGGCGCGCGCTCTGTGATCGGCGAGTCCATGAGACTCGCCTGATCACCGATCCGTGCAAGGGGTCGATCCCGACCCCTTATCACGTGATCAGCTGTCAGCCAATGACAGCTGATCAGGTGACATAACGGAGCCGGTAATCAGCTAGTATTCCTCCTCGCGCTGACAGCGCGAGGAGAAAAAAAAAAGCCGATCACCGGCGGCCGTGATCGGGACATTAGTCCCGATCACGGCCAGCAATGCAAGCGCCCACCTGCCCCCTGCCAGTGCCCACCTGCCCCCTGCAGTGCCACCCTAATAAAAAGTAAGTGCCCCCCGTCAGTGCCACCCAGCAGTGCCCATAGTGCCACCCAGCAGTGCCCATAGTGCCACCCAGCAGTGCCCACAGTGCCACCCAGCAGTGCCACCCACAGTGCCCACAATCTGCCTCAAAGGTGCTGCACCCCAGTGCCGCCCATCAGTGCCCAGCAGTGCCGCCCATCAGTGCCCAGCAGTGCCGCCCATCAGTGCCCAGCAGTGCCACCTATCAGAGCCACCTATCAGTGCCACCTATCAGTGCCCATCAGTCCCATCTATCAGTGGTACCTATCAGTGCCCATCCGTGCCACCCATCCGTGCCACCCATCCGTGCCATCTTATCTGTGCCCATCTTTGCCCATCAGTGCCGCCTTATCTGTGCCGCCTTATCTGTGCCTATTAGTGCCGCCTTAACTATGCCTATCAGCGCCCACCAGTGCAGCCCATCAGTGCCCACCAATGCAGCCCATCAGTGCCCACCAATGCAGCCTATCAGTGCCGCCTAATCAGCGCACTTCAATGAAGGAGAAAAATGACACGTTTGCAAAATTTTATAACAAACTATTAAAACATGATTTTTTTTTTTTTGCATCTTTTTTTGTTTGTTTAGCAAAAAATAAAACTCCGAGCTGTAACTAAATACCACCAAAAGAAAGCTCTATTTGTGGGAAAAAAATGATAAAAATTTCATTTGGGTACAGTGTTGTATGCCCGCGCAATTGTCATTCAAAGTACATCAGCGCTGAAAGCTGAAAATTGGTCTGGGACTGAGGGGGGTTTAAGTGCCCAGTAAGCAAGTGGTTAATAATAAAAGTAAAAAGAACAAACGTAGTCAAAACATAGGCAAAGTTCAGTAACCGGAATGGATAGTCAGCCAAGCCAGAAGTCAGGGATCAATGTACTGGAACAGCAAGCAGGATCTGGAGCCAGAAAGGATGTTAGCAAAGTCAGTATTTAAACAGGAACGCAGGAGATGTTTTTTGTGATGTGACCAAGGCAGAGACCCTCTGGACTGGACGGCAGTCAGAAACCATAAACCAGACCGACAGAGAAGTACAATTAAATCACACTTGTTTATTAATAAAAAGGTAAATAGAGAAAGCGTAGTCAAAGCATAGCCAGAGTCCAGTAACTGTATCGAGTAGTCAGCCAGGCCAGAGTTCAATAACCAGATCGGGTAATCAGCCAGGCCAGAAGTCAGGGATCCAAGTGGAGCAACAGGAAGCAGGATAAAGAGCCAGAAGGGATGTAAGCAAGCCAGTCTTAAACAGGAATGCCGGAGATGGTTTCTTGTGATGTGACCAAGGTGAAGGCAGAGATTAAGTAGGCAGGTCAGACGAGCAGGATCAGGAACAGCTGGGTAACTGTGGAGAGAGATGAGAGCTGGCAATTAGCCGACAGCTGAGCAGCCAGCCCAGAGAAGGAAGGGCTAAGCCAGCCCCGACAACGGCTTAAGTAGGCAGGACTGACGAGCAAGATCATCAACAGCTGAGTAACTGTGGAGAGAGATAGGAGCTGGCAATTATCCGAGAGCTGAGCGGCCAGCTCAGAGAAGGAAGGGCTGAGCCCAGCCCTGACAGCCCGTTGGAAGCTGTCCAATAGCAGAGCAGCGGCAAAGGACATTACTCCAGGTCCATTCCAATCAAATACACCTTTACAGCCCTGATGAAGGGGGATGCATTTCCCCCCCGGAATGCATTGGCTTTACCTGTGAATTAACTGCAATAAACACCTCAAGTGGGACAAACCTTTATACTGAGCGAGCATACCTCTATAAGCATCCAAAAGCTGCATTCAGACCTTAGCCTCTGCTACAGGACCCTGGAGCTGGAGCCTAGGCAAGAGGGTTGATTTCTATATATTGGGTTAGAGAGGTGGGCAAGGGTGCAAAATTGGCTAAGTTAGTAAACGGCTTTAAATAGATACTGAAAATATCTGGATGCACATCAATTTTTTTTCTTTTTCTGCTTTATTGGCCCCAGCGGGGAGCTATAGACTGATCTATGTCTATGAGCATCAGCGTTTTTCTACTTTTTTTACCGCCAAAATCTTCCCGGGCCAGACAATGAAACCGTCCAGGAACACAGAAAATTGCTTCTAAGATTTATAAGCATCGTGACCTCAATCCTGTCGAGCCACTTCTAACTCTGAACAACTTTTCATCTGAGAAGCACTGGGCTGTGAAAGCTTCCGATATTAATTGATCTCTGGCTTTTACTATTTTACTTAACCTGGCCCTTAGATTGAAGTGTAAATTATGATATTTCGCCCCTTTCGATAAAACTGCCAATGCGCGGCGCTCATCTTGACTAACTGCCAGTTTAGGTTTCCGTGCATCGGAATAAACACCATTACCTCGTAATTATATCATAGCTAGCACAACACACCTATAATGACTGCACCAAAAAAAAAAAAAGTTATCTCTGCATCAAGCCTGATTTTAATTTCAGATTGGATCGGCCAATTTGCATGCCGGTTTTCACGGGCCCCGCGTGTGGCTCGGGGGCCTTCTGATACATAACGGTCAGACATCAGGAACAGGAACTATCTGGAATACTGATGAAGGCAATGCCGCCGTCCTTATATTGTGTTCTGAGATGCCGCCGGGTATATCAAACCACTCTCTTCCTACAAAAATGTATTTTCTGTACTTTTTCATCCCAATCACATATTCCATTGTGAAATCCGCCATATGTTATCCTTAGAGGTATTCGAAAAATATGGCCACTTCTCCGAGTCTCTGAAAGCTTCTTAAGTCTACTTTTTAAACACTCTTTAAAAATGTATTAATACATAAGTTCCGCCATCTTTAGAGTTCTCCCCCCTTGGTATTTTGCTTTGACTCTAAGTGGAACTCATCCAGTATTAATGAGCACATTGTCTGTAGAAGGGAACAGCTTTATTATTTACAGTGTTTGTATTTACTCTCTTTTACTCTGCTGGGTTGATGTAGTTTTCTAAAAATGTACCCAAATCCACTGAAGTGGATGGAGTGCCAAGGATGCCTACCCCTGAGGTAGAGACCTCAGGGGTAGAGACCTCAGGGGGTAGAGACCTCAGGGGGTAGGCATCCTCTGCACTCCAGCTGTGGTGAAACTACAAATCCCACCATGCCTCTGCCTCTAGGCGTCATGCCTGTGATTGTCAGGGTTACATAGTTACATAGTAGGTGAGGTTAAAAGACACAAGTCCATCAAGTCCAACCTATGCGTGTGATTATATGTCAGTATTACATTGTATATACAAGTATGTTGCGGTCATTCAGGTACTTATCGAATCGTTTTTTTATAAACTATTGATGACCCCACTGAGACCACCGCCTGTGGAAGGGAATTCCACATCCTTGCCGCTCTTACAGTAAAGAACCCTCTACGTAGTTTAAGGTTAAACCTCTTTTCTTCTAATATTAATGAGTGGCCACGTGTCTTGTTAAACTCCTTATTGCAAAAAAGTTTTCTCCCTATTGTGGGGTCACCAGTACGGTATTTATATATTGTGGGGTCACCACCACCACCACCAATCGTCTCTTCTCCGGAGAGAATAAGTTCAGAGCTCACAACCTTTCCTCATAACTATTATCCTCCAGACCCTTTATTAGCTTTGTTGCCCTTCTTTGTAGTCGCTCCATTTCCAGTACATCCTTCCTGAGGGCTGGTGCCCAGAACTGGACAGCATATTCCAGGTGAGGCCGGACCAGAGTCTTGTAGAGGGGAGAATTATAGTTTTATCTCTGGAGTTGATCCCCTTTTTAATGCCAATATTCTGTTTGCTTTGTTAGCAGCAGCTTGGCATTTCTGAGCCCATCATCTACTAGGACCCCCAGGTCCTCCTCCATCCTAGATCCCCCCAGTCTATAGATTGCATTCAGATTTTTTTTCCACCCAAATGCATTATTTTGCATTTTTCTACATTCAACCTCATTTGCCATGTAGTTGCCCCTCCCCCCATTAACTTGCACAAATCTTCTTGCAAGGTTTCCACATCCTGCGGAGAAGTTATTGCCCTGCTTAGCTTAGTATTGTCCGGAAATACAGAGATTGAACTGTTTACCCCATCCTCCAGGTCATTTATGAATAAAGTAAATAGGATTGGTCCCAGCACAGAACCCTGGGGGACCCCACTACCCACCCCTGACCATTCCAAGTACTCCCCATTTATCACCACCCTCTGAACTCGCCCTTGTATTTAAATTATTTTTATTAAATTATTATAAACATACAAATTCTTCCATATCATTTCCAATACATGAATATAAAACATTCAAAAAAGTTAAAATAAATACACATTTACAAATACAAAAACAAGAAAAACTCGCCCTTGTAGCCAGTTTTCAACCCATGTACTCACCCTATGGTCCATGCCAACGGACCTTACTTTGTACAGTAAACGTTTATGGGGAACTGTGTCAAATGCTTTTTCAAAATCCAGATACACCACGTCCTTCCTTTATCTAGATACACCACGTCTATGGGCCTTCCTTTATCTAGATACACCACGTCTACGGACCTTCCTTTATCTAGATACACCACGTCTACAGGCCTTCCTTTATCTAGATACACCATGTCTACGGACCTTCCTTTATCTAGATACACCATGTCTACGGGCCTTCCTTTATCTAGATACACCACGTCTACAGGCCTTCCTTTATCTAGATACACCATGTCTACGGACCTTCCTTTATCCAGATACACCACGTCTACGGGCCTTCCTTTATCTAGATACACCACGTCTATGGGCCTTCCTTTATCTAGATACACCACGTCTACGGACCTTCCTTTATCTAGATACACCACGTCTACAGGCCTTCCTTTATCTAGATACACCACGTCTACAGGCCTTCCTTTATCTAGATACACCACGTCTACAGGCCTTCCTTTATCTAGATACACCACGTCTACAGGCCTTCCTTTATCTAGATACACCACGTCTACGGGCCTTCCTTTATCTAGATACACCACGTCTACGGGCCTTCCTTTATCTAGATACACCACGTCTATGGGCCTTCCTTTATCTAGATACACCACGTCTACGGGCCTTCCTTTATCTAGATGCACCACGTCTACGGGCCTTCCTTTATATAGGAAGGGTCTTGCAATGTCTCATGTGACTTGTAGTTTCACCACAGCTGGAGGGTCGAGGTTGCCTACCCCTGCTCTACCTGAAAAGATGTGGGGTGGCGCAGCGGCAGTAAACACACAGAGTCAGATTTCAGAGAAAGGAACGTGTATTAAAGCAGAATACAGAATTTCACAACAAACCCGGTGGGAAGGCTCACAGCAATATCAGCAATGTGTAGCAGAGCAGGTCTCAGATGTGCTGACAGTGTCTGTCTTGAGGGCAGAATGCGGCCTGGCCGGTCCCAGCCCAAATGGTCTCCAGAAGGATGGCATGTCCCTATCCTTTCCCTACTCGTGTGGAACCTCTCCCTGCTGCTAATCACTGTCCCAGTCAGATGCGCAACCTGTCCCTACACTATCCACGCACGAAATGTCCACCAAGCCTAGTAGCCAGGGCCTTAAAAGAGAAGTATGGGATTTGCTTTTTATTTTTTAATAATATCTAGGTGGATGCAGCATCAGTCCAATGCTGCATCTGTCCCCTGGCGGCTCTAACACTAAGAACTGAGCGATCAAACACCGCTGATCACTCGGGTTCTCAGAGCTCCCTGAGCAGAGAGCTGGTGACTGTCAGCCGCTGGCTCTCTGTTCTGGCCCCTCTTCGCTGACTGGAGGGCTGGGCGGGAGTGACCGAGGGGGCGGGAGTGACCGACTCAGGCTCTCAGCAGCTTGCTGAGAGCCTGAGCCAAGTGCCGGTTCAGGCATGTGGGTGCATCCCGACCATATGTTCGCAATCTTTCCTGGGCCGGCTCTGTCGTCAGCCGACAGCAGGGTTGAGCCCGCTGCCTGCTAAGAACGGGTCAAAGGAGTGCAGAACGAACTGCACTACTTTGAGCTTTGGCTGTACTCCTTTAAATAGGCACTGTCTGGCTCGAGATAGCTGTTAGAGTCTCATGGGACGTCAGCATCCAATCGGGTAGCTTCCCCAGTGACCCTGGAAACCACAGAAGAGCCATGTTCTTCTTTACTTCCTCACCCCCTGGAATGCCACTGCAGTTGAGCTCCACCTGGAGTGGAGAAAGTAGACTGCACTTGCCTACAAAGAGGCTATTAGTAGATTTTATGGTAAAATATTAATTAAAGTTCAACTTTGCTATCGCTGCAGCGGTCTGGGATGCCATTCTAATATCAGACGGCCTCCCTTGAGGTCCCAACAGATCAATTCTTGATAGCAAGAGTTGAGTTATTTCAATATCAGCCTAGCCTTGGAGCATGGGCCAGGCCAGAGTATTGCTGAAGGTATATTATGGTATTCGTAAAGATCCATCATTTCTTTGTATTGTACTGCTTCCCTTGTGACCCCTACGTGGGTCCTCTCCCGGATATTGGCCAAGTGTTGGCTGTGCAGTTGTACGTTTGTACTGTTTATGTGTTTTGTAAGTAAAATGTAAAAAAAAAAAAAAAAAAGAAAGTTCAACTTTGGACAAAATTGTTCAATCCATGTTGGAATAGGGAGGAAGGGTTAGTGTCTCTGTCTTTTTTTTTTTGCTGTTGATGGAGCTATCTTTTTCTCCCCCATGAGGAGATTTCTCCTCCCTTCCAGTGAGTCTTCTGCTCCACCACCGTGACAAAGGGTATGGATCACGAAATGAATGAGGTCACATGAGCCCTGTAACAATATGGATCATCTCATGGGTGATAAATGGCATCAACCAGCAAGGCTCCACTGCAGAATCTCAAAAGACGTAGAGTATATCACCATAGACCAGGGGCCTCCAAACTTTATAAACAAAGGGCCAGACTTTGGTTAGACTTTAAGCGGGCCAGACTGTGGTCAGTAGGGCGTAAAAAAGGTCCCAATGTCAATGGGAATAAACAATGCCCCATCGTTGGTGTCATTAGGAGGAATTGTGCCCTGCTGTTGGTGTCCTTGGGAGGAATTGCGCCCCATTGTTGGTGTCATTTAACCACTTTCAGACCGGACCAATTTGCTGGTCAAAGACCAGACCACTTTTTGCGATTCGGCACTGCGTCGCTTTAACTGACAATTGCGCGGTGGTGCGACGTGGCTCCCAAACAAAATTGACGTCCTTTTTTTCCCCACAAATAGAGCTTTCTTTTGGTGGTATTTGATCACCCCTGCGGT
Source organism: Lithobates pipiens (assembly GCF_037356315.1). Classification (NCBI taxonomy): domain Eukaryota; kingdom Metazoa; phylum Chordata; class Amphibia; order Anura; family Ranidae; genus Lithobates; species Lithobates pipiens. The sequence continues at coordinate 245,003,157 of NW_027507787.1, forward strand.
TTTTATTTTTTGCGCTATAAACAAAAATATAGCGCCAATTTTGAAAAAAAACGCATTATTTTTTACTTTTTGTTATAATAAATATCCCCCAAAAATATATAAAAAACATTTTTTCCCTCAGTTTAGGCCGATACGTATTCTTCTACATATTTTTGGTAAAAAAAATCGCAATAAGCGATTATTGATTGGTTTGCGCAAAAGTTATAGCGTTTACAAAATAGGGGATAGTTTTATAGCATTTTTATTAATAATTTTTTATTATTTTTTTTTTTTACTAGTAATGGCGGCGATCTGCGATTTTTATTGTGACTGCGACATTGTCGGGGACCCATCGGACATTTTTGACACATTTTTGGGACCATTGTCATTTATACAGTAATCACTGCTATATAAATGCAGTGATTCCTGTGTAAATGACACTGGCAGTGAAGGGGTTAACCAGTGGGTGGCAGTGTAGGGGTTAAGTGTTCCTAGGGGTGTGTTACTAACTGTGGGGGGGTTGGGCTTTCATTTAGTGTACACTGATCTCTGCTCCAATCACATGGAGCAGAGATCAGCGTCACTAGTTGCTAGGCAGAATGGAAACATTTTGTTTACACAGCATTTCCTCCATTCGGCCACTCCGTGAGACGATCGCGGGGATGCCCGCGGCGATCGAGTCCGCGGGTCCCGCGACCGGACTCACGGGGGTCCCGACCAGCGCGGGAGCGCGCCGCCGGCGGCGCGCTCCCGATGGCAGGGCGGCATCGAATATTGGACGTACCTGTACGCCAATATGCCTGCCCGTGCCATTCTGTCGACGTACATCGTCGTGCGCTGGTCGGGAAGTGGTTAAATGAATTGTGCCCCATCGTTGGTGTCATTGGAAGAAATTGTGCACCTTTATTTGAGTCAGTGGGGAAAATTGTGCCCCATTGTTTGTATCTATAGATGAAATAGTGCCCCGAGGGCCAGATAAAGGCAAGCAAAGGGCCACAATTGGCCCCCAGACCGCAGTTTTGAAACCATTTCCATAGACCATGTAGAAAAAAGAGGCCACAGTGTAGATCAAACTTTCTCAACTTTTTTACCACAGAGGAAACCCTAAAATATTTTTCAGGTCTCAAGGAACCTTTACTAAAAATCAATTAATCTGGGGACAATGGGAACATTTTTTACACTGATAGTCCATAGGAAGAATAAAACCCTTACAGTGGTGGTCAGAATGGCAACCTTACAGACAGCTAAAATGATAATTAGCGTCATGCTGCTGGCTTTGCCAAGTGGTGTTGACTAGGGATGAGCCGAACACCCCCCGGTTCGGTTCGCACCAGAACTTGCGAACGACCCCCGCGTTCGGTACGAACGTTAGAACCCCATTGAAGTCTATGGGACTCGAACGTTCGAATTGGAAAGTGCTAATTTTAACGGCTAATATGCAAGATAGTGTCCTAAAAAGGGTTTGGCGACCTGCCTCCTGCCTCAGGGGACATGGGTCACTGCAAAAAAAAGTTTTAAAAACTACCGTTTTGGTGGGAGTACTGATTTTAATGACGATTAAAGTGAAAAAAAAAAAGTGAAATATTCCTTTAAATATGGTGCCTGGGGGGTGTCTGTAGTATGCCTGTGAAGTGCCACGTGTTTCCCGTGTTTAGAACAGTCCCTGCACAAAATGACATTAAGCGGAAATAACACCATTTAAAACTGCTTGCGGTTTTAATGTTATATCTGGTTCCTGCAATATGGTTGAAAATCATTCAGAAAAATGGCATGGGTAGCCCTCCCTGCCCATTACCAGCCTATTTGGGTCTTGTACGCATATTAAGGGGAACCCTGTACCCATATTAAAAAAAGGAAATGCGTGTGGCCCCCAGGCCCTATATACTCAGAACAGCAGTATACAGGCGGTGCAAACAAGACTGGGACTGTGTAGGTTTGTTGTGTTAAGTTGAATCTGTTTGTAATTTTCAACTGGTACATTTTTAAAGTGTAGCTCCAGTCAAAAAAAATATTTTTAAGCTTTTTGGAAAACATAGGGAAGGGTTATCACCCCTGTATAATTTGTTTTGTCGTCCATCTTTTTTCATCTCACTTGCTGTTGTCTCCTTCCGTTTGCAAGTAGGAGATGTTTGTAAGTTGGATGTTTGAAAGTAGGGGCCTGCCCTATATGCTCTGCAGAAATGGCGGAACAAGGTGTTGGTTTTGCAACAACATTGTAAGCCCTCAAAGTGACTCTTGGTGGGCGCTGGAGCGCCCTGCTGTGAACGATTATATCAAGAATTGTAATTACATGCCATTGTTGAACAGTGGTAGAAAAATTGACCTTTGGTGGTTGTGGTGCTGGTGCCACAACACTATAAGTCCTCACAGTTACTCTGGGTGGGCACAGGAAGGGGCCCTCCTGTGAAATATTATATCAAGAATTGTAATTACATGTCCCTGTTAAACAGGGGCAGAAAAATTGGGCCTTAGGCACTGGTGCCATCACACTGCAACCTCTGCCATACACTCTAGTTTTTTTGCAGGAATTAGCCCTGCTGCAAAGCATTGCATCAAAAATTGTACTTAAACGCCCCTGTTAAACAGGGGCAGAAAAATTGGGCCTTAGGCACTGGTGCCATCACACTGCAACCTCTGCCATACACTCTAGTTTTTTTGCAGGAATTAGCCCTGCTGCAAAGCATTGCATCAAAAATTGTACTTAAACGCCCCTGTTAAACAGGGGCAGAAAAATTGGGCCTTAGGCACTGATGCCATCACACTGCAACCTCTGCCATACACTCTAGTTTTTTTGCAGGAATTAGCCCTGCTGCAAAGCATTGCATCAAAAATTGTACTTAAACGCCCCTGTTAAACAGGGGCAGAAAAATTGGGCCTTAGGCACTGGTGCCATCACACTGCAACCTCTGCCATACACTCTAGCTTTTTTGCAGGAATTAGCCCTGCTGCAAAGCATTGCATCAAAAATTGTACTTAAACGCCCCTGTTAAACAGGGGCAGAAAAATTGGGCCTTAGGCACTGGTGCCATCACACTGCAACCTCTGCCATACACTCTAGTTTTTTTGCAGGAATTAGCCCTGCTGCAAAGCATTGCATCAAAAATTGTACTTAAACGCCCCTGTTAAACAGGGGCAGAAAAATTGGGCCTTAGGCACTGGTGCCATCACACTGCAACCTCTGCCATACACTCTAGTTTTTTTGCAGGAATTAGCCCTGCTGCAAAGCATTGCATCAAAAATTGTACTTAAACGCCCCTGTTAAACAGGGGCAGAAAAATTGGGCCTTAGGCACTGGTGCCATCACACTGCAACCTCTGCCATACACTCTAGTTTTTTTGCAGGAATTAGCCCTGCTGCAAAGCATTGCATCAAAAATTGTACTTAAACGCCCCTGTTAAACAGGGGCAGAAAAATTGGGCCTTAGGCACTGGTGCCATCACACTGCAACCTCTGCCATACACTCTAGTTTTTTTGCAGGAATTAGCCCTGCTGCAAAGCATTGCATCAAAAATTGTACTTAAACGCCCCTGTTAAACAGGGGCAGAAAAATTGGGCCTTAGGCACTGGTGCCATCACACTGCAACCTCTGCCATACACTCTAGTTTTTTTGCAGGAATTAGCCCTGCTGCAAAGCATTGCATCAAAAATTGTACTTAAACGCCCCTGTTAAACAGGGGCAGAAAAATTGGGCCTTAGGCACTGGTGCCATCACACTGCAACCTCTGCCATACACTCTAGTTTTTTTGCAGGAATTAGCCCTGCTGTAAAGCATTGCATCAAAAATTGTACTTAAACGCCCCTGTTAAACAGGGGCAGAAAAATTGGGCCTTAGGCACTGGTGCCATCACACTGCAACCTCTGCCATACACTCTAGTTTTTTTGCAGGAATTAGCCCTGCTGCAAAGCATTGCATCAAAAATTGTACTTAAACGCCCCTGTTAAACAGGGGCAGAAAAATTGGGCTGCTGGCATCACCCAGAACCAAAAATGTTCTTCCAACATATCAGCGGAGGAGGAAGAGGATAGACAATCAACATAACAGGACAGTCACTCAGCATCAGCATAGGCAGTCTTGAAGGGATGTGGTATTTCAAAAAAAATTATTCGGTTACATCAGCTTCAGGTGCTTGGTAGCTGTGGGTGATCCAAGACTGATTCATCTTGATGAAGGTCAGTCGATCAACTGATTCGGTGGACAGGCGCACCCTGTGATCGGTAACAAAGCCACCAGCAGCACTGAAGGTGCGTTCCGAAAGAACGCTGGATGCAGGACAGGCCAGTAGCTCAATTGCATACTGTGCAAGCTCTGGCCAGTGATCCATCCTCAAGACCCAGTAAGCCAGAGGATTTTCAGTGGGAAAGGTGTCCAAGTCTGACCTTGCCCCTAGGTATTCCTGCACCATGTAAATTAGACGCTGGCGATGGGTGCTGGAACCAATCATACCTTGGGGCTGCGGACTAAAAAATTGTCTGAAAGCATCAGTCAGACGGCCACCTTCTCCACCGCTCCTTCTGACTGATGCCTCAGCAACACGTTGCCCAGGACCACGAGTTTGTGACCTCCCAGTCTCTGGGAACGCGTTGCACAGAGCTTTCTGCAAGGCCTCCCGGAGATGTCTCATCCTCTGCTCCCTCTGCGATGGCAAGATAAGGTCGGCAACCTTACCCTTGTACCGTGGATCAAGGAGAGTGGCCAGCCAGTAATGGTCCCTCTCCTTGATCCGAAGAATACGAGGATCCTTCCGCAGGCTTTGCAGGATCAGGGAGGCCATGCAGCGTAGGTTAGCTGAGGCATTCGGTCCGGAGTCCTCTGGGTCACTAAGGACAACATGATCCGCAGCTACCTCCTCCCAGCCACGTACAAGTCCACGTGTTTCTTGGGACTGTAAATCATCCCTATAAGACTGCTGCTGCTGATGCTGAGTGCCAGCCTCCACCTCCATGCTGACACAATCATCCTCCTCCTCCTCTTCCTCCTCCTCACCCTCTTCCTGTGTGATGGGTGGCACAGCAGGAACACTGTCTGGATAAAGGGGGCCTTGAGAGGCAAGGAAGTCCTCCTCTTCCTGCCTCTGTTCTGCCTCAAGTGCCCTGTCCATTATTCCACGCAGCGTATGCTCCAAGAGGTGGACAAGAGGTATAGTGTCACTGATGCATGCACTGTCACTGCTCACCATCCTTTTGGCCTCCTCAAACGGTGACAGGACAGTGCATGCATCCCTGATCATGCCCCACTGGCGTGGTGAGAAAAAACCAAGCTCTCCTGACCCTGTCCTGGTGCCGTAGTCGCACAGGTACTCATTGATGGCCCTCTGCTGCGTGTGCAGCCGCTGCAGCATGGCCAATGTTGAGTTCCATCTGGTGGGCATGTCACATATAAGGCGGTTCTTGGGCAGGTTCAACTCCTTTTGGAGCTCAGCCAGCCGAGCACAGGCATTAAATGATCGGCGGAAATGCACACAGACTCTCCTGGCCTGTTTCAGGACATCCTGTAAGCCGGGGTACCTGCCCAAGAACCGCTGCACCACCAGGTTAAGGACGTGAGCTACACAGGGCACATGGTTCAGTTGTCCCTGTCGGAGGGCGGAGAGGAGGTTGGTGCCATTGTCGCAAACCACCATTCCTGGCTTAAGCTGGCGTGGCGTCAACCACCTCTCGGCCTGCCCCTGCAGAGCTGACAAAACATCCGCCCCAGTGTGGCTCCTGTCCCCCAAACAAACCAGCGCAAGCACGGCATGGCATCGTTTTGCCTGCGTACTTGCGTAGCCCCTGCAACGCCTACGGAGCACCGCTGGTTCTGAGGACAGAGCACTGGAAGAGGCCATGGAGGAAGAAGAAGAGGAGGGGGTGGAGGAGAGAGGTGTGTCACAACCAATAGTAGCATTTTGGAGGCGTGGTGGCGGAACAACCTCCAATACTACTGCACCTTGTCCTGCATCCTTCCCAGCAGCCAGAAGAGTGACCCAATGGGCCGTGAAAGACAGGTAACGTCCCTGTCCATGCCTGCTGGACCATGAGTCAGCGGTAATATGCACCTTACCGCTGACCGCCCTGTCCAGCGAGGCAAGGACATTGCCTTCCACATGCCGGTAGAGAGCCGGAATTGCCTTCCGTGAGAAAAAGTGGCGTTTGGGGACCTGCCACTGAGGAACCGCACATTGTACAAACTCACGGAAGGGGGCCGAGTCTACCAACTGAAAAGGCAGCAGTTGAAGTGCTAGCAATTTAGCCAAGCTAGCATTCAACCGCTGGGCATGTGGATGGCTGGGAGTAAATTTCTTCCGCCGGTCCAGCAGCTGGGGCAGGGACATTTGTCTGCTATAATCGGACGTGGATGTACCACTAGCAGAGTTCCCGGAAGCACTTGGCTGTGACACACCTAATTCTACACCTTCATTCCTCTCAGAGCAGGTTTCAGAGAGGACTGAAGGTCTAGTGGGGTTGGAGATGCCAGCTGATGAGGAGCAAGGAGAGGTCCGCTTTGTTCTTTGGTGTGGGTCTTTGAGGTATGCTTGCCAACGAGCTGCATGGTAGGTCAACATATGTCTGGTCAAGCATGTGGTGCCCAAGCGGCTGATGTTTTGGCCACGTGAGATACGCTTGAGACATATGTTGCAAATAGCAGCGGTGCGATCTGATGCACTCGTCTCAAAAAAGGCCCACACCAAAGAACTTTTAGAATAACGCGCAGAGGAAGCGCTCTGCGCAGAGGAAGCGCTCTGCGCAGGCGGAGCTCTGCGGTGTGATTCAGTCGGTGTGCTGCCCCTAAGCTGGCCCCCGGAGGGCATCCTGCCTCGTTGGACATGTGCCTCCTCCTCCTCCTCCCTCCTTCCAGGCACCCACGTGAAGTCAGTGCCCTCATCATCCCCTCCCTCTTCATCGCTGTAGCAAACCTGGCAGTATGCTGCAGCTTGTGGAACATGACTGCCAGATTGCTGTCCTTCTTGAGCATCCCCTCTCTCTGTGCTCACGCTACTGCCTTCCCCTAGCTGAGTGTCATCATCAGAGCCCACCAAACACTGGGCATCCTCCTGGAGCATGTACCCAACACTGTGCTCAAAGAGTTCAGGAGACTCCTCAGGAGGACGTGGTGGGTCTAGGGAAGGAGTCACTGATGATGACATTGAGAGGAGGGACGACATTGGCGTGTTGGCAGCTGCTTTTCTACTACCCTGAGACTGGGTGAGAGAGGATGAGGAGGATGAAGAGGGCTTGGTCATCCACTCTACCAAGTTGTTGGCATGTTGCGGTTCAACATGTCCAGCTGCAGAAAAGAAGGACAAGCATGTCCCATGGCCACGTGCTGATGACAATGCACCGCGTCCACGACCAGCACTGTTGTCTCTAGACACAGAGCCTGCTTGCCCTCTTTTATCGGCTCGCGCCTGTCTGCCTCTCCTTGCTGGCCTTCCAGACATGGTAATGGCCTGAAGGGAGTTGGGTAAAACAGTAGTTGGGTAGTTTATATTGTGCTGGAGGCACACAACACCCACTAACTCCTGCAGATGCCTTTTTTATAGAACAGCAGAGTTAAAGGGGTATATACAGATGTATACTGTGCTGTGCTGGAAGCACACACAACTTCCAATAACTCCAGCAGATGCCAATCGGGCCCAAATAGAGAACAGCTATGTAGGTGGATAATAGCGGTATGTACTGGGTACAGAGCAGGCACACAGCACGCACTATCTCCTGAGTGACACTGCTGACTGCAAGCTCTATTGTTAAAGATGGACCACTAGCTATATAGGTGAGGTGAATATCACGGTGTATACTGCGGTCAGGGCACGCAGACAATAACAAGAAAACAGCAGAGTTAAAGGGGTATATACAGATGTATACTGTGCTGTGCTGGAGGCACACACAACTTCCAATAACTCCCGCAGATGTCAATCGGGCCCAAATAGAGAACAGCTATGTAGGTGGATAATAGCGGTATGTACTGGGTACAGAGCAGGCACACAGCACGCACTATCTCCTGAGTGACACTGCTGACTGCAAGCTCTATTGTTAAAGATGGACCACTAGCTATATAGGTGAGGTGAATATCACGGTGTATACTGCGGTCAGGGCACGCAGACAATAACAAGAAAACAGCAGAGTTAAAGGGGTATATACAGATGTATACTGTGCTGTGCTGGAGGCACACACAACTTCCAATAACTCCAGCAAATGACAATCGGGCTCAAATAGAGAACAGCTTTGTAGGTGTATATAGTGGTATGTACTGGGTACAGAGCACGCAGACAGCACGCACTAACACTACTGACTGCAAGCTCTATTATTAAAGCTAGATCACTAGCTATATAGGTGAGGTGAATATAGTGGTGTATACTGCGGTCAGGGCACAGACAGTAACCACTACACAAGAGCAAAATAGTAAATCAGCCAAAAACGATTGGTGTGTAACTGTGTTGAAGGTACACAGAACACCCACTGCTTCAGATGCTAACAAACACTACACGAGGCCGCCTGAAAGGCAGCTTTATATAGTGTGGGGCGTGCACTACACAGTCTGAGCTATGATTGGCCACAGGCAGGATGCCTGTGGCCAACCATTGCTCTCCTCGCTACTGGCGCTGCGATTGGCCAAGCATGCGGGGTCACAGTGCATGCTTGGCCAATCGTGAGACAGCAATGCATTGCGCCATCGCAGTGCATTGTGGGCCACACGAATTTTGCCGCGAACGGCCCAAACGTTCGGAATTCGGCGAACGCACGAACGACCGATGTTCGAGTCGAACATGCGTTCGACTCGAACACGAAGCTCATCCCTAGTGTTGACCCTGGAACTATGGAGGCACCATCAAATGGGAGGACAATCAGACACAGTTCAAGGAACCCCTAGCAAACTCTGGAGAAACCCTGGTTGAGAATCGCTGGTGTAGAACTGGCACTTGGTTCAACAATGGCGAAAGTGACAACGTCAGCGAGCTATGCTCATTCATCACAAATGACATCGCCGGGGCAGGTCCTCAACATTTATCTATGAAGGTATCTTGAAAGGTAATAACTGGCCTAGTGAAGGATGGGCAGCACTCCTCTCTCTCAATGTATATCACAGACTTCTTCAGGAGTTTTCGTGAGTGTATCTAGGACCATGATTGGTCATGATTTTTAGAGGATTTCGTATGAATAAAATTAATGTTTTTTTTAATGAAACTATGTAGTGATAATTGTATCCTTGAAAAGGCCGCCAAAAATTGATTACGTATAGTGGTTCCAAAGATTTGTGGAATGTAGTAAACATAAAGATTCAGCTGGTCGAGATCCACATAATTGTTGTTGTTTAATTATGTTGAAATGATTTTTATAACAAAATGCTAAGATCTGATTTATATATAATGTATTACTTGCTAACTCTACTGTGATTGAAAATTACTTTAAAGCAAATCAGTCTTTTTATTGATTTAAAACGAATATGCTCAGGGCAGGCTGCACTGGACTCGCTTTCCATAAAGAGCCCACAGAGCCAAGCCTTGCACGCTATCCAATAAAAACCCATCTAAAGATTCTGAGGCACACTCATTGGATAGTATGCTTGTTATTGTAATTATACATGATTTATATAGTGCCAACAGTTTGTGCAGTGATTTACAATATAAAGAGAGACAGTACAGTTACAATACAAATCAGTACAAGAAGGTTGGGAAGGCTCTGTTTCTGAGAGCTTACAATCTATAAGGGAGGGGAAGTGATACCAAAGATAATAACCATGAGGAGCGTTGATGGAAAAAGTGAAAGTTCAGTGGTCTGGTTGAAAAGGAGTAGGCTTTCCTGAACAGAGGAATTCATTGATCGCCTGTAGGATATTGGCGGACAGATTGGGGTAGGAAGTTTTGGAGGATGGGAGAGGCTCTAGAGAATTCTTGGAGTTGAGCATAAGTGAAAAGGAATCTAAAGACCAGGAGGTCTTAGGAGGAGCAGAGGATGGTGTGGATGATATTTTGAGAGGGGGTTGGTGGTGTAGTTGGGGGTATAGTTGTGGTTGGCTTTTTATGTTGTATTTTGAATATTATTGTTGGGCGGGTGGAAGCCAGTTGAGGTATTGACAGAGAAGCATTGTGGCCAGTGGAAGGATTGGAAGACAGGGGTGGTGACCAGTGGAGAGATTGTCAGAGAAAGTAGAGGGATTGGCATAGTAGGGTGATGAACGGTGTTGGGATTAGCAAAGAAGGGTAGGGGCCAGTAGAGGGATTGACAGAAAAAGTTGGTGGCGACTAGAAGGATTGCCAAAGATAGGTGGTGGCCAGCGCAGGTACTATCAGAAAAGGGTGGTGGCCAGTGGAGGGATTGGAAGAGAGAGGTTGTGGCCAGTGGTGGGATTGGCAAAGAAGGGTGGTGGCCAGTGGTGGTATTGGCAGGGAAGGGTGGTGGCCAATGGAGGGATTGGCAGAGAGAGGTGGTAGCCAGTGGTTGTACTGTCAGAAAAGGGTGGTGGCCAGTGGAGGGATTGGAAGAGAGAGGTGGTGGCCAGTGGTGGGATTGGCAGAGAAGGATGGAGGCCAGTTGTGGGATTGGCAGAGAGGGATGGTGGCCAGTTGTGGGATTGGCAGAGAGGGATGGAGGCCAGTGGTGGGATTGGCAGAGAATGGTGGTGGCCAGTTCTGGGATTGGCAGAGAATGGTGGTGGCCAGTTGTGGGATTGGCAGAGAAGGGTGGTGGCCAGTGGTGGGATTGGCAGAGAGATGTGGTTGTCAGTAGTGGGACTGGCAGAGTGAGATGGTGGGCAGTGGTGGGATTGACAGAGAAGGGCGGTGGCCAGTGGTGGGATTGTCAGAGAAGGGTGGTGGCCAGTTGTAGGACTGGCAGAGTGGGATGGAGGCCAGTGGTAGGATTGGTGGAGAAGGGTGTTGGCCAGTGGTGGGAATGACAGAGAGATGTGGTGGTCAGTGGAGGGGCTGGCAGAGCGAGATGGTGGCCAGTGGAGGGGCTGGCAGAGCGAGATGGTGGCCAGTGGAGGGGCTGGCAGAGTGAGACGGTGGCCAGTTGTGGGATTGGCAGAGAGAGATGGAGGCCAGTGGTGGGATTGGCAGAGAAGGGTGGTGGCCAGTGGCAGAATTGGAAGAGAAGGGTGGTGGCCAGTGGTGGGATTGGCAGAGAAAAGTTGTGGCCACTGGAGGGATTGGCAGAAAAGGGTGGCAATCACTGAATGGTTGGTAGGACAGATGGAGTCTGGATTCAGCATTCATAATATACTGAAGGAGGGATAGCCTGTGTGAAGGTAGGCCAATGAGGATGGCATTACGGTAGTTGAGGTGAGAGATAACAAGGATGTGAATTAATATCTTGATGGTGTAATTGATTAAGAAGGGTCCAATTTTGTAAATGTTATAGAGGTGAAGGTGGCAGGAATGAATGAGAGGCTAAAAGGAGAGTTCAGAATTACACCTAGCACCCTGGTATGAGGGAAGGGAAGGATAGTTGTCTTATTTATCTCGATGGAAAAGTCAGGGGAAAGGGGCATGAGGGGAGGGGAGTGGGAAGAAATATCATGAGCTTATTTTTGGAAAGGTTGTGTTTGAGGAAGTGGTGTGACATCCATACTGATATATCCGTTGGTAAATTAGTGATGTGATGTGCAAGGCTACAAAAGAGGTGAGTTGAGGAGTAGAGGGATAGATTTGCATGTCGTCAGCTTTAGATTGCGGGTGAGATATTTAAGGCGAGAGGCTAATCTTGGAAGTTGAAGAATGGAGCCCCTATTAACAGAATGGGCCTCCATCCTCCATGCACACGGAAGGAGGTTTCACCTTCATAAATTAAAAAAGCGAGCGCCTTATGTTGCATTGTGATGCATTGTACAGCAGAAGCAATAAGACAATAAAGTGGAGTTTTCGTATGCAATACATGTTCCACTACCAGAATTTATAGCCTGGAAAATAGGTGTGAAAAATACAAACACATCAACCTCGGGAATTGAGAAGCGTGCACCATATAGCACCAACTCCTTCCCACTCGATATACCTATTTAGGCAGAAAGCTTGTCGGCATTTTATCATCCGAGAGCTAAACAAATCTCTGAAGCCACATTTATTTTCCCTCGAAGTTCTCAGCCCATATTTTATTATTCATGGGAGTCTTGGTTTTTCCGGTACCCGAAGGATTAGACACATTTTTAAGCCTGTTGATGGTACAATACTTATTCCGGCAATTTTCTACAGCCTCTATTCTCACCGGCTCTCAAGTCATTAATAACTGTAATGTATTTTCAAAATATCTTCTCCTAAATATTTGTAGCTCTGCTTTCGTAACTTTAAAGCTCTTATCTTCCCCTAAAAATAGAGCATTGGAAAATTGGGGAAAGGTAAGTGGATTGTGCTAAAATTACCCACCATCATCCCAATGCCCAGATTTCCCTGGTTTCTACGCAATCCGCTCCCTGGATTTTCATACCGCTCCTGCTTTTTGAATATTGTGTGCAGAACCATATTTATGTCTATAGGAAATTCTCTGTACAAAATGTAAAAAAAAAAAAAAAAAAAAGAAAAAAGAAAAATCCCCTCTGGGTGATCACATGCACATGGAGGGATTTTAACCACTTCGATGCCGGGCACTTAGACACCTTCCTGCCCAGGCCAATTTTCAGCTTTCAGCACTGTCGCAATTTGAATGACAATTGCGCGGTCATGCTACACTGTACCCAAACTAATTTTTTTTTATCATTTTGTTCCCACAAATAGAGCTTTATTTTTTTATTTTTTGCTCAACAAATAAAAAAAAAAAAATTTGGGAAAAAAAAAAAGTTTTTCTTTGTTTCTGATACTTTTTTTGTAAATAAGTACATTTTCTTCTTCAGTGGCGGGAACTGATATGGCTGCACTGATGGGCACAGATGAGGTGGCACCAATGAGGTGTAACGGAAAAAGAGTCCTGCGCAAATCGTGCCAATACTATATAAAAATGAAAAACACAAAAGTATGCCAAGTGCAAAATTCAACGTGTAAAAAATAATATAATAAATAGTCCATAAAAGCACAAAATTTGTAAAAAATGAATGGAAGGAACACCAATGATGCGAATTCAAATAGTCTGGGCTCCCAGAACTCTCACCTTAGAATAGAGAAAACAAGCTGATCATGAGAACCAAAGGGAGTCTCTCATTTCATTCTTTATATCCAGCCATCAAGGAAATCCAGATGAGGTGGCACTGACGAGCAATGATGATGGGCACTGATAGGTGCACTGGTGGGCACTGATAGGTGGCACTGGTATGCGGCACTGATGGGCACTCATAGGTGGCACTGATGGGTACTTATGGGTGGCACTGATAGGTGGCACAAATTGGCACTGATGGGTGGCACTGACACTGATGGGTGGCATTGCTGGGCATCCCGTTTTGTAATGTGCCACAGAGGTGCCATTCAGTGCCCATTTGTGGGAACTGATTGGCATATTTTTCACATGTGGATGGCCATGGGGGATATACCTGGCCATCCACATGCTGTGGGCTTCCCTGGTGGTCCGGGGGGGGCTTCCCTGGTGGTCTAGTGTGGGCATCTGAGGGGGGTCTGCGCTGATAAATAATCAGCGCAGACCTCCCACTGTGAGGAGAGCCACCGGTCGGCTCTCCTCTACTCGTGTCTGTCAGACACGAGTGAGGAAAATCCGATCAACGGCTCTTCCTGTTTACATCGTGATCAGCCGTGATTGGACACGGCTGATCACGTGGTAAAGAGCCTCCGACGGAGGCTCTTTACCAAGATCAGTGGAGCGGTGTGTCAGACTGACACACCGCACCACCGATCGCCGAGATGCGCGCCCCCAACGGGGGCACACGGCGGCACACGGCGGCTGTTATCCTGAAGGATGTCATATGACGCCCCATCAGGATAACTGAACCGCCGCCCGCCCGTCATTCTGCTATAGGCCCGGGCGGGAAGTGGTTAACAAACTTTGTATTAGATTCCTACCTTTTGTTGCTCTGAAGCTCGCTCTATGCTTGTATCTCTACAAACTGATTAATTCTAAATGGGAGGTGTGACGGACCATCCAACAGCCAGCTTGGGTGTGTCCGTCAAGATATAGCTTCCTTCAGTCTGGAACCAGATATTGTAGCTGAGCACCCAATAACTAGACGATGCTAGCTTAGGTGCAAACTGGAACTCCCTTTAATGTAAATTCACAGAGAATACATAGCACACAGGAAATAGCCTAATCACATTACCCTAACAATGCAAACTGTAAACAATAGTCTCAGTAGCACATCTAAGGAACAGCCAACAAAAAAGTATGCTAATGCACATCTAGCAATTAATAGCTGACAGTGATTTAACCTAGGCAAGCCTAGGTGATTCAGGTCATTGTCCACCCAGACAGTTCGGCACCAGTATTCAAGAAGACCCAGGGCTGTCCAAATCTCATTAACCAGCTTTCTTTTCACATACATCTTCTCGCTGAGTTCCAAGTTTCAAATATAATAACGTCTTCTTGCAATATGTAACAGGACATCTTCCTAAATGCTTGTTGCTCCCTCTGTCAGGAAAGGCATGGCCGCGCAGCAGGAATTGCTAAGCAGAAGCGCGCATTAACGGCGCGCCCACACACACGTGCGCCTGTCACCAACGTTGGCGCCAAAGGGGCTATTTAAAGTGAATGCATCTAAGACTTCTTGATGTTCGGTCCGCAGCTTCTGTGTGTCCTCAAAACCATTATCTGTGCTGACTTCTGATCTCTGACCCGGCTTGCTCTTACTAACCTTGTCTGCTTGATACCCTGGCCTCGGCTTGCTTCTTGGACTTCTCTTCTGCCTGCTGCTCTGTCTGATCCACCAGAACGTTACCGACCTGGCCTGCCTGACTCTGCATCTGCTTCTCCAGCCAGCTGCAGCCCTGCCCTGCGGGTCGCACCAGTTCCTGTTTCCGCTGCATTACAGTCCACCACAGTCTTGGTCTACCCAGATCTACCAGTCTGCCTGCTGCATCTCCAGCCACAAGCACCCAGCCATACCAATACTGGACTGAACCCAGGCACACCTGCGTCACCCGTGCTTCTGTGGCCACCGTCTCAACCTCAGGGGCCCACAAGCCGGTGCGGCAAGAGAGGCTCTCCTCTACAGATCAGGCTCACAATCCAGGTACGTGTCACCCTCCAATGCCAGGGCCCATAGTCAGTAGGCAAGAGGCTAACCCTGCAATACCCTCCAAAAGCCCCTGTCCTGGTTAGGCCTGTCACATTTCTCCCTCATCAAAATGAGACTAAGTCCCAGACCTCCAGCTGGTCTGGACTTGACGTTAGTCGGGCAGAATGAACTCACATAGTTGGTCCACAGGGTCTGGTTCATTATAATCACCTGACAGGCCTGTATACATGCTGTGGTCACTATGCTTGGCACAGCCATCTACAGGTCAATGGGCAGGCAGCTCAGCTTTGAAAGCAAGTCACTTGCTATGGGGGGCACACCAAGAAGAGGAGGAGCCAGGAGCGCAGGTGGAGATGCCAAGAATAACCTGCTTGTTATTTAGAGCAAATAAAGATAGTGTCAATTTAATAAAACCATGTACTAAGAAATATTTGGGCTGCTATTATTCTTCTCTCTTCCTGAAAATGCTTGCTTCCGGTTATGCTGAACCAAGTATAAGTGCTTTGGGTAACTTACCTAGAACAAGTATGCAAGTATACAATATAGTATACGATAGTATACAATACAAGTATACAATAGGGATGGATGAATATGTTTGGGTTTGATTTGAAATTTTTCGAAACCCAAAGTTAGCAGCATATCCCACTGAAGTCCATGGGGAAAGGGGGTTTTGAGCTGTAAATATAGTAACTATAAATAGAGGTTCCCCCCGAGACTGGAAAGTTATTTCAAGGGTTCCCCCATGTAAAATAGCTGGAGAAAGGCTGTGCTAACCAATAGATTGGCTTCTATAAATTCCTATTTGTAAATAAGATTTAATCGAAGACACTGGTGGAAGGCTGTTTACATGTTTTTAAGCTGTATTGCTATTTACTTTTTGGGAATTTGTTTCGATAAAGTCAAAATACGATCCCATATGCTGCTCCATAATACACCCCTTCACCCTTGCACACCCAACGACCACACACATACACAATATCCATTCATTTCTCATAGTCTCATTGGCTTACCTCTACATAGTCTATCACCTCTTCAATCCATCATGAATGCCGCCGCCAGACTCATCCACCTTACCAATCGCTCGGTGTCTGCTACTTCTCACTGTCAATCCCGCCACTGGCTTCCGCTCGGCCAAAGAATTAAATTCAAAATACTAACAACTACATACAAAGCCATCCACAACTCTGCCCCCAGCTACATCACTAGCTTGGTCTCTAAATACCAACCTACTCCTTCTCTTCGTTCCTCAAGACCTCCTGCTCTCTAACGCCCTCCTCCCATACTCGCCTCCAGGACTTTTCCAAAGCCTCTCCAATCCTATGGAATGCCCTACCCCAATCTATCCGTCTATCTCCTACTTTATTAGCTTTTAGACGATCCCTGAAAACACTTCTCTTCAGAGAAGCCCATCCTACCCACACCTAACTGTATTTTCATTTTCTCCATCAGCTCATCCCCCCCCCCACAGTTATTACCTTTTGTTTCAAGTTGACCCTCCCTTCTAGATTGTAAGCTCTAACGAGCCGGGCCCTCTAGTCCCTCCTGTATTGATTTGTATTGTAAGTGTACTGTCTGCCCTCATATTGTAAAGCGCTGTGCAAACTGTTGGCGCTATAAAAATCCTGAATAATAATAATAATAATAATAATTTATCCCTCTCTGCCAATCCCTCCACTCAGTGTCCTTCACTCCTCTCTGCCAATCCCTCCACCCCTCTCTGCTAATCCCTCCACTCAGTTCATTCCACCTTTCTCTGCCAATGCCTCTAGTCAGTGCCCTCTACCACTCTCTGCCAATGCCTCCAGTCACTGCCCTCCACCACTCTCTGCCAATTCCTCCACTCTGTGCCTCTCCACCACACTCTGCCAATCCTCCACTCGTTGCCTCTCCACCCCTCTCTGCCAATCCCTCCACTCAGTGCCCTTCACCCCTCTCTGCCAATCCCTCCACTCAGTGCCCTCCACCCCTCTCTGGCAATCCTTCCGCTCAGTGCCTCCACACCTCTCTGCCAATCCCTCCACTCAGTACCCTCCGCCCCTCTTTGCCAATCCCTCCACTCAGTGCCCTCCACCACTCTCTGCCCATCTCTCCACTCAGTGCCCTCCACCCCTCTCTGCCATTCACTCCACTCGGTGCCTCTCCACCCCTCTCTGCCATTCCTCCAACCCTCTCTGCTAATCCCGCCACTCAGTCCCTCCCACCACTCTCTGCCAATGCCTCCAGTCAGTGCCCTCCACCACTCTCTGCCAATGCCTCCAGTCAGTGCCCTCCACCACTCTCTGCCAATGCCTCCAGTCAGTGCCCTCCACCACTCTGCCAATCCCTCCATTCAGCGCCTCTCCACCACTCTCTGCCAATCCCTCCACTCAGTGCCCTCCACTCCTCTCTGCCAATCCCTCCACTCGGTGCCTCTCCACCCCTCTCTGCCATTCCCTCCACCCCTCTCTGCTAATCCCTCCACTCAGTTCCTCCCACCACTCTCTGCCAATGCCTCCAGTCAGTGCCCTCCACCACTCTCTGCCAATGCCTCCAGTCAGTGCCCTCCACCACTCTTTGCCAATCCCTCCACTCGGTGCCTCTCCACCACTCTCTGCCAATCCTCCACTCGTTGCCTCTCCACCCTTCTCTGCCAATTCCTCCTCTCAGTGCCCTCCACCCCTCTCTGCCAATCCCTCCACTCAGTGCCCTTCACCCATCTCTGCCAATCCCTCCACTCAGTGCCCTCCACCCCTCTCTGCCAATCCCTTCACTCGGTGCCCTCCACCCCTCTCTGCCAATTTCTCCACTCAGTGCCCCCCACACCTCTCTGCCAATCCCTCCACTTAGTGCCCTTCACCCCTCTCTGCCAATTTCTCCACTCAGTGCCCTTAACCCCTCTCTGCCAATCCCTCCACTCAGTGCCCTCCACCCCTCCTTGCCAATCCCTCCATTCAGTGCCCTCCATCCCTCTCTGCCAATCCCTCCACTCAGTTCCTTGCACCCCTCTCTGCCAATCCCTCCTCTCAGTGCCCTCCACCCCTCTCTGCCAATCCCTTCACTCGGTGCCCTCCACACCTCTCTGCCAATTTCTCCAGTCAGTGCCCTTCACCCCTCTCTGCCCATCCCTCCACTCAGTGCCCTTCACCCCTCTCTGCCAATTTCTCCAATCAGTGCCCTCCACCCCTCTCTGCCAATCCCTCCACTCAGTGCCCTCCACCCCTCTCTGCCAATCCCTTCACTCGGTGCCCTTCACCCCTCTCTGCCAATCCCTCCACTCAGTGCCCTTCACCCCTCTCTGCCAATTTCTCCACTCAGTGCCCTCCACCCCTCTCTGCCAATCCCTCCACTCAGTGCCCTCCACCCCTCTCTGCCAATCCCTCCACTCAGTGCCCTCCACCCCTCTCTGCCAATCCCTTCACTCGGTGCCCTCCACCCCTCTCTGCCAATTTCTCCACTCAGTGCCCTTCACCCCTCTCTGCCAATCCCTCCACTCAGTGCCCTCCACCACTCTCTGCCCATCTCTCCACTCAGTGCCCTCCACCCCTCTCTGCCATTCACTCCACTCGGTGCCTCTCCACCCCTCTCTGCCATTCACTCCACTCGGTGCCTCTCCACCCCTCTCTGCCATTCCTCCAACCCTCTCTGCTAATCCCTCCACTCAGTCCCTCCCACCACTCTCTGCCAATGCCTCCAGTCAGTGCCCTCCACCACTCTCTGCCAATGCCTCCAGTCAGTGCCCTCCACCACTCTGCCAATCCCTCCATTCAGCGCCTCTCCACCACTCTCTGCCAATCCCTCCACTCAGTGCCCTCCACTCCTCTCTGCCAATCCCTCCACTCGGTGCCTCTCCACCCCTCTCTGCCATTCCCTCCACCCCTCTCTGCTAATCCCTCCACTCAGTTCCTCCCACCGCTCTCTGCCAATGCCTCCAGTCAGTGCCCTCCACCACTCTCTGCCAATGCCTCCACTCAGTGCCTCTCCACCACTCTCTGCCAATCCCTCCACTCAGTGCCCTCCACCGCTCTCTGCCAATCCCTCCACTCAGTGCCCTCTACCCCTCTCTGCCAATCCCTCCACTCAGTGCCCTCCACCCCTCCTTGCCAATCCCTCCATTCAGTGCCCTCCATCCCTCCCTGCCAATCCCTCCACTCAGTTCCTTGCACACCTCTCTGCCAACGCCTCCAGTCAGTGCCCTCCACCACTCTTTGCCAATCCCTCCACTCGGTGCCTCTCCACCACTCTCTGCCAATCCTCCACTCGTTGCCTCTCCACCCTTCTCTGCCAATCCCTCCTCTCAGTGCCCTCCACCCCTCTCTGCCAATCCCTCCACTCAGTGCCCTTCACCCCTCTCTGCCAATCCCTCCACTCAGTGCCCTCCACCCCTCTCTGCCAATCCCTTCACTCGGTGCCCTTCACCCCTCTCTGCCAATCCCTCCACTCAGTGCCCTTCACCCCTCTCTGCCAATTTCTCCACTCAGTGCCCTCCACCCCTCTCTGCCAATCCCTCCACTCAGTGCCCTCCACCCCTCTCTGCCAATCCCTCCACTCAGTGCCCTCCACCCCTCTCTGCCAATCCCTCCACTCAGTGCCCTCCACCCCTCTCTGCCAATCCCTTCACTCGGTGCCCTTCACCCCTCTCTGCCAATCCCTCCACTCGGTGCCCTCCACCCCTCTCTGCCAATCCCTTCACTCGGTGCCCTCCACACCTCTCTGCCAATTTCTCCAGTCAGTGCCCTTCACCCCTCTCTGCCAATCCCTCCACTCAGTGCCCTTCACCCCTCTCTGCCAATTTCTCCAATCAGTGCCCTCCACCCCTCTCTGCCAATCCCTCCACTCAGTGCCCTCCACCCCTCTCTGCCAATCCCTTCACTCGGTGCCCTTCACCCCTCTCTGCCAATCCCTCCACTCAGTGCCCTTCACCCCTCTCTGCCAATTTCTCCACTCAGTGCCCTCCACCCCTCTCTGCCAATCCCTCCACTCAGTGCCCTCCACCCCTCTCTGCCAATCCCTCCACTCAGTGCCCTCCACCCCTCTCTGCCAATCCCTTCACTCGGTGCCCTCCACCCCTCTCTGCCAATTTCTCCACTCAGTGCCCTTCACCCCTCTCTGCCAATCCCTCCACTCAGTGCCCTCCACCACTCTCTGCCCATCTCTCCACTCAGTGCCCTCCACCCCTCTCTGCCATTCACTCCACTCGGTGCCTCTCCACCCCTCTCTGCCATTCACTCCACTCGGTGCCTCTCCACCCCTCTCTGCCATTCCTCCAACCCTCTCTGCTAATCCCTCCACTCAGTCCCTCCCACCACTCTCTGCCAATGCCTCCAGTCAGTGCCCTCCACCACTCTCTGCCAATGCCTCCAGTCAGTGCCCTCCACCACTCTGCCAATCCCTCCATTCAGCGCCTCTCCACCACTCTCTGCCAATCCCTCCACTCAGTGCCCTCCACTCCTCTCTGCCAATCCCTCCACTCGGTGCCTCTCCACCCCTCTCTGCCATTCCCTCCACCCCTCTCTGCTAATCCCTCCACTCAGTTCCTCCCACCGCTCTCTGCCAATGCCTCCAGTCAGTGCCCTCCACCACTCTCTGCCAATGCCTCCACTCAGTGCCTCTCCACCACTCTCTGCCAATCCCTCCACTCAGTGCCCTCCACCGCTCTCTGCCAATCCCTCCACTCAGTGCCCTCTACCCCTCTCTGCCAATCCCTCCACTCAGTGCCCTCCACCCCTCCTTGCCAATCCCTCCATTCAGTGCCCTCCATCCCTCCCTGCCAATCCCTCCACTCAGTTCCTTGCACACCTCTCTGCCAACGCCTCCAGTCAGTGCCCTCCACCACTCTTTGCCAATCCCTCCACTCGGTGCCTCTCCACCACTCTCTGCCAATCCTCCACTCGTTGCCTCTCCACCCTTCTCTGCCAATCCCTCCTCTCAGTGCCCTCCACCCCTCTCTGCCAATCCCTCCACTCAGTGCCCTTCACCCCTCTCTGCCAATCCCTCCACTCAGTGCCCTCCACCCCTCTCTGCCAATCCCTTCACTCGGTGCCCTTCACCCCTCTCTGCCAATCCCTCCACTCAGTGCCCTTCACCCCTCTCTGCCAATTTCTCCACTCAGTGCCCTCCACCCCTCTCTGCCAATCCCTCCACTCAGTGCCCTCCACCCCTCTCTGCCAATCCCTCCACTCAGTGCCCTCCACCCCTCTCTGCCAATCCCTTCACTCGGTGCCCTCCACCCCTCTCTGCCAATTTCTCCACTCAGTGCCCTTCACCCCTCTCTGCCAATCCCTCCACTCAGTGCCCTCCACCACTCTCTGCCCATCTCTCCACTCAGTGCCCTCCACCCCTCTCTGCCATTCACTCCACTCGGTGCCTCTCCACCCCTCTCTGCCATTCACTCCACTCGGTGCCTCTCCACCCCTCTCTGCCATTCCTCCAACCCTCTCTGCTAATCCCTCCACTCAGTCCCTCCCACCACTCTCTGCCAATGCCTCCAGTCAGTGCCCTCCACCACTCTCTGCCAATGCCTCCAGTCAGTGCCCTCCACCACTCTGCCAATCCCTCCATTCAGCGCCTCTCCACCACTCTCTGCCAATCCCTCCACTCAGTGCCCTCCACTCCTCTCTGCCAATCCCTCCACTCGGTGCCTCTCCACCCCTCTCTGCCATTCCCTCCACCCCTCTCTGCTAATCCCTCCACTCAGTTCCTCCCACCGCTCTCTGCCAATGCCTCCAGTCAGTGCCCTCCACCACTCTCTGCCAATGCCTCCACTCAGTGCCTCTCCACCACTCTCTGCCAATCCCTCCACTCAGTGCCCTCCACCGCTCTCTGCCAATCCCTCCACTCAGTGCCCTCTACCCCTCTCTGCCAATCCCTCCACTCAGTGCCCTCCACCCCTCCTTGCCAATCCCTCCATTCAGTGCCCTCCATCCCTCCCTGCCAATCCCTCCACTCAGTTCCTTGCACACCTCTCTGCCAACGCCTCCAGTCAGTGCCCTCCACCACTCTTTGCCAATCCCTCCACTCGGTGCCTCTCCACCACTCTCTGCCAATCCTCCACTCGTTGCCTCTCCACCCTTCTCTGCCAATCCCTCCTCTCAGTGCCCTCCACCCCTCTCTGCCAATCCCTCCACTCAGTGCCCTTCACCCCTCTCTGCCAATCCCTCCACTCAGTGCCCTCCACCCCTCTCTGCCAATCCCTTCACTCGGTGCCCTCCACCCCTCTCTGCCAATTTCTCCACTCAGTGCCCCCCACACCTCTCTGCCAATCCCTCCACTTAGTGCCCTTCACCCCTCTCTGCCAATTTCTCCACTCAGTGCCCTTCACCCCTCTCTGCCAATCCCTCCACTCAGTGCCCTCCACCCCTCCTTGCCAATCCCTCCATTCAGTGCCCTCCATCCCTCTCTGCCAATCCCTCCACTCAGTTCCTTGCACCCCTCTCTGCCAATGCCTCCAGTCAGTGCCCTCCACCACTCTTTGCCAATCCCTCCACTCGGTGCCTCTCCACCACTCTCTGCCAATCCTCCACTCGTTGCCTCTCCACCTTTCTCTGCCAATCCCTCCTCTCAGTGCCCTCCACCCCTCTCTGCCAATCCCTCCACTCAGTGCCCTTCACCCCTCTCTGCCAATCCCTCCACTCAGTGCCCTCCACCCCTCTCTGCCAATCCCTTCACTCGGTGCCCTCCACCCCTCTCTGCCAATTTCTCCAGTCAGTGCCCTTCACCCCTCTCTGCCAATCCCTCCACTCAGTGCCCTTCACCCCTCTCTGGCAATTTCTCCACTCAGTGCCCTCCACCCCTCTCTGCCAATCCCTCCACTCAGTGCCCTCTACCCCTCTCTGCCAATCCCTTCACTCTGTGCCCTTCACCCCTCTCTGCCAATCCCTCCACTCAGTGCCCTTCACCCCTCTCTGCCAATTTCTCCACTCAGTGCCCTCCACCCCTCTCTGCCAATCCCTCCACTCAGTGCCCTCCACCCCTCTCTGCCAATCCCTTCACTCGGTGCCCTCCACCCCTCTCTGCCAATTTCTCCAGTTAGTGCCCCCCACACCTCTCTGCCAATCCCTCCACTCAGTGCCCTTCACCCCTCTCTGCCAATTTCTCCAGTCAGTGCCCTTCACCCCTCTCTGCCAATCCCTCCACTCAGTGCCCTCCACCCCTCCTTGCCAATCCCTCCATTCAGTGCCCTCCATCCCTCTCTGCCAATCCCTTCACTCAGTTCCTTGCACCCCTCTCTGCCAACGCCTCCAGTCAGTGCCCTCCACCACTCTTTGCCAATCCCTCCACTCGGTGCCTCTCCACCACTCTCTGCCAATCCTCCACTCGTTGCCTCTCCACCTTTCTCTGCCAATCCCTCCTCTCAGTGCCCTCCACCCCTCTCTGCCAATCCCTCCACTCAGTGCCCTTCACCCCTCTCTGCCAATCCCTCCACTCAGTGCCCTCCACCCCTCTCTGCCAATCCCTTCACTCGGTGCCCTCCACCCCTCTCTGCCAATTTCTCCAGTCAGTGCCCTTCACCCCTCTCTGCCAATCCCTCCATTCAGTGCCCTCCACCCATCTCTGCCAATCCCTTCACTCAGTGCCCTCCACCCCTCTCTGCCAATCCCTCCACTCAGTGCCCTCCACCCCTCTCTGCCAATCCCTTCACTCGGTGCCCTCCACCCCTCTCTGCCAATCCCTCCACTCAGTGCCCTTTACCCATCTCTGCCAATCCCTCCACTCAGTGCCCTCCACCCATCTCTGCCAATCCCTCCACTCAGTACCTCCACACATTTCTGTCAATCCCTCCACTGGCTTCCACTCAACCAACATCTTAAATTCAAAATACTGACAGTAACTGACAAAGCCAGCCACAACTCGGCCCCCAGCTACATCACTAACCCAGCCTCAACTGTACTGTCTGCCCTAACACTGTAAAGCGAAGCGTAAACTGTTGGTGTTATATGAATCCTGTATTATAATAATAATAACTGTGTATTTGTAACTAAAACCATTATGAAGATCAGCAATAAACATAACGATGACAATAAGAAATGGATCTCCCTCTTATAGTCACGGAAATTTACAAGGTGGATGGTGTCACCTCTACTATATATAGCAAGGCATGGTAATCTGATGTTCAGCTCATATTTCAGGGTTATGGTTCCGGTCAAACTTTCCTTGCAGAAAAAAATCTCAACATCAAGATACAAACCAATACAAATAGGGGGTGCAACAGACACGAAATGGAGGGATCCTAAACATCTCAACACAGATTGCCAGCTTCCAAACACCAAAATTTACCAATTTTGTATCAAAGTGCTTGTTGGGTGTTATCATCTCCAATCACTTCTACAGTTGGCACTATTCTTGCCAGTCCAAAGAAACCTCCATCTTATATATCCACTTCCAGTGCGGGCCTTTTCTGGCACTTTTTGTTTACAGGTAACAATAATTGCTAGAAAATTACTTAGAACCCCTAAACATTATATATATATATATATATATATATATATATATATATATATATATATATATATATATATATATATAAAGCAGAGGCCCCTAGAGAATAAATTGGTGGGTTATGCAATTTATGTCACACGGTATTTGCGCAGCAGTTTTGTACAATTAATTTTGGGGGAAAAAAAATGCACCGTTTTTAATTTTAATCCAAAAAAACACAAATACATAACCCAATTTTTTTTGTAAGACATGAAAGATGATGTTACACAGAGTAAATAGATACCAAACATGTCATGCTTTAAAGGAGTTCTAAACCCTTATGCTTTTTCACTCTAATGCATCCTATGCATTAGGGTGGATGCATTAGGGTGAAAAAAACTTCTGACACTGACCGGTCCCCCAGACCCCCCCCCCCCATTTTACTCACTTGAGCCCATTCGTTCCCACAGCGGAGACGCGTTCTCTACCTCTCTGCCCGTTGTCTCAGCTCTTGATTAGATAGATTGATAGCAGCGCCAAGCCATTGGCTCCCGCTGCTGTGTCAATCAAATCCAATGACGCGGGCACCTGGGGGGGGGGGGGGGTTGAGTCCTGCATTCTGTGTGAATGTACACAGAAGCAGGATGCGGGAGCACGCTCACCCGGGTGTCCGCCTTTGGAGAGCCTTGTCCAACATGGGCACTCGATGCGGGGAGGAGCTACTGTGGGACCCCAGAAGAGGAGGACCAAGGACACTCTGTGCAAAACGAACTGCACAGTGGAGGTAGGTATGACATACGTACAAAAAAAGGGAAGTTTGGGACTTTAAATGAAGCACTTGGATAGTGGAGGAGAATTTTAGCCATGTTTGTTTATTTTATTCATTATTCGATAAAAAAACTATTTATTATAAATAAATCAAATTCATAATATATATGGACAACAATACAGTAAAAACATGATATATAGTATCCACATATAGCTGCACATGATAAGAATAATTAAATTAATAGAGTAATGTGGCATAATAATATGTCCTAGTCACACTGTATACTGAACCATACTTATCAGTTCTTGACTAATTATTATATATTGAATTTTGTTTTTAAAATTCACTTTACCATGTGGATATATCTGTCGATGTCGGGCATGCTGTCATAGGCATTATTATGCCACATTACCCTATTAATTTAATTATTCTTATCATGTGCAGCTATATGTGGATACTATATATCATGTTTTTACTGTATTGTTGTCCATATATATTATGAATTTGATTGATTTATAATAAATCGTTTTTTTATCGAATAATGAATAAAATAAACAAACATGGCTAAAATTCTCCTCCACTATCCAAGTGCTTCATTTAAAGTCCCAAACTTCCCTTTTTTTGTACGTATCGATTACCGGGATGGAGGTACTTAATTGTGCTTCATTTAAAGTCCCAAAATTCCCCCCTCTTTGCATATGTAGGTATGACATGTTTGTTATTTAATATATATATATATATATATATATTTTTTATCATTATTTATTTATTTGATTTGATTTAACCATGAAAAATGTGACAGCACTAGGAATGTGACAGGTCCTCTTTATTGAGGGATCTGGGAACAATAAGACCCCAAATCTCTTCTCTGCACCAAGATCGTGTTTTTGAATGTTTTTGATTTTCTGAAGATGGCGCTGATCACATCTGGGTAAACCGGAGGTGATGTCAGGTTACTATAGTAGAGACCAGTTCAAAGCCGATCCCGGCTTTCTTCGGGTGTCCGACCAGCTGTCGGCCGCACTGGCTGGTAGTTCGGGTTTACCGGTGGGACGGGAGAGAGCCCAGGGCAGGATGGGGGGGGGAGGGGGGTTGGGTTGTATGCTTTTGCTGCTTGTAATACCAATCAGAGCAAACCACGGCTCTAGAAAACAGTACAGGGCTGATGCCCTCAGCTGCATATAATCCCGGTACAACCACTTGAAGACCGGTGACGTACCAGGTACGTGACTGATCGGTAAGTGGCTAGAGTTAGCACATTTCTTACCAGTCCAAATAAACTTCCATCTTATATATCTTATTTTTATAAATATACAAATTTATGCTTACATTTCTTTTAAGGACTTGTCTATATAGCAGTGATGGCTTTCTGGAGAACGTCATCCAGTCTGCCGTAGAGCAGAGCCAAGTTTGGCTTCCAGTACGTTTTTGGAATTGTGTGAAGAACATTTAGCACACAGAAGAAGCCCAAGCAGGCACTGGGAAGACATACATCTGTTCATATATTGTGCTTTGCTGGAACAAAACCCAGGACCTCGCCATGGAAAAGCAAAACCACTGATGCGGGCCAGTGCAACAAATACTGTATACCGATAGTTGAGGTCGATTCAGGTTAGAAAAGAAGGTTTGTGAACACATTAACGGTTTTATTCTAAACTTAACTTTTTTTATTGTTTTGTAACTGGTTTTACAACCCAAAAAACACATCCTCATTCCACCCTTGAAGGCATCCAGTTGTTACAGTTAGGAGTATCTCCAATGAATGGAGCTCAAGGCTTCCTTAACCTCTTCACGCCTAAGGATAAAACAAATCCTAATGCCTAAGCACAATTTCGCAACTTTGACAAGTGTTAGTAAAACCGCACATACAGTGCCTTGCAAAAATATTCACCCCCTTTGCTTTTTACCTATTTTGTTACATTACAGCCTTTAGTTCAATGTTTTTATAATCTGAATTATATGTGTAGCACTAACCCCAGAAGGAGCTGCTGGTTAGATTTGGGCTTACCGTTACCTCCTGGTTTCCTCATTGTACTTCTAGGGCAGTGATTCTCAACCAGGGTTCTGTGGAACCATAGGGTTCCTCCAAAGGTTGCTAGGGGTTCCTTCAGGATTGGGCAATTTCTGCCTCTCAGATAAGTTCCCACTGACACCATTGATCTTTTTAGCTATCTGTAAGGAGGTAATTCTTCCCAATGACCACAAGTGTAAGGACCATTCTTCCCAATGACCACAAGTGTGAGGACCATTCTTCCCAATGACCACAAGTGTGAGGACCATTCTTCCCAATGACCACAAGTGTAAGGACCATTCTTCCCAATGACCACAAGTGTAAGGACCATTCTTCCCACTGACCATCACACTATTGTATCATGAGTTGTAGATTTCTACTTTTTAGCAGGGGGTTTCCCGAGACCAGAGACATATTTCAAGGGTTCCTCTATGTTGAAAAGTTTGAGAAAGGCTGGTCTAGGGGTTCCCGTGGTAGATGGCCCAGTAACTTGGAGACTGACAACAGATCCACTTGAATGGATGTTATTTGCAAAAACGTAGACAATGAAACAGTCTCTTGAATTGGGATCAGAGGGTTGGAAAGGAAAGTTCAGGCACTCTTAGTGTCAAAGTCAAATTTGCTAAAGAACTTGCTTACTTTGACTGCATCCAGAGAATAGCCATTCGCAACTGGATGATCACTCGGGTTAGATAGTCCTTCTCTCACAAGGCCTAGCAGCCAACAAGGTGCTTACTTTAGAACAAGTCTCTGCCACAGACATTGTTGTAGAACACGTAGCAAAACTAAGCTTGAAACACTTGTAGGATACCTGGATCTTTCAGCCAGCTTGGCGATATCCACAAGACCGGATTCTCTTGGTTACTTCAGCCCTTCCAGGCTCTTGCTAAGAAACCCACCGCATGTGGTGTTCTTCTGAAGAGTTCTCCCCTTGAATGCTTAAAGTCACTGGGACTCTCCCGAACCGGAGACGGCACCCAACAACCTCAGAATCCTTCTGTTAGTTTCCTTGCCTCAGGCTAGCCAGCCCCAAGACATTAAAGTCGGGTGGATCCGCACCCCAGGCCATAGCCTTCCTGGGGGCTGGTCAGGAGGACCAGGACCATGAAGTCAGTACATCATTCTGGACCGGAACCCCGAACCACGTGACATCCACATCTTAAGTACCCTCTCCCAGAAAGCACAGTGAGAACGCCACTCCCACTGGGCGGGCTCCGTGAGAGAGTAACTTAAGCACCTAACCAGACCATAGTTCCAATGCCTGCCAGAAGAGACAGTGCCCCCTGTGGCCAGGCCGAACATCTCACGGTCCAGTCAGACTGATGCTGAAGTCTAGTTTAGACAATTGTACCCAAACCAAACTGCAGTTTAGGCATAACTTTAACTTTGAAAAAAGTGCATAGCGCGTGTTCTTCAGGAGCCACCGCTACATATGTAATGGATTAGAACACAATAGTCTACGTTTTTTTAAGTAAATTAGGAAAATATATAATTAAAACAATTTTTCAGAAAGAAAAAAAAAACTGATAATTGGCATGGGGATGGTGGGAACCCCTCATAATGATAAATTCATCATAACGAACATTCGTAATTGTTACGAAAAGTTAACAAACCTAAAAGTTAAAAACCTAGGAAGCCAGCACAGCACAGGGATGGTGGGAACCCCTTAATAATGATAAATTCATCATAATGAACTTTTCGTTATTTTAACGAAAAAAGTTTAGGAATGTAACGAAAATTCATATTTCGTACGAATCCGAATTGAAATTTTTGGACGGCGCCCATGTCTAGTGGCCATTGGTAATGTACATAATTATTTTGCTGCAAGAAAACCAGCTAATTTCCACCCCAACCCCCCACCCCTACTGCGTTTGGTGGCACAGTGGTGTAGTGGTTAGCACTCTCACCTAGCAGTAAAAAGGGTCACTGGTTCGAATCCCAACCACGACACTACATGCCTGGAGTTTGCATGTTCTCCCTGTGCCTGCGTGGATTTCCTCCAGGTACTCTGGTTTCCTCCCACGATCCAAAGCCATGCAGGTAGGTTACTTGGCTTCTGTCCAAAATTGGCCCTAGTATATGAATGGGGACCTTGGATTGTGGGCTCCTTGAGGTTAGGGACCGATGTGAGTGTACAATGTACAGGGATAGGGACAATTGTAGACACTCACTCAGGATGGTCTTTATTCAACCTTACTATGAAACTCATGGATTAGTTTTGTATTTTTAATAAACAAGTTCCTCCGCTCATTACAATTTCATTTTCCTGGCGCCGAAGCCCAATATTTTCTTTTTATGAGCAGCCCTTTGATTACAATGTTCCTTAACCTGAGATGAAATGTAAACTACTCATCATGAATTCGCACACAAAAAAAAAAGAAAGGCGATAAATTAGAGCTATTTAGTTTAGAATGCAGAAGACGAAGGCTCCCCCTGATGAACCCAATATCCTCCCGGGAACGCGGTGTAACTTTTAGTCCATATAAAACTAATGAAACAGATGAAACCTAATTATCTAGTTTTCATAACAACACGAAAAGTCTCAGCGATGTGCCCTTCTCTCTTTTTTTTTATTTATTTTTTTTATCTAAGCTCAACTTACATCGGAGCCGGCATATTTAATAATAACTTATAGAAGAGGAGCCTGGTTCACCTTGAGATGTCTGCGTTGTTGGAAGGATTCGTTTTCCCCCTGAGGAAGAGGAGGGGGAAGCCAGGTGATGCAACTTCTCCCTAAAGTCACATTCTAATTGTGGGATCTATAAAAGTACAGAATTTAGGAATATCATTAAGTGGAGCAATGTAGTGTGAGGAGAAGTGTATGCAAATAAAACCAGGGAGGCTTTAACGAGGCTGCTCCAGGAGAAGTCAATTATCTGGTATCACATGTGCCCGGGGTGGTGGAAGAGGAAAGCGGCGAGTAAAAAAAAGAAGCACGACGTGTAGAGTAAAAAAAAGAAGCACGATGTGTAGAGTAAAAAAAAGACGCGCAACGTGTGACGCAACTTGACTTCGTCTTGGATTTAGCACGGTTTTCTTCATAGAGCAGCTGGCAAGCATCCTCGACTGAAGTTTGATATACGTTGTTTGGTGTTATTATACAGAAGACCTCGTACCATAAATTCCAGATGACATTTTAGTGATGTTACTTCACGTTTTAATAAGCATTGCTTGTGCACGACGTGCCATAAAATACCCTTTACTGGAGATTAGAATGCCATTAATTCAACTCATACATCAACGTACTCTACAACATCTCATAGTCGCAGGATCTAAAGCCCCCATACACACGATCCGGAATTCTGTCAGCAAAAGTCGGAATGCGAGCTTTTGGTTCAGATATTCCGACTGTGTGTGTATGCTCCAGAATTCCAGCCAGCAAAAGATTGAGAGCAGGTTCTCGATTTTCCCGGTAGGAAAAAGTTCAGATCGGAAATTACGATCTTCAGGTAACAAATTCCGACGCGCTACAATTCCTACGCATGCTCAGAAATAATTTGATATCCACAAGACCGGATTCTCTCGGTTACTTCAGCCCTTCCAGGCTCTTGCTAAGAAACCAACCCGTACGTGGTGTTCTTCTGAAGAGTCCTCCCCTGGAATCTCTCCCGACCCAGAGACGGCACCCAACCACCTCAGAATCCTTCTGTTAGTTTCCTTGCCTCGGGCTAGCCAGCCCCAAGACATTAAAGTCGGGTGGATCCGCACCCCAGCACATAGCCTTCCTGGGGGATGGTTTGGAGGACCAGGACCATGAAGTCAGTACATCATTCTGGACCAGAACGCCGAACCACGTGACGTCCGCATCTTAACCACTTCAGCCCTGGACCATTTTGCTGGTCAAAGACCGTACCACTTTTTGCGATTCGGCACTGCGTCGCTTTAACTGACAACTGCGCGGTCATGCGACGTGGTTCCCAAACAAAATTGACGTCCTTTTTTTCACACAAATAGAGATTTCTTTTGGTGGTATTTGATCACCCCTGCGGTTTTTATTTTTTGCACTATAAACAAAAATAGAGCGACAATTTTGAAAAAACGCATTATTTTTTGCTATAATAAATATCCCCCAGAAATATATAAAAACATTTTTTTTACTCCCTCAGTTTAGGCCGATACGTATTCTTCTACATATTTTTGTTTAAAAAAAACGCAATAAGTGATTATTGATTGGTTTGCGCAAAAGTTATAGCATTTACAAAATAGGGGATCGTTTTATGGCATTTTTATTAATAATTTTTTTTTTACTAGCAATGGCGGCGATCAGCGATTTTTTATTTTTATTGTGACTGTGACATTATGGCAGACACATCGGACATTTTTGACACATTTTTGGGACCATTGTCATTTATACAGCAATCACTGCTATACAAATGCACTGATTCCTGTGTAAATGACACTGGCAGTGAAGGGGTTAACCAGTGGGTGGCAGTGTAGGGGTTAAGTGTTCCTAGGGGTGTGTTACTAACTGTGGGGGGGGGCTGGGCTTTCATTTAGTGAACACTGATCTCTGCTCCAATCACATGGAGCAGAGATCAGCGTCACTAGTTTCTAGGTAGAATGGGGAAATGCCGTTTACAACAGCATTTCTCAGTTCAGCCGCCCCGTGAGACGATCGTAGGTATGCCCGCGGCGATCGAGTCCGCGGGACCCGCGACCGGACTCACGGGGGTCCCGACCATCACGCGAGTGGCTAATTTAAAGGGACGTACAGGTACGCCCATTTGCCTGCCCGTGCCATTCTGCCAACGTACATCGGCGTGCGCTGGTCGGGAATCGGTTAAGTGCCCTCTCCCAGAAAGCACAGAGAGGACGCCACTCCCACTGGGCAGGCTCAGAGAGAGAGTAACTTAAGCACCTAACCAGACCATAGATCCATGCCTGCCAGAGGAGACAGTGCCCCCTGTGGCCAGGCCGTACATCTCACGGTCCAGTCAGACTGATGCTGAAGTCTAGTTTAGACAATTGTACCCAAACCAAACTGCAGTTTAGGCAAAACTAACTTTGAAAAAACCCGCATAGCGCGTGCTCTTCAGGAGCCGCTGTCACATATGTAATGGAGTAGAACACAATAGTTTAAGTTTTTGAAGTAAATTAGAACAATATATACATAAAACTATTTTTTTAGAAAGAAAAAAACTGATAATTGGCATGGGGCATTAAAACCAGGGAGGCTTTAACGAGGCTGCTCCAGGAGAAGTCAATTATCTGGTATCACATGTGCCCGGGGTGGTGGAAGAGGAAACGCATGTGCGGAAGCATTGAACTTCATTTTCTCGGCTTGTCGTAGTGTTTTGTACGTCACCGCGTCCTTGGCGGTCGAAAGTTCAGAGAACTTTTGTGTGACCCGTGTGTGTGCAAGCCAAGCTTGAGCGGAATTCCGTCTGAATTTTCTGACGGAAATTCCGATCGTGTGTACGGGGCATAAGGGTATGCAGTATTATGTAACTCAGAGAAAACAGTTACATAGTCTGGTTAGAAAAAAAACACACAAGTCCATCCAGTAGATATGTGCGATTAGTTTCGCACGAAGCGAAAATTTGTACGAATCCGAAATACGAATTCTTATGCATACGAATTCTGTGCAAAATTTCGTTTTACGAATTCCGGATCCAAATTCAGAACGAAAATTTTGAATTTTTACGAAAAGTTAACAGACCTAAAAGTTAAAACCCCAGGAAGTCAGCACAGCACAGGGATGGTGGGGACCCCTCATAATTATAAATTCATCATAACGAAAATTCGTAATTGTCCCGAAAAGTTAATGAACCTAAAAGTTAAAACCCCAGGAACTCAGCACAGGGATGGTGGGAACCCCTCATAATGGGCACAGCGGGTGTACAGACCCGGGAACTCAGCACAGGGATGGTGGGAACCCTTCATAATGGGCACAGCGGGTGTACAGACCCGGGAACTCTGCACAGGGATGGTGGGAACCCCTCATAATGGTCACAGCGGGTGTACAGACCCGGGAACTCAGCACAGGGATGGTGGGAACCCCTCATAATGGGCACAGCGGGTGTACAGACCTGGGAACTCAGTACAAGGATGGTGGGAACCCCTCATAATGGGCACAGCGGGTGTACAGACCTGGGAACTCAGTACAGGGATGGTGGGAACCCCTCATAATGGGTACAGCGGGTGTACAGACCCGGGAACTCAGCACAGGGATGGTGGGAACCCTTCATAATGGGCACAGGGGGTGTACAGACACGGGAACTCAGCACAGGGATGGTGGGAACCCCTCATAATGGGCACAGCGGGTGTACAGACCTGGGAACTCAGTACTAGGATGGTGGGAACCCCTCATAATGGGCACAGCGGGTGTACAGACCTGGGAACTCAGTACAGGGATGGTGGGAACCCCTCATAATGGGTACAGCGGGTGTACAGACCCGGGAACTCAGCACAGGGATGGTGGGAACCCTTCATAATGGGCACAGGGGGTGTACAGACACGGGAACTCTGCACAGGGATGGTGGGAACCCCTCATAATGGTCACAGCGGGTGTACAGACCCGGGAACTCAGCACAGGGATGATGGGAACCCCTCATAATGGGCACAGCGGGTGTACAGACCTGGGAACTCAGTACAAGGATGGTGGGAACCCCTCATAATGGGCACAGCGGGTGTACAGACCTGGGAACTCAGCACAGGGATGGTGGGAACCCCTCATAATGGGCACAGCGGGTGTACAGACCCGGGAACTCAGCACAGGGATGGTGGGAACCCCTCATAATGGGCACAGAGGGTTACAGACCTGGAAACTCAGCACAGGGATGGTGGGAACCCCTCATAATGGTCACAGCGGGTGTACAGACCCGGGAACTCGGCACAGGGATGGTGGGAACCCCTCATAATGGGCACAGCGGGTGTACAGACCCGGGAACTCAGTACAGGGAGGGTGGGAACCCCTCATAATGGGCACAGCGGGTGTACAGACCTGGGAACTCAGTACAGGGATGGTGGGAACCTCTCTTAATGGGCACAGCGGGTGTACAGACCTGGGAACTCAGTACAGGGATGGTGGGGACCCCTCATAATGGGCACAGCAGGTGTACAGACCCAGGAACTCAGTACAAGGATGGTGGGAACCCCTCATAATGGGCACAGCAGGTGTACAGACCCAGGAACTCAGTACAAGGATGGTGGGAACCCCTCATAATGGGCACAGCGGGTGTACAGACCTGGGAATTCAGTACAGGGATGGTGGAAACCCCTCATAATGGGCACAGCGGGTGTACAGACCTGGAAACTCAGCACAGGGATAGTGGGAACCCCTCATAATGGGCACAGCGGGTGTACAGACCCGGGAACTCAGCACAGGGATGATGGGAACCCCTCATAATGGGCACAGCGGGTGTACAGACCTGGGAACTCAGCACAGGGATGATGGGAACCCCTCATAATGGGCACAGCGGGTGTACAGACCTGGGAACTCAGCACAGGGATGATGGGAACCCCTCATAATGGGCACAGCGGGTGTACAGGCCCGGGAACTCAGCACAGGGATGATGGGAACCCTATGGGAATTTCCATACTTACGAATTTCATACGAAATTAGAAATTTCGTTAACGAATTTCAGAATTTAGGATCCAAATGAACAGAAACATGACTGGTGTTTTGTTCACCAATCAGAGGAAGTCAGCACAGCACAGGGGATGGTGGGGACCCCTCATAATGATAAATGCATCATAACGAACTTCCGTTATTTTAACGAAAAGTTTACGAATCTAACGAAAATTCGTATTTCGTACGAATCCGAATTGAATTTCGTACATGACGATTTTTTTCTTTCGTACGGAACGAAACGAAACACATTTTTTTGACGGCGCCCATGTCTACCATCCAGTTCCACCAATAAAACTAAAAAAAAAAAAAAAAAAAAAAAAAAAAAAATCATACAATCCTATACCTACAGTTGATCCAAAGGAGGGCAAAAAACCCGGAGGTTGAACTAGTGTGCCTTGTGTATCCAATCTGCATCCAATTTGTATCCAATTTGCTCCAGTGCCCCCCCCCCCCATTGGTAACGGAGGTCGAACTAAATGGTTTTGTTCTTTTTTTCAACCAGGTTATGTAACTATGTAACAGTGACCTTTTTTGTCTGTATCTGAACTTAAAGTAGTTGTAAAGCCTAAACATTTTTTACCTTAACCACTTGCCGACCGCCGCACACCGATATACGTCGGCACAATGGCATCGGTGGGGCAAATGGGTGTACATGTACGTCTCCTTTAAGAGCTGGGGATAGCAGGCGTACGTGCACCGCGTACAGTGTGACCACGCCTGCGGGACCGGTGGACTCGATGTCCATCGGTCTCCCGGCGATCGTGTCATGGAGCCTCAGAACGGGGAAGTGCCTATGTAAACAAGGCATTTCCCTGTTCTGTCTTGTGTCATGACAGAGATCACTGCTCCCTGACATCGGGAGCAGTGTCGCTGTCATGTGATTTGACAACCACCCCCCCCCCCCCCCACAGTTAGAATAACTCCCTAGGACACACTTAACCCCTTCATCACCCCCTAGTGTTTAAAGCGGAGGTCCACCCTAAAGTGGACCTTCCGCTCATCGGAAACCCTCCCCCCCTCCGGCGCCACAATTGGCACCTTTCAGGGGGGAGGGGGGTGCAGATACCTGTACAGTACAGGTATCTGCACCCACTTCCGGGATAGCTCTCTGCGGAAAGGGGCGTAGATTACGCCCCTTTCCGCAAGTGCCCACCCCTTTCCGCAAGTGCCCCGCTGCCTGCTGGGAAACACACAGATCCCAGAGGCAGCGGGGACCGTCCTTATTGCACAGCGCGACTCGCGCATGCGCAGTAGGGAACCGGGAAATGAAGCCGAAAGGCTCCATTTCCTGATTCCCATACCCAAGATGGCGGCGGCAGCACTCGAGAGACGATCTAGAGATCGGCTTCGGGTGCCGATATCGCGGGCGCGCTGGGCGGGTAAGTGTCCTTATTTTAAAAGTCAGCAGCTGCAGTATTTGTAGCTGCTGGCTTTAAAAAAAAAAAAAAACGCGGAGTCCCGGTGGACTCCTACTTTAACCCCTTCCCTGGCAGTGTAATTTATGCAGTAATCACTGCATTTTTATAGCACTGATCGCTGTATAATTGACAATGGTCCCAAAATAGTGTCAAAAGTGTCCGATGTGTCCGCTGTAATGTCGCAGTCCTGATAAAAATCACAGATCACCGCCATTACTAAAAACAAAAAAAACTAAAAAATTTTTAAATAAAAATGCCATAAAACTATCCCCTATTTTGTAGACGCTATAACTTTTGCGCAAACCAATCAATATACGCTTATTGACATTTTTTTTAACCAAAAATATGTAGAAGAATACGTATCGGCCTAAACTGAGGGAAATTTTTATTTACATATTTTTTGGGGATATTTATTATAGCAAAAAGTTAAACATTTTCAAAATTGTTGCTCTTTTTTTTGTTTATAGCGCAAAAAAAATAAAAAACTGCAGAGGTGATCAAATACCACCAAAAGAAAGCTCTATTTATGGAGAAAAAAGGACGTAAATTTTTTTTTTCCGGCGACGTGAGTGGCCGGAGCAGCGATGACTCCGGCGCATGCACGTGGAAGCCGCCAGTGACGGTATGTTAGCCTTCACTAACAGCATGCGCAGTGCGCTTGCGCCGTTGTCTACGCCGCGCATGCGCCGTAGAGATAATAGTGCCCGGTTTTTGCAAAATATCTCCTTAACTGTGTAGGTTTAGGAGATATTTCTTGCACCTACAGGTATGCCTTAATCTAGGCTTACCTGTAGGTCAAAGTGGTCCCAGAGGGTTTACAACCACTTTAAAGTCTCGCTATCATTTTCATGTACTTCTACCTGAAGTACAGTGCCTTGCAAAAGTATTCACCCCCCTTTTTTCATGTTTTGTTTGGAATTAACATGGATTGTTTGAGGATTTGCATCATTTAATTTACAGAACACGCCCACAACTGAAGATTTTTTTTTTTTTTTATTGTGAAGCAAACAACAAATAGGACAAAATAGCAGAAAAAGTCAATGTGCATAACTATTCACCCCCCTAAAGTCAATACTTCGTAGAGTATTGAATCATTTTGCACGCCCCACTTTTCATTTTCTTATTAGTTAAAAAAGTTTCAAAAAATCCAATAAATTTCGTTCCACTTCACAATTGTGTCCCACTTGTTGGTGATTCTTCACAAAAAATAGAAATTTTATATCTTTATGTTTGAAGCCTGAAATGTGGCAAAAGGTTGAAAAGTTCAAAGGGGCCGAATACTTTCACAAGGCACTGTATGTATGTATATATATATATATATATATATATATATATATATATATATATATATATATTTTTTTTTTAATTATATATATATATATATATATATATTGCAAGGATGTTCTGTCTATGTTTTTTATTGCTCTGACATACATTTTAATAAAGCCACAAGCATTTAGTGATGGGACATCGATCAAATCTAGGCAAGTGGTGAGCCAATTTAATAAAACGTTATAAATGGTGATACTTTAATAAATGACACAATAAAGCCCACTGCGACCCATCAATATAAACAATTACAAATAATATGACTGTGATCTTTATTGTTACAAATGATGAAGCTCTAACACAAAAATCATTACAAACCATAGGGCTTCTAATGAAAACACTTGAGAACAAGTAGCGTTATTTAATGGGAAGGATCACATGTGTGGTGCTAACTGCACAACGGACACGGAAGCATTAATAATAGTAAGCCGTACTTAAGAGTCATTAGACTAATTGACACTCTCCTAGCCCGGCTGTGCCGCCCGGGTCAGTACCTATGGGGGAGTCACACCAGAGCATTTTATGTTCTTATATTTGGAAGTCACAACAAGGTTCCTGTTGAGAAAACGGTGACAACGTGAAGCGGTGGGGCTCATCAGAATCCTTGCCATGAGACGATCTCATGTGACCCCCCTCCAACCTGAAAAAGGAAGAATTATGCCACGTACACACGACCGGACATTTAGACGGACTTGGTCCGGCGGACTTTGCAGCTGAGGTCCGCCGGACTTTCAAACTAAGGGACTTGGCCACACACGATCACTCCAAAAGTCCGACGGATTCGTACGTGATGACGTAGAATAAGGAAGTTCATAGCCGGTAGCCAATAGCTGACCTAGCGCCTGTTTTAGTCCGTCGGACTAGCACACAGACGACCGGATTTTTCGACAGGACTCGAGTCCGTCGGAAAGATTTGAAGCCAGTTTTATTTCTAGGTCTGCCGGACTTTTGGGAAGAAAAAGTCAGCTGGAGCCCACACACAATTGTCCAACGGATTTGTCGAAAAGTCCACTCGTGTGTACGCGGCATAACTCTTAAGAGGTCCCACTGAGGGATTATGGGCTTGATTTATGTGGATGAGCAGTGAGAAACTTATCTTTTCCACCCCATAATTTTCAATTCGAGTTTTCGATAATAAGCAGTGAGCAGTGAAATAAATCACAAAGGGTGTCTATAGACTAATTGTAGATGCCAAGCTCAAAGTACAGTATATGTAAAAGCAATTACTGATATCCTATGTTAAAGGCGTTGTCCACTGTTTTTGTTGTTATAAATTTGTTGTTAGTGTAGTTCTATTCCCTGTGTGGTTTGTTTGTCTTACCTTGTAATGATGGGCTCACAGGTTGTAGCTGCAGTTTGTAATGGCATGTCTGATCGATCCCCCCTATTTCCATGTATTCATTCACCCAGCTTGTCCCTATTTGCCAACATCCCTGTATTCATTTACTTAGCTTGTCCCTATTGGCCAATGTCCATGTATTCATTCACCTAGCTTGTCCCTATTTGCCAACGTCCATGTATTCATTCACCTAGCTTGTCCCTATTTGCCAACGTCCATGTATTCATTCACCTAGCTTGTCCCTATTTGCCAACGTCCATGTATTCATTCACCCAGCTTGTCCCTATTGGCCAATGTCCATGTATTCATTCACCTAGCTTGTCCCTATTTGCCAACGTCCATGTATTCATTCAACTAGCTTGCCCCGTTCACCAATGTCCATGTGTTCATTCAACTAGCTTGCCCCGTTCACCAATGTCCATGTGTTCATTCACCTAGCTTGCCCTGTTCAACCATGTGCATGTGTTCATTCACCTAGCTTGCCCCTATTTGCCAAAGTCCACGTATTCATTCACCTAGCTTGCCCCTA
This sequence comes from Lithobates pipiens, assembly GCF_037356315.1. Classification (NCBI taxonomy): domain Eukaryota; kingdom Metazoa; phylum Chordata; class Amphibia; order Anura; family Ranidae; genus Lithobates; species Lithobates pipiens. The sequence continues at coordinate 245,042,579 of NW_027507787.1, forward strand.
TTTGCCCACATCCATGAATTCATTCACATAGCATGTCCCTATTTGCCAACGTCCTTTTATTCAATCACCTAGCATGTCCCTATTTGCCAAGTCCATGTATTCAATCACCTAGCTTGCCCCTATTTGCCATCATCCATCTATTCATTCACCTAGCTTACCCATATTTGCCATTGTCCATGTATTTATTCACCTAGCTTGCCCCTATTTGCCAATCTTGATGTGTTCATTCACCTAGCTTGTCCCTATTTGCCATTGTCCATGTATTCAATCAACTAGCTTGCCCCTATTTGCCAACATCCATGTATTAATTCACCTAGGTTGCCCCTATTTGCCCACAACCATGTATTCATCCACCTAGCATGTCCATATTTGCCAATGTCCTTGTATTCATTCATCTAGCTTGCCCCTATTTGCCAATGTCCATGCATTCATTCATCTAGTGGGTCTCTATTTGCCAATGTCCATGTATTCATTCACCTAGCTTGCCCCTATATGCCCATGTCTATGTATTCATTCACCTAGCTTGTCCCTATTTGCCCACATCCATATATTCATTCACCTAGCTTGCCCCTATTTGCCATTGTCCATGTATTCATTCACCTAGCATGTCCGTATTTGCCAACGTCCATGTATTCATTCACCTAGCTTGCCCCTATTTGCCCACGTCCATGTATTCATTCACCTAGCATTTCCCATTTTGCCAACATCCATGTTTTCATTCACCTAGCATATCCCCATTTGCCCACGTCCATGTATTCATTCATCTAGCATGTCCCTATTTGCCAACGTCCATGTATTCATTCACCTATCATGTCCCTACTTGCCAATGTCCATGTATTCATTAACCTAGCGTGTCCATATTTGCCAATGTTCATATATTCATTCACCTAACTTGCCCCTATTTGCTATTGTTCATGTATTCATTCAACTAGCTTGGTCCTATTCACTAAAGGGGCATACAACATCCTGTCCCGGGTCACACATTGTCCAATCCATGGCTCACTATTTCCTCAGTGTTGTATCACAAATGTGGAAATGATAGTGTGATGGAAGACTGCATGGTGATGTCTCTGTTAATTGCTCTTGCCTGTTTGTGTGTGTCGGTTCTTATTACAGTGTAGCTCTCACCTGCAAAGCACAACAGATACCCTCGGATTGTGGAATATGTTGTTTCTTCACTGGAGGTGTCAGTTCTCACACTACAGACAGAGGTCATGCATCACCCTGTGCAGTGCCATGCCGCATGCATCATGTTTGTACAGAAATTGAATTTTCTGACACCTGAAGGTTTACTCTACTGTAGGCTGTGTCTACAGGGAAACAAATGACACAGTGAAACTGCAGAATCAATGTACATCTTATGCATGACACCATGAGACTACATGATCAATCTACATCCTATGAAGATAAAAACAAAGGTAGGCAGGTTTATAATGCCTTTAAAGTAATTGCAAATGTAACTTCACTTCTCTGCCTCTCCAAGTTTTCTAAGGGGAAAGAATGCTCCTTACATTGGTGATCAGTGAGAAGAATGTTCCTTACATTGGTGATCAGTGAGAAGAATGTTCCTTACATTGGTGATCAGTGGGAAGAATGTTCTTTACATTGGTGATCAGTGAGAAGAATGTTCCTTACATTGATGATCAGTGAGAAGAATGTTCCTTACATTGGTGATCAGTGAGAAGAATGTTCCTTACATTGGTGATCAGTGAGAAGAATGCTCCTTACATTGGTGATCAGTGAGAAGAATGTTCCTTACATTGGTGATCAGTGAGAAGAATGTTCCTTACATTGGTGATCAGTGAGAAGAATGTTCCTTACATTGATGATCAGTGAGAAGAATGTTCCTTACATTGGTGATCAGTGAGAAGAATGTTCCTTACATTGGTGATCAGTGGGAAGAATGTTCCTTACATTGGTGATCAGTGGGAAGAATGTTCCTTACATTGGTGATCAGTGGGAAGAATGTTCCTTACATTGGTGATCAGTGAGAAGAATGTTCCTTACATTGGTGATCAGTGAGAAGAATGTTCCTTACATTGGTGATCAGTGGGAAGAATGTTCCTTACATTGGTGATCCGTGAGAAGAATGTTCCTTACATTGGTGATCAGTAGGAAGAATGTTTCTTACATTGGTGATCAGTAGGAAGAATGTTTCTTACATTGGTGATCAGTGGGAAGAATGTTTCTTACATTGGTGATCAGTGAGAAGAATGTTCCTTACATTGGTGATCCGTGAGAAGAATGTTCCTTACATTGGTGATCAGTAGGAAGAATGTTTCTTACATTGGTGATCAGTAGGAAGAATGTTTCTTACATTGGTGATCAGTGGGAAGAATGTTTCTTACATTGGTGATCAGTGGGAAGAATGTTCCTTACATTGGTGATCAGTGGGAAGAATGTTCCTTACATTGGTGATCAGTGAGAAGAATGTTCCTTACATTGGTGATCAGTGAGAAGAATGTTCCTTACATTGGTGATCAGTGAGAAGAATGTTCCTTACATTGGTGATCAGTGGGAAGAATGTTCCTTACATTGGTGATCAGTGGGAAGAATGTTCCTTACATTGGTGATCAGGGAGAAGAATGTTCCTTACATTGGTGGTCAGTGGGAAGAATGTTCCTTACATTGGTGGTCAGTGGGAAGAATGTTCCTTACATTGGTGGTCAGTGGGAAGAATGTTCCTTACATTGGTGATCAGTGAGAAGAATGTTCCTTACATTGGTGATCAGTGAGAAGAATGTTCCTTACATTGGTGATCGGTGAGAAGAATGTTCCTTACATTGGTGATCGGTGAGAAGAATGTTCCTTACATTGGTGATCGGTGAGAAGAATGTTCCTTACATTGGTGATCGGTGAGAAGAATGTTCCTTACATTGGTGATCGGTGAGAAGAATGTTCCTTACATTGGTGATCAGTGAGAAGAATGTTCCTTACATTGGTGATCAGTGGGAAGAATGTTCCTTACATTGGTGATCAGGGAGAAGAATGTTCCTTACATTGGTGATCAGTGAGAAGAATGTTCCTTACATTGGTGATCAGTAGGAAGAATGTTCCTTACATTGGTGATCAGTGAGAAGAATGTTCCTTACATTGGTGATCAGTGAGAAGAATGTTCCTTACATTGGTGATCAGTGGGAAGAATGTTCCTTACATTGGTGATCAGTGGGAAGAATGTTCCTTACATTGGTGATCAGGGAGAAGAATGTTCCTTACATTGGTGATCAGTGAGAAGAATGTTCCTTACATTGGTGATCAGTGAGAAGAATGTTGCTTACATTGGTGATCAGTGAGAAGAATGTTCCTTACATTGGTGATCAGTGAGAAGAATGTTCCTTACATTGGTGATCAGTGAGAAGAATGTTCCTTACATTGGTGATCAGTGAGAAGAATGTTCCTTACATTGGTGATCAGTGAGAAGAATGTTCCTTACATTGGTGATCTGTGGGAAGAATGTTCCTTACATTGGTGATCAGTGGGAAGAATGTTCCTTACATTGGTGATCGGTGAGAAGAATGTTCCTTACATTGGTGATCGGTGAGAAGAATGTTCCTTACATTGGTGATCAGTGGGAAGAATGTTCCTTACATTGGTGATCAGTGAGAAGAATGTTCCTTACATTGGTGATCAGTGGGAAGAATGTTACTTACATTGGTGATCAGTGGGAAGAATGTTACTTACATTGGTGATCAGTGGGAAGAATGTTACTTACATTGGTGATCAGTGGGAAGAATGTTCCTTACATTGGTGATGAGTGGGAAGAATGTTCCTTACATTGGTGATCAGTGGGAAGAATGTTCCTTACATTGGTGATCAGTGAGAAGAATGTTCCTTACATTGGTGATCAGTGAGAAGAATGTTCCTCACATTGATGATCAGTGAGAAGAATGTTCCTTACATTGATGATCAGTGAGAAGAATGTCCCTTACATTGGTGATCAGTGGGAAGAATGTTCCTTACATTGGTGATCAGTGGGAAGAATGTTCCTTACATTGGTGATCAGTGAGAAGAAAGTTCCTTACATTGGTGATCAGTGAGAAGAATGTTCCTTACATTGGTGATCAGTGGGAAGAATGTTCCTTACATTGGTGATCAGTGGGAAGAATGTCCCTTACATTGGTGATCAGTGAGAAGAATTCTCCTTACATTGGTGATCAGTGAGAAGAATGTTCCTTACATTGGTGATCAGTGAGAAGACTGTTCCTTACATTGGTGATCAGTGAGAAGAATGTTCCTTACATTGGTGATCAGTGGGAAGAATGTTCCTTACATTGGTGATGAGTGGGAAGAATGTTCCTTACATTGGTGATGAGTGGGAAGAATGTTCCTTACATTGGTGATGAGTGGGAAGAATGTTCCTTACATTGGTGATCAGTGAGAAGACTGTTCCTTACATTGGTGATCAGTGAGAAGAATGTTCCTTACATTGGTGATCAGTGAGAAGAATGTTCCTTACATTGGTGATCAGTGGGAAGAATGTTCCTTACATTGGTGATGAGTGGGAAGAATGTTCCTTACATTGGTGATCAGTGAGAAGAATGTTCCTTACATTGGTGATCAGTGAGAAGAATGTTCCTTACATTGGTGATCAGTGAGAAGAATGTTCCTTACATTGGTGATCAGTGAGAAGAATGATCCTTACATTGGTGATCAGTGAGAAGAATGTTCCTTACATTGGTGATCAGTGAGAAGAATGTTCCTTACATTGGTGATCAGTGGGAAGAATGTTCCTTACATTGGTGATCAGTGAGAAGAATGTTCCTTACATTGGTGATCAGTGAGAAGAATGTCCCTTACATTGGTGATCAGTGAGAAGAATGTTCCTTACATTGGTGATCAGTGAGAAGAATGTTCCTTACATTGGTGATCAGTGAGAAGAATGTTCCTTACATTGGTGGTCAGTGAGAAGAATGCTCCTTACATTGGTGATGAGTGGGAAGAATGTTCCTTACATTGGTGATGAGTGGGAAGAATGTTCCTTACATTGGTGATGAGTGGGAAGAATGTTCCTTACATTGGTGATGAGTGGGAAGAATGTTGGTGGTCTTTTGTGTTCGGCTAAGTGAACAGAAAATTATACCGTGTCCTAGATTTGTATTCCATTTGGGTGAAGTTCAGTTTTACAATCCGCCTGCATCCTCACATATGGAGTAGCCCCAGCGAAGTGTCGAGGTGTTTTATAACATGAATAAATGAGGAACGGTTTACCAAGCTGAGAGGTGAGATAAAACTGTAACAAAGACGGCCATAAAGTCTCAGAAAATGAGCTTCTACCGGCGGCTGTAAACTAAACTTGTAGGCGGAAATTAGTTTCATGGACGGGACAAAAACAAACATTCTATGAAGTGAAAGAAAACCTGTCATAAGATAAACATGGAGGCCGTCACTGCTGAGCACTCCTTCACTAATCAGATACGGTAAAGGATGCAGATCAGGAATTCCAACTTCACTAGATCAGCTTTCTTTTTATATATCCGAAAGTATAAAGGTAATAAAAGTATAAAAGCTATTATATCCGCATGGCAGTCAGAGAGCTAGCATTTTCTGATGGAGCACTGGTTTACTTTAAATCCCAATTGGGGACACCTGGTGTTAAGGAGGACTCTACTGGGGACACCTGATGTAAAGGGGGACTCGATTGTGCACACCTGGTGTAAAGGAGGACTCCACCTGATTTAAAGGGGGACTCTAATGGGGACAACTGATGTAAGGGGGACACTCTGATTGGGACACCTGATATAAAGGCTATTGGAGACATCTCATGTAAGGGAGCACATCCACCTTACCAACCGCTCAGTGTCTGCTACCCCTCTCTGTCAATCCCTCTACTGGCTTCCACTCACCCAACAAATGATATTCAAAATTCTAACAACTTACAAAGCCATCCACAACTCGGCCCCCAGCTACATCACTAGCCTAGTCTCAAAATACCAACCTACTAATTCCCTTCTTTCCTCCCAAGACCTCTCTAGTTCCCTCGTCACCTCCTACCATGCTTGCCTCCAGGACTTTTCCTGAGCCTCTCCTATCCTATGTAACTCCCTACCTCAATCTGTCCAATTATCTCCTACTCCACACGGTCGGAATTTCGGCCAGTAAAAGACAGATGAGAGCTTTTCACCAAAGTAAAAGGCATTTTCTCACTGAGCCCAAATGAATTGGTTTTAGCAAGAGTTCCGCAAGATCTGAAAACAGTTTCAAGGGTTCTTCTGGGGTAAAAAGGTTGAGAAAGGCTGAATTAGGGCAGGACCACTAAATATGTATTATGTAAAACAAAGTTTGAAGGAGGCCAAATATTCTGGACCAAAACGTGTTTAGCTTAGGGCAACCATTCTCAACCAGGATTCTATGTAAACCTAAGGTCTCTCTAGAGGTCGTTAGAGCTTTCTTGAGCTTTCGCTGTGGAACCCTGGAGTGCCTCTAGAAGCTGCTAGAGGCATTCTGATGACCACTGTATGACATCCTTGCCAATGACCACCAGTAAGAGGCATTTTCTCACGGACCCCCAATGAATTGGTCTTAGCAAGGGTCCCCCAAAATCTAAAACTTGTTTCAAAGGTTCTTCTGAGGAGAAAAGGTTAAGAATTGGTTTTAGCAAGAGTTCCGCAAGGTCCGAAACTAGTTTCAAGGGTTCTTCTGGGGTAAAAAGGTTGAGAAAGGCTGAATTAGGGCAGGACCACTAAATATGTATTATGTAAAACAAAGTTTGAAGGAGGCCAAACATTCTGGACCAAAACGTGGTTAGATTAGGGCAACCATTCTCAACCAGGATTCTATGGAAACCTAAGGTCCCTCTAGAGGTCGTTAGAGCTTTCACTGTGGAACCCTGGAGTACCTCTAGAAGCCGCTAGAGGCATTCTGACGACCACTGTATGACATCCTTGCCAATGACCACCAGTAAGAGGCATTTTCTCACTGACCCCCAATGAATTGGTTTTAGCAAGGGTCCCCCAAAATCTAAAACTTGTTTCAAGGGTTCTTCTGAGGAGAAAAGTTTAAGAATTGGTTTTAGCAAGCGTTTCACAAGATCTGAAACTAGTTTCAAGGGTTCTTCTGGGGTAAAAAGGTTGAGAAAGGCTGAATTAGGGCAGGACCACTAAATATGTATTATGTAAAACAAAGTTTCAAGGAGGCCAAACATTCTGGACCAAAACGTGGTTAGCTTAGGGCAACCATTCTCAACCAGGATTCTATGGAAACCTAAGGTCCCTCTAGAGGTCGTTAGAGCTTTCACTGTGGAACCCTGGAGTACCTCTAGAAGCCGCTAGAGGCATTCTGACGACCACTGTATGACATCCTTGCCAATGACCACCAGTAAGAGGCATTTTCTCACTGACCCCCAATGAATTGGTTTTAGCAAGGGTCCCCCAAAATCTAAAACTTGTTTCAAGGGTTCTTCTGAGGAGAAAATGTTAAGAATTGGTTTTAGCAAGCGTTCCGCAAGATCTGAAACTAGTTTCAAGGGTTCCTCTGGGGTAAAAAGGTTGAGAAAGGTTGAATTAGGGCAGGACCACTAAATATGTATTATGTAAAACAAAGTTTGAAGGAGGCCAAACATTCTGGACCAAAACGTGGTTAGCTTAGGGCAACCATTCTCAACCAGGATTCTATGGAAACTTAAGGTTCCTCTAGGGGTCGCTAGAGCTTTCACTGTGGAACCCTGGAGTACCTCTAGAAGATGCTAGAGGCATTCTGACGACCACTGTATGACATCCTTGCCAATGACCACCAGTAAGAGGCATTTTCTCACTGACCCCCAATGAATTGGTTTTAGCAAGGGTTCCCCAAAATCTAAAACTTGTTTCAAGGGTTCTTCTGAGGAGAAAAGGTTAAGAATTGGTTTTAGCAAGAGTTCCGCAAGATCTGAAACTAGTTTCAAGGGTTCTTCTGGGGTAAAAAGGTTGAGAAAGGCTGAATTAGGGCAGGACCACTTACTATGTAGTATGTCCCCGTGTTGACTTCATCCTCTGAAGCACCCACCACTGTAATTTGGGATAGCGTGAGGTATTTGAGCTGTAGCCCAATTCCACAGAGGAGGGTTTTTTGAGCAAATGCATGTTCCAGAAGTCACCTTGTTGACTTCTCTTACAGTGGACTATTTTTAAGCTAAAATTTAAAAGTTTAAAATGGCGGACAGGTTCTCTTTAAGATGCCCGTGCCACCTTTTTTTTAAATATATATTTCTATAGGGGGAAATCTCCTGACTATGAATATCGCTCAATCAGCCATCATTGTCTATTTATAGGACACGATTCTGTCAACCCACTACGCCATCTGCCAGTTTTCTATACTAAACCTATTGGAAATTTCCATTATTCACCCAAGGGATAGGATTGCTGATCGTCTTCATCAGAGTCTTTGGCTCCTCACCCACCCTTCTAAAGCATATTAAAAAAAAAAAAAAACTGGCCTCGCTGTTCCGGAAGCCATCTATGCAAGTGGCAAGAAAGCCCAGAACGAAAAAATAAAAAATAAAGAACTGCATGAAGAAGCAAAATAAGAAGGGTCTTCTGCTGCGAAGATATTACTTAGCAAACTGTGTGAGGATTATATTGCCGTTCCCCCTCCTGTCCTTAATGAATGGTGACAAGTACAGCAGGGCTGTGAATACCCTGTAGAGATCCCCCATCTGGTAACCTCCGAGTCAAGCAAAAGAGGACAAAAAAAAAAAAAAAGAAGAGGCAGCTCAAAAACGTCTTCGCTTTTCCATTGTCAATGCAAAAGATCTCGGCAACTCGGCCCCATTCTCGCTTTCCGGCATCCCCCTCAATGACATTTTAAAAAGGCTTTTGAGGATAATATAAAACATCTTTGCTCTGTTAGTGGCAATACTACCGGTCCCAATTAGCATGCAGCAAAATATTATAAAACAAATTTAATGTATGACAAAAAACTCCTGGAGATGTTCACGGTGGGAATACTTTACCGCTCGTGTTCCAGTGATAAAACCTCTCCGTTTTTTGCCTCTCCCATCTAAATATGCATCATTAAGAGAGGAAGCGATGACTGCGTACTTTAGGAAAATCGTTACCTTATGTCTTATTGTTGAAGGGGGTGAATAAAAATGTGGCTGCGGTATAGCTATTCCTCAAAATGAGAGGGAAGCCGGCGGGGGCGTCTAATGTGCCTGAGCATAACATGAATATAAAATTTTCACGGTAGGGATAGGTGCGCCGGTGTCACCACTCGGACAAGGTGCTGCTTGCCAAAGCACCGAGCAGGAATTACAATATGCAGCAATTTGGGAGTGTGAAGATGCGTGCACAGCTCTATTACTGCAAAGTATGAAAACGGAAATATTCTCCAACAGCGAGTCCGGGCAACAGGAACAATGAATCAGGAAAGTGGCATTGCCAAAAAATACTGCAATATTGTCAGAACGACCACCCAATGTGCCTCTAATGTGAGAGTCATACAATATCCTGCAGGAAGATCTATCCATATCGATTATTGGCAGCATTTTACTATACTTATTTTCAGGGACCCCCTGCTGAGTCATCCTTCGTCTCTGCCCCTACCCACCTCTGAGCACCATCCCTTGGTTCCACCTCCTACCCACCTCTGGGCACCATCCCTTGGTCCCACCTCTGGTCCCACCTCTTAACACCATCTCTTGGTTTCAACCCCTACACACCTCTGAGCACCATCCCTTGGTTCTACCCCCTACTCACCTCTGAGCACGTCACTTGGTTCCAACTCTGAGCACCATCCCTTGGTTCTACCCCCTACTCACCTCTGAGCAACGTCCCTTGGTCCCACCTCTGAGCAGCATCCCTTGGTACCACCTCTGAGCACCATCCCTTGGCACCACCTCTGAGCACCATCCCTTGGCACCACCTCTGAGCACCATCCCTTGGTTTCAACCCCTACTCACCTCTGAGCACCATCCCTTGGTTCTACCCCCTACCCAACTCTGCACACCATACCTTGGTTCCACCCCTTACCCACCTCTGAGCACCATCCATTGGTTCCACCCCTTACTCACCTCTGAGTACCATCTCTTGGTTCCACCTCCTACGCACCTCTGAGCACCATCCCTTGGTTCTACCTCCTACCCACCTCTGAGCACTGTCCCTTGGTTCCACCTCCTACCCACCTCTGAGCACCATCCCTTGGTTCCACCCCCTACCAACATCTGGGCACGGTCCCTTGGTCTGCTTACTTTTAACCACTTGATCTTTTTAAGATTTACCCCCCCTTCTTGACCAAGAGGTTACTTTAACCTCTTGCCAACCAGCCGCCGCAATTATACTGTGGCAGGTTGGCTCGGCTGCCGTATTTGGGTACAGTGTCGCAAGACCACGCAATTGTCAGTTAAAGTAATGCAGTGCTGTATCGCAAAAACTGGCCAGGTCAGGAAGTGGGTAAATCCGTTTATGGGGCTGAATTGCTTAACTGACAATTGCGCGGTTATGCAACGCTGTACTCATATTCAATTTATGTCCTTTTTTCCCCACAAATAGAGCTTTCTTTTTGTGGTATTTGATCACCTCTGCGTGCCTCTGAGCACTGTCCCTTGGTTCCACCTGTTACTCACCTGTGAGCACCATCCCTTGATTCCAGCCCCTACCAACATCTGAGCACCGTCCCTTGGTTCCACCCCCTACCAACATCTGAGCACCGCCCCTTTATTCCACCTCCTACCCACCTCTGAGCACCATCCCTTGATTTCAGCCCCTACCAACATCTGAGCACTGTCCCTTGGTTCCACTCCCTACCCACCCTTGAGCACCGTCCCTTGGTTCCACCCTCCTACCCACCTCCCTGTACCCCACCTTTTAGAGAATACAGAACCAAATATCATTTTGTGCTGCTAAGTAATTTTTTATGGAATTTGATAGACCCTACCTCAGCAACATTAGGTCCCCCACACAACAATAGAACCCCTCCCAACAACAATGCCCCCACCCCCACACAAGCAAATACCACCCCAACATCCATAGACCCTAGAGCAGCCAGCAGCAATAGACCTCTCCCTCAATGGTAGATCCTCCCCCCCCCCAACAAAAATGTACCCCCTCAGCAACATATGACCCCTTGCCAGAAACAATAGACCTACCCAGCAACAACAGATCCCTACACAAAAATACATGCCCACCAGTGACATTAGATCCCCCCAGCAGGCAGCCTCAATAGACCCTCCAGCACACCCCTTGCTATAAAATACATTCGGTGCCGGAATTGCGTTCTCCCGCGTTCCCGCTGAAAAAAAGGTCTGCTTACTTTTAACCACTTGACCTTTGGAAGATTTACCCCCCCCCCCCCTTTCTTGACCAGGAGGTTACTTTAACCTCTTGCCAACCAGCCGCCGCAGTTATACTGTGGCAGGTTGGCTCGGCTGCCGTATTTGGGTACAGTGTCGCAAGACCACGCAATTGTCAGTTAAAGTAATGCAGTGCCGTATCGCAAAAAATGGCCAGGTCAGGAAGTGGGTAAATCCGTTTATGGGGCTGAATTGCTTAACTGACAATTGCGCGGTTATGCAACGCTGTACTCAAATACAATTTATGTCCTTTTTTCCCCACAAATAGAGCTTTCTTTTTGTGGTATTTGATCACCTCTGCGTGCCTCTGAGCACTGTCCCTTGGTTCCACATCCTACCCACCTCTGAGCACCATCCCTTGGTTCCACCCCCTACCAACATCTGAGCACCGTCCCTTGGTTCCACCCTCCTACCCACCTCCCTGTACCCCACCTTTTAGAGAATACAGAACCAAATATCATTTTGTGCTGCTAAGTAATTTTTTATGGAATTTGATAGACCCTACCTCAGCAACATTAGGTCCCCCACACAACAATAGAACCCCTACCAACAACAATGCCCCCACCCCCCCACAAGCAAATACCACCCCAACATCCATAGACCCTAGAGCAGCCAGCAGCAATAGACCTCTCCCTCAATGGTAGATCCCCCCCAACAAAAATGTACCCCCTCAGCAACATATGACCCCTTGCCAGAAACAATAGACCTACCCAGCAACAACAGATCCCTACACAAAAATACATGCCCACCAGTGACATTAGATCTCCCCAGCAGGCAGCCTCAATAGACCCTCCAGCACACCCCTTGCTATAAAATACATTCGGTGCCGAAACTGCGTTCTCCCACGTTCCCGCTGAAAAAAAGGTCTGCTTACTTTTAACCACTTGACCTTTGGAAGATTTACCCCCCCCCCTTCTTGACCAGGAGGTTACTTTAACCTCTTGCCAACCAGCCGCCGCAGTTATACTGTGGCAGGTTGGCTCGGCTGCCGTATTTGGGTACAGTGACGCAATTGTCAGTTAAAGAAATGCAGTGCTGTATCACAAAAACTGGCCAGGTCAGGAAGTGGGTAAATCCGTTTATGGGGCTGAATTGCTTAACTGACAATTGCGCGGTTATGCAACGCTGTACTCAAATACAATTTGTGTCCTTTTTTCCCCACAAATAGAGCTTTCTTTTTGTGGTATTTGATCACCTCTGCGTTTTAAAAAACAACAACACAACTTTGAAAAAAAAAATATATATTTTTTACTTTCTGCTATAAAACACATTCAATAAATAAAAAATAACAAAATACAATTTCTTCATTAATTTAGATCAATATGTATTCTGCTACGTTTTTGATAAAAAAAAATCCAAATAAGCGTATATTGATTGGTTTACACTAACGTTATAGCGTCTATAAACTATGAGATATTTTTATTTTTAAATACTAGCAATGGCGGCGATCAGCGACTTATAGCGGGACTGCGATATTGCGGCAGACATTCGGACACTAACTGACACTTTGTGAGAACCAGTGAACCAATCAAAGGGTTAACTGCGTGCCTAGCCAGTGTTTTGTGTACTAGGTGTGCTGCTTTTACTCGGGGAAGTGATGGATTTTATTCCCTTAGCAGGGAAACAAAACCTTTCCCTTCCCCCCTCTCAGAACGGAGACCTGCCTTGTTTACATAGGCAGAGCTCCTTTCTGAGTCTCTGCCCAACGATCGACAGGTGGCGGCGCTCATCCAGTGCCCGTGCCGGTGTGTGATTAATCACAGCAGAAGTGGCCCACCGGTGGTGCACAAGCGCCCCCGGTAGGTATAAGTGCAGAATCACAGACCGCCCTGTTGCAGTAAATCTGCTATGGGGGGGGGGGGGGTTCATACATTTTTCTAAGTGATTAAAGGTTCAGAAAATTCTCGGTGTAGCGCTACCCCCATAGGAGCTGCTGATTTAACTGGTTCTTTCCCAAATCAGCGCAGAAGCCACCAAGGCCGGATTTACATCTTGGGAGCCTATAGGCAAAGAATTCTTTACCGCAAAGGCAATTTCTGTAAAAAAAAAAAAAAAAAAAAAAAACACACTAAAGTGAATTTTAGGGAAAACAAACGCATTAAACTACCCACATTTTTGATAAAATATAAAAGACGAGGGTGCGCCGAGTAAATAGATACCCAACATGTCAAACCTTAAATTCGTGTGCGCCCGCGAAATGGGGATAAACTTCAGTACCTGTATATTTTCTATAGGCGACGATTCAAAGGCCCCCTAGTTCAGTTTAGTCCTACAGAGGTGCTAAAATTAATGTTTTCATTCCGGATTGCGCGGCGATCAGCAAAAAATGTGAAACCGAGAGCCCTGGGCCCTGTACTAACGATTGGGACTCAGAACGCCAGACCCCAGGTCAGCTGATCGCTGTGATTGCCTCTGATTGGCTACAACAGTGATCAGTCACTGTGAAGCCCACCCCCGTGTTTTCTCTTTCTCTCTCTCTGTGAAAGGAGGAGAAAGATACATTGTATCTCTCTCTCTCTTTCCTTACAGAGAAAAAAAATGTGTGTAAAAAATGAAACAAATAAATAATAAAAAATGCCTAGATCAAGGTTTGATCTAGGTCAGTAGCGGGGTTAGTGTTTGGGTCAAGGTCAGGGTCAGTATTTTTTTTAGCTGATTTTTTTTCATTTATTTTTTTATTAGTGTCAGTGTGTTTTAGGTAGGATAAAAAACAAAACAAAATGCGCACTATTGTTTTGGGGCTGTACTACGGATACAAACAACAACTAACATACACATATGTGGTATCACTGCCATCGTCTGGAGCAGAGGAATTTATTTGGGGTTTTTGTTTGGTGGTAGGTTATGGTAGTAGCAAGAAATTTACAGCTACATTTGAAAAAAAAAAAAAATTATATATATATATATATATATATATATATATATATATATATATATATATATATATATATATATATATATATATATATATATATAAATATTACACTATTTTGGGCCATTTTTTTTTTTATAATAATCAAAAATAAATAAAAAAAATCAGCAATATCCATTACCACTTACCACCAAATGAAAGCCCAATTTGTCCTGAAAAAAAAAAACGTGGTATAATCCACCTGGATGCACAAAGTAGTTGCGATGATATGTGCGGTTTACACATGTCAAAGTTGCAAAATTGTGCTTAGGCATTAACATTTGTTTTACCCTTAGGCGTGAAGGGATTGAAGTGGTATTAACCACTTAAGGACCGAGCCTCTTTCTGAGATTTGTTGTTTACAAGTTAAAAACATTTTTAATTTTTTTGCTAGAAAATTACTTAGAACCCCCAAACATTATACATTTGTTTTCCTAACACCCTAGAGAATAAAGTGGCGGCCGTTGCAATACTTTCTGTCACACCGTATTTGCGCGGCGGTCTTACAAGCGCACTTTTTTTGGAAAAATATTAATTTGTTTGAATTAAAAAATAAGACAACAGTAAAGTTAGCTCAATTTTTTTTTTTTATATTGGGAAAGATAATGTTACGCCGAGTAAATTGATACCCAACATTTCACACTTCAAAATTGCGCCCCGCTCGCGGAATGTCGACAAACTTTTACCGTTAAAAATCTCCATAGGCAAGGTCTAAAAAATTCTACAGGTTGCATGTTTTAAGTTACAGAGGAGTTCCAGGGCTAGAATTATTGCTCTCGCTCTACCGATCGCGGCGATACCTCACATGTGTGGTTTGAACACTGTTTTCATATGCGGGCGCTACTCGCGTATGCGTTTGCTTCTGCACACAAGCTCGCACGCATTGCTGGGCGGAAGCGATGTCAAAACATCACTTCCGCCCATAGCTCTTAAAAAGCCATTTTTTTCTTTAAATAATGTTTTTAAATTACAATGTTTTTTTATTGCATTTTAGTGTAAATATGAGATGTGAGGTCTTTTTGACCCCCCAGATCTCATATTTAAGAGGACCTGTCATGTTTTTTTTTCTATTACAAGGGATGTTTACATTGTAATAGGAATAAAAGTGACAATTAAAAAAAAAATAATAATAAAAGTCAGTGTAAAAATGAAAAATAAAAGGTAAAATAAATAATAAATTTTTTTTTTAAATGCCCCTTCCGGGCATTTAAAACATTTTTTTATTGTTTATTTTACCTTTTATTTTTACACTGACTTTTATTTTTAATTTTTTTTTAAATTGTCACTTTTATTCCTATTACAATGTAAACATCCCTTGTAATAGAAGAAAAAGCATAACAGGTCCTCTTAAATATGAGATCTGGGGGGTCAAAAAGACCTCACATCTCATATTTACACTAAAATGCAATAAAAAAAAATTGCAATTTAAAAAAATTATAAAAAAAAATAAAAAATGGCCCTTTAAGAGCTATGGGCGGAAGTGATGTTTTGACGTCGCTTCCGCCCTGCAATTGTATGGAGACGGGTGGGAGGCCATCTTCCCCTCACTCGTCTCCATATCCAGCTACTGACAGGACACGTTCGCCTCCGCCGCTGCTGATGGCAGAGGGCACCAGATCGCGGCTGGGGGGGGGGAGCCCTCTCCCGCCACCGCCAAAAGTGATCTTGCGGCGAATCCGCCGCAGAAACCACTTTTATCTTGTAGCGGACCGCCCGCTGAAGACGGGGATACCGGGGTTATGGCAGCTAGCTGCCGCCATAACAGCGATATACAACGATATCCTCCTTCAAACAGCCGCCACATAACGACAGCGGGTGGTCTGTAAGCGGTTAAACCCAAAAAACAGAAATGTAATATATTGCAGCTTACCAATGATTAGATGCAGTGGCTGCATTTGTTTTCTTTTTTGGGGCTTTTTCCCTTCTGTTTTTACCTGGGGCTCTGACCAGTAACAGACCTCCCTTATTAGAGCTCCCCTCTGGGTGAAGGGGTATAGTGGTCACCTCTAGACAGCAGCATTGTCTGTCTGGAGGGAGGGAGGGAGGGAGGGGAGTGTTATGCCGCGTACACACGATCGAATTGTCCGGCGTACTTAGTCCGCCGAAACGCATTTCACCGGACAGTTCGATGGTGTGTGGGCTTCAGCGGACTTTCTCAGCGTAAAGTCCGGTGGACTTAGAAAGTATTTTTGCAGTCCAATCTTGGGTTTCAGCGCACAATACGTTCGTCAGTATGCTAGTCCGGCGGACTAAGAATGACGCATGCTCAGAAGCAAGTACGAAAAGGAAGCTATTGGCTACTGGCTATTGAACTTCCTTTTTCTAGTCCCGTTGTACGTGCTGTACGTCATCGCGCTAGCAAACGCTGGACTTTCTGTGTGTGTCCAAGTCCGTTCGGTAGAAAGTCCGCCGGACTATCCGCCGGATTGTTTGCCGGATTAAGTACGCCGGATAATTCGATCGTGTGTACGTGGCATTAGGTGTACTAGTAGATTTATATACACTAACAAATTGAAGCCAAACTCCAGCTAACACTTTAGGCTCCATGCACACTGGAGCTCATAAACGTCCGTTTTTGGGAGTTTGGGCGTTTTTATTTTTAACAGCCCCATAAACTCCCCTCTATGTTATGCTAGGTGTCCATTGCACACGTGGAAGTTTTTGGACATTTATCAGCAGTGGAGTCTCATGGGCTGTTTTCTCTGAACGCCATAAAATCGCGTTCAGGAGTCGTTTTTCTGACCGCAAAATAAAAACGCCAAACGTTCAAACTTTTTGATAAACTTCAACAAACTGAAAATAAAGGAAAGAAAGAAAACCTAAAAAAAAAAGAAAAAAGAAAAGAAATGCAGCCGTCACAAGTATTGGTAAGCTGCAGTATAATAAATGTTTGCTTTCGGGTTTAATAATGATGTGACTCCTACAGAAAATACATCCAAAAACTTTCAAAAGCAAAACCAAAAAAAAATAAAAATAAAAATAATGATGATAAATAGAAGAGAAGACGTGTTCCACTTACACATCAATCATATTTAGTATTCAACATCGAAATCGAAAACCATTAAAATGATAATCATCTCTGCACAATATCCTTGTAGTAATGATACCACGGAGCTCTTCATCATATACACCTCCGTGGTAATATAGAATATGGGAAATCCTTCGATTAAAACTGTTCATACTCATCCACTCCCAGCCCAGATGTATAAAGAAGAGTCTCTTATAGGACCTGCTATCCCCTTGTGGGACTAAAAACGAATTTAGTTGACCAAACATGGTATAGAAATTATCAATGTCTCCCAAACATCCGTCCATCGCGGACAATTGTCTTTTTTTTGTTTTTTTAACTATAATGTTAAAGCGGCTAAATCCAATGGACACTACTCTGTACTCCTACTCCTGCTGGCTTTGACAAGGTGGACCACCCCCTCCTCCTCAAAAACCTCAACGCCTTTGTTCTCCATGACTGCGCTCTTCGCTGGTTCTCATCCTACTTATCCAAACAGAAGGTTCTGTCCTTGGGACCTCCTCCCTGGGTCAGCTGATAGCCTTCCACGGCTTCCAATACTACCTCTACGCTGACGACACCCAAATCTATCTCTCGACTCTTAAGCTCACTCCATCATTCTCCTCACGTATCGCCGATTTACTAACAGACATATCAGATTGGATGTCACACCACTTCTTCGAACTCAATCTATTCAAAACCAAGTTCGGAATATTTCCCCCCCCCCCCCCACGTGCCGCTTCCCGACTTCTCTGTCAAGATCGATAGCACTACTACCAGCCCGTCCCCACATGGCAAGGTCCTAGGTGTAATCCTGGACTCTGAACTCTTTCGGCCCCCGTGTCCTATCACTGTCCAAATCTTGCCGCCTCAACCTCCGCAACATCTCCAACATCTAACCAATGGCACCACAAAGCTCCTAGTTCACTCCCTGGTCATCTTTCACCTCAACTTCCTCCTCATTGGCTTACCTTTACATAGGGTATCCCCCCCTTCAGTCCAAATTGAATGCTGCTGCCAGACTCATCCATCTTACCAACTGCTCAGTGTCTATTACCACTCTCTGCCAATCTCTCCACTGGTTTCCACTTTGTGTGCTAAACCCCTCTCTGCCAATCCTTCCACTGGCCTCCACTTCATGTCCTCCACCCCTCTCTGCCAATCCCTCCACTGGCCTCCACTCTGTGTCCTGAACCCCTCTCTGCCAATCCCTCCACCCCTCTTTGCCAATCCCTCCACTGGCCTCCACTCTGTGTCCTGAACCCCTCTCTGCCAATCCCTCCACTGGCCTCCACTCTGTGTCCTGAACCCCTTTCTGCCAATCCCTCCACCCCTCTCTGCCAATCCCTCCACTGGCCTCCACTCTGTGTCCTGAACCCCTCTCTGCCAATCCCTCCACTGGCCTCCACTGTGTGTCCTGAACCCCTCTCTGCCAATCCCCCCACCCCTCTCTGCCAATCTCTCGTTTGGCCTCCACTCCGTGTCCTGAACCCCTCTCTGCCAATCCCTCCATCCCTCCCTGCCAATCTTTCCACTGGCCTCCACTCCGTGTCCTGAACCCCTCTCTGCCAATCCCTCCATCCCTCCCTGCCAATCCCTCCACTGGCCTCCACTCTGTGTCCTGAACCCCTCTCTGCCAATCCCCCCACCCCTCTCTGCCAATCTCTCCACTGGCCTCCACTCCGTGTCCTGAACCCCTCTCTGCCAATCCCTCCATCCCTCCCTGCCAATCTTTCCACTGGCCTCCACTCCGTGTCCTGAACCCCTCTCTGCCAATCCCTCCCTGCCAATCTCTCCACTGGCCTCCACTCCGTGTCCTGAACCCCTCTCTGCCAATCCCTCCCTGCCAATCCCTCCACTGGCATCCACTCCATGTTCTGAACCCCTCTCTGCCAATCCCTCCACTGGCATCCACTCCATGTTCTGAACCCCTCTCTGCCAATCCCTCCAGTGGTTTCAACTCTGTGTCCTCCACCCCTCTTTCCCAATCCCTTGACCGGTTTTCACTCTGTTCCCTCCACTCCTCTCTGCCAATCCCTCCATTGGCTTCCACTCACCCAACAAATTTAATTCAAAATACTAGCAACAACTTTCAAAGCCATCCACAACTCAGCCCCCAGCTACATCACTAACCTAGTTTCAAAATACCAACTTAATCCTTCTATTTGTTCCTTCCAAGATCTTCTGCGCTCTAGTTCCCTTGTCTCCTCCTCCCATACTCGCCTCCAGGGCTTTCCCCTGAGCCTCTCCCATCCCGCTGAACTCTCTACCCCAAACTCTCTGACTATCTCCTACTCTGCTTGCTTTTAGACGATCCCTGAAAACCCTTCTCTTCAGAGAAGCCTATTATGCCCCCTCCTAACAACCGTACTTTGATTTTCTCTATCAGCCCATCCCCCCACAGTTATTACCTTTTTGTATCACTTGGCCCTCCCTCCTAGATTGTAAGCTCTAATGAGCAGGACCCTCTGATTCCTCCTGTATTGAATTGTATTGTCTGCCCTCAATTTCTAAAGCGCTGCACAAACTGCTGGTGCTATATAAATCCTTTATAATAATAATAATAAGCGCTATGCATCTAGGGGTGGCTGCATGGCTTTTCTTAGAATGGGTTTTCTGATGGTGACAACAGTGGATTCTGGCATCCATTGGAAGCCCCTGTGACAGTATTAGAATGCAGGACCACAAATATGAGACAGGACGTTGTCACTCTATAACAGGAAGTGCCTAAAAAGGCCTTATGTGGCAGGATCATCAGGGACTATTTTAATGAAAGCTGCAGATTTAAAATAAATAAATAAATAAATAAATAAATAAAATACTGAAAATGTATTTAGAAATTACATTACGTTAAAGTTCATTGTCAATTTTAGTAGGTGAGTTTACATATTTAACCCCTTCAATACCGGACACTTTCACCCCCTTCCTGCCTAGGACAATTTTCAGCTTTCAGCACTTTTGCACTTTGAATGACAATTGCGCGGTCATGAAACACTGTACCCAAATGACATTTGTATCATTTTCTTTTTTTTATTTTTTTTTTAGCCAGATAGAGCTTTCTTTTTGTGGTATTTAATCACCACTGGGCTTTTTATTGTTTGCCCAACAAAAAAATAAAAAAATAAAAAGAAACCCTTTTCTTCATTTCTGATATACAGTTTTGCAAATAAGTAATTTTTCTTCTTCGTTGATGTGCATTGATGAAGCTGCATTGATGGACACCGATGAGGAGGCTCGACACTGATGGTCACTGATAGGCTGCATTGATGGGCACTGATGAGGAGGCACGGCACTGATGGTCACTGGTAGGCTGCATTGATGGGCACTGATGAGGAGGCACGGCACTGATGGTCACTGATAGGCTGCATTAATGGGCACTGATGAGGAGGCACGGCACTGATGGTCACTGATAGGCTGCATTGATGGGCACTGATGAGGAGGCACTGCACTGATGGTCACTGATAGGCTGCATTGATGGGCACTGATGAGGAGGCACAGCGCTGATGGTCACTGATAGGCTGCATTGATGGGCACTGATGAGGAGGCACGGCACTGATGGTCACTGATAGGCTGCATTGATGGGCACTGATGAGGAGGCATGGCACTGATGGTCACTGATAGTCTGCATCGATGGGCACTGATGAGAGAGTCACGGCACTGATGGTCACTGATAGTCTGCATCGATGGGCACTGATGAGAGAGGCACGGCACTGATGGTCACTGATAGGCTGCATCGGTGGGCACTGATGAGGAGGCACGGCACTGATGGTCACTGATAGGCTGCATTGATGGACACTGATGAGGAGGCACGGCACTGATGGTCACTGATAGGCTGCATTGATGGGCACTGATGAGGAGGCACGGCACTGATGGTCACTGATAGTCTGCATCGATGGGCACTGATGAGAGAGTCACGGCACTGATGGTCACTGATAGTCTGCATCGATGGGCACTGATGAGAGAGGCACGGCACTGATGGTCACTGATAGGCTGCATCGATGGGCACTGATGAGGAGACACGGCACTGATGGTCACTGATAGGCTGCATTGATGGGCACTGATGAGGAGGCACGGCACTGATGGTCACTGATAGGCTGCATTGATGGGCACTGATGAGGAGGCACGGCACTGATGGTCACTGACAGGCTGCATTGATGGGCACTGATGAGGAGGCACGGCACTGATGGTCACTGATAGGCTGCATTGATGGGCACTGATGAGAGAGGCACGGCACTGATGGTCACTGATAGGCTGCATTGATGGGCACTGATATGCTGCACTTATGGAGCCCCATTATCAGTTATCTCTATCTCATTATTATCAGTGCTCATTAGGGCAGCATATCAGTGCCGCCTCATCATGGCGCTGAGGAAAGGAAATGCCGATAACCCGCATTTGTTTACATGTGATTTGCTGTGATTGGGAACAGATGATGACATGATAAAGAGCCTGAGTCATTGGCTCTTTACTCTGATCGGTGCGTGACGCATCGTGAAGGACGTCATATGAGGTCAAGTCAGAACAGCAAAGGTGTTTAGAGTCAAAATGATCGAAAGACTGTAAAATAAATAATTTAAAAGGTAGATTGCTAGAATGACTTCTGTCGGACAGGTAAGTTAAAAAAAAAAAAAAACTTTTGTCGATCAGCGTCTGCAGCTGCCGATCAGTTTATTCTGTAAGTGCTGGGTCCCACTGCTCATATACTCTTTTGTGGCTCACTTCACTTTTCGTCTTTTTAATTTTTGCACGCTGCACCGAATGCATAAGACATGGACCTCCGATTGTTAACTCCTTGAGTGCAGGGCCCGATGTGAATGTATAATAAAAAAAAACTTTTGTCGATCAGCGTCTGCAGCTGCTGATCAGTGTATTCTGTAAGTGCTGGGTCTCACTTGTTGGCAATATATATATATATATATATATATATATATATATATATATCTGTTTAAAATAAATCACGCAATCACAACAGTCATGACAGCGCTGTACTGTTTCCACTATAATATGATAACAAGATAAGTAGACATTGATGGATGAGGAGATGCGGAGGCTGGAGATGTTGCGGTATAACTGTCCAGGTGACAGCTGGTGGGGCATGCATGGCACATATTCATCTTCATAGAGACTCCCCAACGTGAGCCGTCCAGGACATCATACTTCGCTTGTTCTGGATCTAAGCCTGCTCCTTGTGACACATACAACAGATCATCTGTATTGTTCTACAGCCGTACATCTGTCCCGGTACGAAACGCATGGAAGCCGTCTTCTGCCGGAGACGATGACAGGATTCATGCTGTCCTGAAGGGAACCATTTATGTAACCGTCATGTTTCGGGAAGACAAAGCGACATCTATGTTCCGGATCACAGAAGACGATTGTACACGTCCTTCAAGGAAGGAGCCACAAAGGGAGATATGGGGAGGAGGGGGCGCTTATGATGGAAA
The DNA here is from genome assembly GCF_037356315.1 of Lithobates pipiens. Classification (NCBI taxonomy): domain Eukaryota; kingdom Metazoa; phylum Chordata; class Amphibia; order Anura; family Ranidae; genus Lithobates; species Lithobates pipiens. The sequence goes on from NW_027507787.1 coordinate 245,065,204, forward strand.
GCCGAGTTTCATGACTCAATACCGACGGCTGATTACTACACACGTACCAACTCATCCAAACGTGTGAAAGTTCCATCACTGCAGTTTATTTGATAAAAATATATTAACATAAAGGTAAAACTAAAGACAATTTTCTATTTCTTTTTTTATTTGGTTAGGAGTTGGGACTGTTGGGTTTTAATTGGAAAAATAAAAGAATAGTGGAATCTCATAGTTACATAGTCGGTGAGGTCGAAAAAAGACGCAAGTCCATCAAGTCCAACCTATGTGTGTGATTATATGTCAGTATTACATTGTATATCCCTGTATGTTGCAGTCCTTCAGGTGCTTATCTAATAGTTTTTTGAAACTTTCGATGCCCCCCCCCCCCCCCCGCTGAGACCACCGCCTGTGGAAGGAAATTCAACATCTTTGCCGCTCTTATGCCGCGTACACACGATCGGAATTCCGTCCAGAAAAAAAGAGATGAGAGCTTTTCTTTGGAAAATGCAACCGTGTGTAGGCTCCATCGGAATTTAGCTGCCCGAATTTCCGCCAGCCAAAAATTGGTTTAAGTTTTTCCTTCCTGTTTTTCGATACTGGATATATGATCCTTAAAGAGGAAGTAAACCCTGATGGGTTTACTTTCTCTTTCATTCCCTGCAAAGGCAATGCATAATGGACTACTATGCATCGCATCGCATCGCACAGTAGCCCATTATGTGTCACTTACCTGACACAGGAGCCAGCGAAGTCACCGCTGTCCCCTGTAGTGCGGCGCATCCATCTTCTCGGTGGAGTCTCGCAGCTCCGCCGCTGTCATTCGGCGAAGCCGCGATGACGTCACTCCCCGCGCATGCACACAGGAGCCGACACGCGCGGCAGCTCCGTCGTTGAAGATGCCGCGCTCAGTGCGCCTGCGTGCCGCTGTCTACGGCGCATGCGCCATAGACAGCGGTGCCTGTCTTTGGGCAAATATCTCCTAAACCGTGTAGGTTTAGGAGATATTTCTTGGACCTACAGGTAAGCCTTAATCTAGGCTTACCTGTAGGTCAAAGTGTGTTGTAAGGGTTTACAACCACTTTAATAGACTTATTGTCATTTGAATTATTGCCAATTATTCGTCTTCGAAAAACCTTTTTCGCTATAACTATTTTGTCACTTTTTCAATATATGCATAATTGTTGTATTTTTTTATATATATGTCTATATTAATTAATACTGACAACTATTGTGTGAATTTTCTCACATAATTTATATGTAATTTGACACATGTGGCGACTATACATGTCTTCTCTCTCCCTGCCTCTAGATGGCGCCTTGACCTTTGTTGTCGCTAGTCTTACAGGGCGGATTGCAGCGGTGTGGCTTCCCGGCCGGACGAGGGGATGGGTTCGAGCGCACGCGGGCCCCTCCCCTAGGCTCCCAGGGTTTATACGGGTAGGTACCGTCCGCTTCCCTGGGATACGTCGCCCCGGCCGGCGGCATTCCGGAATAGCTCCGGACGCGGCACGCCAGTGCGCATGAGCGATTCCCGCGGATGTGCGTAACGTGGTGACGTCACGCCTATGCGACGAAACTGTAGTCATTCCGTCATTTCCGGAAATGACACTTCCGGAACGCCGGGGAGACCACAGGTGGTCAGCCATTTTTGGCGGCCATGCGGGTTGATTCGGCGGGCGGCGGACTGGGTGGGGCCCATCTGCGATAGCGGAAACAGGACACAGCTGGGGTAGGTTTGACCACATACTATATTTACTTGGTCCTGAGGGAGGGTAATTTATCCCTCCCCATTCAGGAGACTATTACTTGCTGACGCTTTGTTGCATACCTGGGTAAGTTACTTCTTGGATCTTACCAGACACCCTGTCTCTTCATTTTTTGATCACCATGGTCACTATTGCCCTTATTTTTACTTATAGACTCAGGTCTTCTGTACCCTATTGAGCCATATAAGGGTGTGGGGTGAGCATATTCTGGACCTCTTAGGTTGGGACCAGACAGTCTCTCCTCCTTTTGCACTGCAGTCATCTTGGTCTATTCCTCAAAGAATTTTCCATCAGATGATACAGATTTAGGTAAATTTATATATATTTCTCTCTGTGCACGTCACATTACATCCATACTTGGATGTTCCCCTCTGTTCACTACATCACTCTTTTCCCACTATATGGCACCACTCTTGGTTTTTCACTTCTCTCTACTATCATTCACTAACAATAGTGGTGGTTGCACTGCCTATTGAGCATACTGTCTATTTTTTATTCATGTATTATCTATCAGCTTTAGTCTCATTATATACTTTTTTGGGTATGCTACCTTATGTCCCCCTACTTACTATTAGTAGGGGATCTTCTCCAGTACTTTTGGAGTTGATAATGCCTAATTAGCTTATTTTATGTCCTGTCCTGTTGCAGGTGCGTCCCATCTAGCCTCTGGCTGTCGACACCTGTATCCCCCTCCGTGTGTTACAATGGAGGTGGATCTATACATGTGATCTCTCGCAAGCCACACTCCTGGACTCCGTTTCCCTTCCTCCCCCCCCCCTTTTTTTGGGTGGGCTACAGCGACAAGGGCCTATTGTGTGATCTTTGGTGCATCTATGCAGGGCAGGAGAGGAATGTCTCGGGCTACATGTGCTTTCTAATGAGGATCCCCACTGTGGACCATATTTTTTATGGCGTGTTATGCACACTAACTGGTAATTATACAACATTGTGATGATAGATATATATATTGCTTACAGCAAATTGTTCTTAGTATACTATAATGAACAATTTCTTTTTTCCATATATCTATTTATAGTTGTCTTTTTCTTCCATAATAGACAAATCCTCCGAAGAAGACCCCTGTGAGGGTCGAAACGCGTCAGAGTCATTTCTTCATTGTATATACAGGTGTACAGTGTTTATGTGACATAATTAATTTTGTCTATATATGTGCATCCATAATATGTTTTTATTGCCAAGTGGAGTTCAATTCTTGACTATCATGTTAGTCATTTAAATCCTCTTTTTTATTCAATAAATATTATGAAATAACAAATTCGCCCCATATTTTACGTTTTTAGTAGTTTAAACTCTACTCGCATATATATGTTTTTTACTATATTATAGACATATTTGCTGCCTAAAAAACCCCACCATAGGGGATATCTTTTTTTCCTTTTCTTTTGTGCTGTGCTACTATTGTAACAAGAAAAAGGTTTCAGTTTTACTTTTGCATGTTAGTAGGTGTGTCTGGCTTGTTCTGGCCTCTTCACTAGGCCTCAAAGGCATTGTAAGAAAATACAGAGCAACAAAAAGGACCTGAAAGTATATACTTAATTCAAAAAGGTAAGAGTTTACATTTATCTGATTCTGAATCCAGAAAACTGAATCATTTAGCTACATTAGTATATCTTTATAAACTTTTGTGTAAATAATAATTTAATTACCAGTAATCTGGTTCTTCCCCCACCCCCCACACACAACCATAGATTAGTGTTTTCTTGCAAAGTAGTTATTTTTTCTTGTTTTTAATTCCTACTCCCCTCAGAAAAATGGTGAGACAAACATCTAGCATATGGAGGCATTTTCACATTACAAGTTCTGAAAAGAAAAAATGTGATTTGCAAATATTGCCAGATGAAATATGCATTTCCAAATGCTACCAGAATAACAAAACACATTCTTGTATGTAACAAGTGTCCTGTAGATATTAAAAAAATCCTTCATGGATCGAAGTGCAGAGGACAACAAAGATGACAATGCACATAGTTTTTCTCAACGCTCTCGTAACAAAATGACTTTCAATCTTAAAAAGACAAAAAAGTCCTAATGTAGCATTTTTTTCAATTTTTCCCGAAAATTTTTAGTTTTGTTCCCCCCAAAAAATGGAAAAAAACAGGGTTTTTTTCAGTTTTTTCAAAAGTTCTGGAAATTTTATATCTCTATTCAGGGCTCAGCAGCCATGATAAACTGTGGTCAGTTTACAGAGGGGAGGGCAGAGCAGGGCAGGATCAGCCAGGTATTTCAGGTGATACAAGGGGCCAAATTACACAGCAAATTTGGATATTTTCACTTAGGGGTGTACTCACTTTTGTTGCCAGCGGCTTAGACATTAATGGCTGTGTGTTGGGTTATTTTGAGGGGACAGCAAATTTACACTGTTATACAAGCTGTACACTCACTACTTTACATTGTAGACAAGTGTCATTTCTTCAGTGTTGTCACATGAAAAGAGAGGAGAAAATATTTACAAAAATGTGAGGGGTGTACTTACTTTTGTGAGACACTGTATGTGTATATATATATATATATATATATATATATATTATATATATATATATATATATATATATACACACACACACAGGAACCATTTGTAGGATTTAAAGCGGATTTCCACCCAAAAGTGGAACTTCCGCTTATTTGCTACTTCCCCTTCAGGTGCCACATTTACCACCTTTCAGGGGGAAGGAGGGAACGGGGACCTGTTTTTGACAGTTCCCCGTCCCCAGTTCCGGGAGACGGTCCGTCGGAAGTTCGGCCCCCCTCCTCCCTTTTTCACTGCTGGGCCAATTAGAAAGCGCAGCATGCATGCACAGTAGGGAACCAGCCGTGAAGCCGAAAGCCCGGCGGCAGCATCCGACAGCCCATCCGAAAATCGTCTGGGGTGCCGACATTGCGGGCTCCTTGGACAGGTAATTTCCATATATTAAAAGTCAGCAGTTACAGTATTTGTAGCTTCTGACTATTCATTTTTTTTCCCTTGGCGGAACTCCTCTTTAAAAATGTAAATTTTGATAGCAAGAGTAGAGATCCTCTTTAATGTGCGCTGCTACCAGCTGGCTGCTGTCCTCCCCCCCCTATTCCTGCACCCTTATTTCTGGCAGCTGCATTCATTACATCTACTGGGGTCCAATGACAAGTTTAAACAATATGATTTATTAATTTTTTTCGATAGCATGAGGAAGGATTAGAACCTCTCTCTGCTAATTACAACTGTCTATGTCCCTACTGAAAAGAGTTGAAGGTCTGGTATGAGTTTTGTGGAGGTCACGGCATTTTTTTTCTTTTTTTCTTTTACACCATTCCTTTCCATTTGGTTACATTCACCTGTGAGCCAGGAATCCCCATTTGACAGGTGAATGGACCAGCCAGGGATACACCATTGGTTGCTAATACCATGGCTAAATGTGTCGCTTCCCACCACTGCTGGAGGTTCAACTTGGCCAAACACCCAGTTAGTTTGGCATATTGCATTGCCCAACCTCTGAATAGGCAAAATTTGGTCGAAACCTGGGTTCTGACCAAATCTGGAGCACATCCCTATCCGTGACTTCCATTCCCTGTCTGTGACACTTGGGTTTCTCATTTCTTGCCACAAGAGTGTTAAGCCTCGTACACACGGTCGGATTTTCGGCAGGGAATTATGTGATGACAGACTGTTTGCCTAAAATCCGACTATTAGTACGCTCCTTCAGACAACTGTTGTCCAACTTTCTGCCAACAAATCTTGGATGGCAAATTTTCGGCAGGCAACGCTCTGTTTTCAGATTTTCGTATTGTGTGTACACAAGTCCATCACACAAAAGTCCAAAGTACAAACACGCATGCTCGGAATCAATGCTCAGCAAACACGACATTAGCAGAAGGTGCCCAAAGGGTGGCGCTCAAGAGCTGAAATTCCACGTAATACGTCTCTACTTCGTGTTTGTTGGCCGACAATTGTGTGCCATTAGTATGCAAGACAAGTTCCTGGCACGCGTCTATTGGACAAAAGTCTGACTCTCTGTTGGCCAAAAATCGAATTGCGTGTACGAGGCTTTAGGCTGCTTTCACAATGAGGTAGTTTTCAGGGGTTTTAGCGCTAGAAATTGCCTCTAATGCCTGAAAACCGCCTCCCCATTCATTTCAGTGTGACTTTTCACACTGGAGCGGTGCGCTTGCAGGACATTCTGAAAAAGTCCTGCAAGCAGCATCTTTGGGGTGGCTTGGGAGTGGTGCATGCACCACTCCCAAAACACCCTGCCCATTGAAATGAACGCAACATGGGCGCTTTTAAACCTTTGTTCAGCTGCAAGCAGGGGTTAAAAGTGCCTCGCTAGCAGCCAAAAAGCGCTGCTAAAACAAAGGTAAAGTGCGGCTAAAACTAGCGGCACTTTGCCGCTGACCTGGAGTGGCTACAGTGTGGAAGTACCACAAATTAAGGGTAAATACTCACACTGGAGTTACAGTTAGCACAAAAAATCTCCAAAACCAAAAAAGAAAAATGTTTCGGCGTTGCATTTTAAATGTTTCGGAGTTGCATTTTAACCACTTCCCCCAAAAGGCTGTACCTGTACCTGTATAACTCTAGTTGAAGTGGTTATGCTGGGGCTATGCCTGTAGCTGTATTGTTTTACAAAAATGATCCTAGTGGACTAAAAAGCCACTGGATTTCTTTTATATGCGGTGGAAGGGGGTTATCTCTCCCCCCCCCACTCCTGCTACCTTCCTGGACTGAAGCCAGCGGTTCCACAGTCTTACCATAAAGATTACAAATAACTGAAATGTCCCCGATCATCTCTATGGTCTAAGAAACCAGAACAAACAAGTATTTTGTCACGGTTTTGGTCTCATTTAAATGTAGCACCCTCGTTCAAGAATAGGGCTGCAGATAAGTTTAGTTATGCTGGGTGGTAGCCAGCCTGGCTAATTTTTAGTGTTTAGTGGTAAAATGACGTCTGCTCTAATTCTATTCAGCTGTGGCTTCTCCCTTTTGTCAGTAGGTGGCACGGTTGCCTTTGACATTAGTATGATAAGCTAAGATACATTAAAGTTATGGATAAATGTACTTTTCTCTGCCAATCAGATTGGCTGCTATGAATGCTGGGAAAAGCTATTTAATGGAAAGAAGTCAGGTGATCAGGGTCAGTGATCCCACCCAGGGCTTCAGCCTGGGTGGATGTGTGTACAGTTCCTGGCTACTAGGCCTGAAGCCTGAGGCCTATCCAGGTGACTGACAGCTACTAGGCCTGTCCAAGGCCTATCTGGGTGTGCACAGGGTGTGCCAGGTGACACCTACTGACACCATCCCTTGTTCTGCTGACACCATCAGTATATATACACACGCAACTGTGTTTGGGTTTTGGGGTGCACACCCGTGTGTTCAAGTATATGCAGAGGAAAGCCTGCGAAAGATCTGGAAACAATTCTAGAGGGATGGAGTTCTGAGGGAGCACCTGAGGTCACTCTTTGTGAGCTGGAGGCTATGAAGTGGCTGGGAGGACTACAAGAGAGAACTCATCCAAAGGAATCTGTGCATGAAGCTGTGAGTAAACTTCAGTTACTAGAGGAGACAGCCTTTCCTGCAAAGTACGGATGTGCTGGATCTACTCAAAGGCTCTTTTCCCTGTACTGCTGTCTACCTTATCTCACCTATTTTTGCTAATCTGCCTGTTGCTGATCGTTATTTAGACCCCTTTCACACCAGGGCGTTTTGCAGGCGCTATAGCGTTAGAAATAGCGCCTGCAATCCGCCCTAAAGAAGCTGCACCATTGTATGTAGTGTGAAAGCCCCGAGGGCTTTCACACTACAGCGGTGCGCTGGCAGGATGTCAGAAAAAAGTCCTGCCAGTAGCTTCTTTGGAGCGGTGAAGGAGTGGTGTGTTTACCGCTCCTCCACCGCTGCTCCCCATTGAAATCAATGGGGCAGCGCTGTAATACCGCCGGCAAAACGCCGCTATTGCGGCGTATTGCCGGCGGTTTTAACCCTTTCGCGGCCGCTAGCGGGGGGTAAAAGTGCCCCGCTAGTGCCCGAAATGCGCCGCAAATCCGGCGGTAAAACGCCGCTATTTTTAGCTATTTTTACCTCTGATGCAATGGGCGGTGTGGTGTGAAAGGGGTCTAAGGGTGTACTGTGCCCGATCCCCTCTCTCCCATATTTTTCCTGTTTGAGAAATTAACTTCACTCTTTTTAAAGCATAAAAGTGACTGCCGCCCAATTTTCTTTCTTGTTCATTACCCACCATGCCCACAAACCTGCATCCTGAGAATATGTCAGCCCTCCCTACCCCCGGTAGTCACCATCAGTCTCCCAGAAAATTGGTGTAGACACTACATAAACAAGCCACTACTGGTCTGTGTGAGCATCTGATCAAACCGATTTGGGTTTGATCAGATGCTTTTAAGGGCACATGAGAGATCCGGGGTCTAATAGACCCCATATGTCTCAGTAAAGAGGACCTGTCACTGCCCATCCTATCACAAGGGATGAACAAGATAAGATAAGTTAATAAAAAAAAATATTAGACAGTGTAAAAAAAACAAAACACTAAAATAATTATAAAACTTTTTTTACTACAATAATAATAATAAAAAATGTAAGTGCCCCCCCCCCCCCCCCGTGCAAAGGCAAACACATACTTGGGTCTTGCACCACACAGCGATCACACCACACATGAGATATCGCCACAAACTATATAGCGAGATAAATAATTATAGCTCCAGACCTCCTGTGTAAATCTAAACTGGTAACCTGTAAAAGGCTTATAAAGTGTCACCTATGGAGAATTTTCAAGTACAGTAGTTTGACGCCGTTCCACGGGCGTGCGCAATTTTAAAGCATGACATGTTAAGTATTTATTTACTTTGCATAACATCATCTTTTATAATTTACCAAAAAATTGGGTATTATATTGTGTTTATTGCATTAACATTCACTAACGTGTATTTAAAAAAAAAAAAAAAAAACCTTTGAAAAACCAATGCGCAAATAGCATATGACATAAAAAAATTGCAACACCCACCATTTTATTCTCTAGGGTCTCTGCTTAGAAATATATAGATAAAATGTTTGGGTGTTCTAAGTAATTTTCTATAAAAAAAAAAAAAAAAAAAGCAGATTTTTACACTTATGTGAGAAGTGTCAGAATAGTGTTTAAGATGCATAGATACCTTAACCCAAATGCCAGAACAAAATGTAATATTCTACCACATCCCACTATAAAAATACTGCTGGAGACAGCAGGGGCGATATGTACGGTAATTTATAATTGTAGCTCCCTGACAAATGTCCGGCAGAAGATTTGTGATGTCTTTTGTGGTCTAAAAAAAAAAAAAAAATGGTTGCTTACCTGCCGTACTATCGGGATGACAAGTTAGATATTTGTGTTCAAGGACATCATGTGCTGAGCACTGCAAGAATGGCGAGCTGGGAAGTTTTAGTGTAAAATGATTTTACAATTTGTGGTATAGATTATACTCTCCGGTTATAACTCTCTGATGGACGTAGAAGGTATTATAAGAAGATTCTTATGCTGACACGACACAATAAAAGATGAGTGACATTTAGCCAAAGGTTACAGAGTCTTAGCCAAAGGGTAATGACCTTTAGCCATGAAAGCAGACCTTTCCCTTCTGTTCTCAGTGGAGCCCGGGGCTTCGGAGGGCGTTTAATACCCAAACTATCCATTTCAAATGAACCCATGACATTACAAGTCAGTAACAGATAGGGAATTGATAACTGATAGCTTGGGAACACATTTATAAATGAAAAATAGGAAATTGGGAGGAAGGCCTCTATAAGGTAATGGAGGAACCATTTTGTTAGAGACATCCATTTTGGGTAATGGAAAATTACTGATAGCGTGACCCCATGGAAATCTATTGCTTAAGGTCATATGTGTTTTTGCTTGTACAAGATATTCAGTTGTTTGTACAGAACAGATGGATGCGGTTAAGCTACTTCCCTTTCCAAGAGCAGAAGTAACTTCATGGCGTTAGACCACAGGCCTATCTTGCATCACGCCTAAGAACATTCTAAACTATATATATATATATTTAGCTTTTGCTGCTAGGCAGAGATATTGCTTGTGCAAAGAACCATGATGACGTAGTAAAATATACAATCTTGCATATTTTATGTGGCGATCCCTGATTGGCTCAACCACAGGGTTGCGCTTTAGCTCAAACTGCATAAAACTACTGTGTATGCTCCAATAAACTTACAATCATTGTTCACGTACAATTGTGTGTATGTGTGGTGATTGTCCACCGGTGACCGGGACCTCCGCTCCTCCGTCCTAGCCTAGGCTACCAGGGTATATACACGGAAGACGAGCACCTAATAGAGCTGGTACCAGGAGTGGGGTCATCTTGTGATAGGTAAGTCATTTTGCTCCTTCTTACCTTAATGGTGAAATGGTGTAGATGCTTACTCTGTCCAGATGACTACCATACAAATAGATTAGTTTAAAAAGCTACTGTGCCTTCGCGGCGGACTAGGCTGGTCCCTCGGAAGGTCAAAAGGGCTCGCAAGGAATTTATAGGTTTAGGAAAAAGTCCGACTAGGTTGGTCTGACTATAAACTATTGGTGATAGTTTTATTAACACGGGAAGTAAAAGAATACGCCCGTGACAAAGGGATTGGTCGAGCGGACGCCCACTTGAGAACTTTTAAAGTGCACTATAAATAATGAAATGCATCATGATGTGATTACTTGATAATGTACATGTAAAGTTTTAAAGCTGAAATCCTAAACCATAAAAATATGTCTGTTTCTCTTTAGGTGCAAGCGCAAGTATATAGAGTATTAACGTTGTATAAGATATAATTATATAGAGTGGATATCTGTTTGAATAAACCCAACTGTTGTTAAATGAATACAGAGTATGAAGAACCGGATTGTAGTGAGGTAGCACCCGCCTGTTCACGCTGCACGCTAGGTTTACTTTTTCTTAGCATTGACGAAAGGTGGATTCTTTTGACCACTAGACCTACAGGCTTCTCTTGCAGACTTGGTGTAAGAGGGGTATATCCCGCCACCAGGAAAGGTACCCTTCATCGTATATTAAGGGTAAATCTTCACAGTTTTATTAGTCCATCTGACCTGGAAGATCAGGGAACTTACCCCCGCATTAGGGAACAAATTATTGACCAAACAGGCTGTTATCACCTCTGCCCACATACCAGGCATACTTTACCCAAATTACTAGATGGGGAATTCTGCAGGCACCCAGCCCCAGAGTCCGGGAACTCCCACCCCGTATGAGTATGTTCAACATAACTTGCCGGGTCCCAAGGTGGAACCTTTCTGGGCACAAGTCCGGGAAAGGTGTCACCAATTGGGAATCCATGACCCAGGACCCCAAGGTCCTTGTTCAGAGGAAGACTGGCAAGAAGTCAGTAAAATTTGTCAGGTACATAAGCATTCTTATCCTCCCTGCAAAGGGGCTGACCCACAATACATGAAGGATTGTTTCTGTGCATGGAACAAATGCCTTGGAAAATATAGGCAGGGGATTTAACCCCCAGACCCACCCACAGTATCCCCGTTATCCGCCATACCAGAACCCTTGTCAACCACTACCCCAATATCCTACACAGCCACAAATAATGCACCCTCAGGCCCCCAATAGACCACCACCCAGAATTCCTATGCAGTGGCCATCCATTCGGCAGCCACCACCCCAATAGGGATGCCTAGAGTATGTCCCTTCCCTCAGCCTAGTGTGTTACAATCCCTCATGGAGAAGTCTTCCCCAGGTTGTATTACATGTAGATGGACAACGTGTCTGCTTTTTGATAGACACTGGCGCCACCTCTAGTTCAGTGAACGATGAGATTTTTAACACACCACAATGCACCGAGGGAAACTCTATTGGTATTAATGGGACACCTGTCACCCATCCCATCACTCCACCACTGACTGTAGCCACTCCAGAAGGACAGAAATTATGTACCTAAACTTTTGCCGTCTTGTCCTCATGCCCTGTGCCCCTTATGGGACGGGACCTCTTGGCACAACTATGTATTACCATTAAGTTTAATAAAGAAGGTTCCCTTACCGCTAGTTCACCATTATGTGACTTACATGGCCCTAAGCGACATGCACACAGAGGCTTCTTTATGCTACTCCCCGCCTCTCTCGAAACACATGCTATCTGGGCGGAAAACAAAGGTATCGTAGGTTTTATTAACAGTACGCCTTACTCGCCTCAGATGCGCCCTGACGCAGAAGCACAATATCACAAACAATACCCCCTGCCCCCTGAAAAGACCCAAGGCATTGCCCCCCAGATCAATGACTACATATCTAAAGGTATCCTAAAACCAATCATTAGCCCCTGGAACACACCCATTTACCCTGTAAAGAAGGCCAGTGGCGAGTGGAGACTCGTCCAAGACCTCAGAGCAGTAAACAAACAAGTGATTCCCCTCCCACCCCTAGTCTCAGACATCACTTTTATTTTCTCATGCATACCGGCAGACTCTCTATGCTACACAGTAATTGATTTAGCAAATGCTTTCTTTAGCATTCCCATTGCAGAGGAAGCCCAACCTATGTTTGCCTTCTCCTGGGCCGGGGGCCAACTAACCTGGACACGCCTACCGCAAGGGTATGTAGACAGCCCAGCCGCCTTCTCTATGGTACTCAACGAGACTGTCAAGTCTTGGACTTCTGAGCGTGGGTCGGTACTAATACAGTATGTGGACGACTTGCTCCTGTGCAGTCGAACTGCTGAAGATTGTGCGGTCGATTCAACATCACTGTTACAACACCTAGCTCACGCCGGGCATCTAGCCTCAAGGAAGAAAATACAATGGTGCCAGCCACAGGTAGAATACCTAGGGTGCATTCTAAAGGAAGGGACAAGGCTAGTGTCCCCCAAACGTGCCGCAGCCCTTCGAGCTCTCAGTCCCCCAAAAGACAAAGCCGCCCTACTCTCGTTCTTGGGTGCAATGGTATATTGCCGCCAATGGATTCCTGACTGTTCTCATTATGATAGTATCCTAAGAGAGGCTACTGGCTCGACAGCCCCTAAATTAATAGATTGGACTGAAGACAGACTACAAGCTTTTCAAGCTCTATTAAACAGTCTGTCATGTGCACCCGCCCTGGGATTGGTAGACTATGGTAAAGCTTTTCAGCTGTACTGTGTAGTTTCAGGGAACTCTTTTGCCGCGGTTCTCACACAACAACATGGAACAGGATACCGCCCGGTTTCTTACCTATCCAAGAAACTCCCTGTCCAGGTTCAAGGCATGCCGTAATGTCTCCAGAATTTAGCAGCCTGTGCTATGGCAGTACAGGACGCTAACAAACTGGTCTTGGGCCACCCAATGACACTTTTCACCACCCATTCTGTCACCCACCTCATACAGAACATGAACACCCAACACATGACCTCACAAAGGCTCAGCGGTTATGAGATTACCCTTATGAACACTGACAATCTATCTCTTAAATATGTTCCCGCTAGCAACCCTGCTGTCCGCCTCCTGCACTCCATGCTGCGTCTACCACAAGACCCAGACCAGCTTCATGACTGTGTGGAAAAAGTGGAATCCATCACATCCCCTAGACCTGATCTCACGGATACACCTATTATAGATGCGGAAGATGTTTTCGTTGACGGTAGTTGCTCCCGCCCCTCTGATTCCACTTTCCTAACAGGTTACGCGATAGTCCAATTACCAGACAAGGTGCTAGAAGCCAAGCCGCTACCTCCCTCTTCGGCCCAAGTAGCAGAATTGGAAGCTCTCACTAGAGCCTGCATTCTATTCACTGATAAAAAGGTGAACATTTACACCGACAGTAGATATGCTTTCGGAGTAGTGCATGACTTTGGTGTGATATGGGCTAATAGAGGTTTCAAAACCGCAGACAATAGACTAATTGCCAATCCCACACATATTATGGCTCTTCTCCAGGCCATCCTCCTTCCAAAGGAAGTGGCTATTATCAAGGTAAAAGCCCATTCCTCGGACGACAGCAAAATATCCAAGGGTAACGCCCTAGCCGATAGAACTGCAAAGCAAGCTGCCGCCTCCTCCCCTAACCCCCCTGCCCCCACACCAGTTTTCTTTAAAGAACATTTCACTTCATCCAACTTCAAAACAATTGTAGCACAAATACAAACAATGGCCACAGACCAGGACGTTCATTTCTGGGTTGCTGCAGGATTGACCAAAGACCCCGAAGGTCTTTGGACAAAAGAGGGGAAGGTACTGGGAATACCTGAAGCAAGTTGCATTCTCATACTCGCATACCTCCATGGCCCAGGACACATAGGAGCTGCCCCTTTAACCAACCTGTATAACAAATCTTTTTGTACAAACAATTTGAATAAACAAATCCAACTTCTGACTAAAAGCTGCCTGACCTGTGCACAGAAAACTCTGACATTAACATTTATTCCCAACAGGAAATATACGTGAAAAATCTGGTAAGTATGCTCCACGAAATAAACAAACAAGTTTCTGTCACCTTTTCTCCTCTTCCCACAGAACCAACGCATCCCTTCATCCCTGGGGATAAAGTGCTGATCAAACAATTAGCACAAAGAAAGAGTATCGGACTGGCTTTCTCAGGACCATGGAAGGTGGAAAAGGTATCGAGAACAGCAGTACTGACGGATATGGGGAACACCTGGATCCATGCCAGTCGTCTTAAAAGGTGCCCGCAGCCCCCCCCCCGACTCCGGACCCTCCAACCGAGACGTCAACACCCAACCGCCTTGTCCCTATCTCATCAGCCCGGGAGGAAGACAGCTTGTTCGAAGAAAGTGCATCCTTACTCCCTCAAACCCAAGAACAGCTCCAACTTACCTTGGATCAGAAGTTGCGAGAAGCCTAAAAAAGGGATAGAACAAATATCTCTGACAAACTCTGATCCCTTCCAAAAAGACAAAACGGAGCTGGACACCCCGACAGGAAACGACGAAGAAGGACAAGACCTTAGATAGCCGGACACAATGATTCCCCTGTCAATGTCCATGAAGGCCTTGTGCCTCTTATCTTGTACAGCTTTAATTGTGTTCTTACCCACCTGGTTGATATCTAACTGTATCTATCACCCTGAAGATTTGGGACCCCTTTGCCAGCCTAAGCTTTGGCCAGGGAATACTTGCATGGTTAAAAAACACCGCCATGACTATAATAATGATACTCCTTTTTATTTTGTTCCTATATGTCTGTTATAGGTTTATAATGTGTATAATTGTTAAAGCATCACATACCAGAAATGAAACTATTAAATTAGACGCATTTTCCCATGATCCTAAGGTATGGTACCAGGAAGAATGCGTGACATATGGGATAGATGATATGTGATCTTCCTGTTTTCAACAGGATGATCAAAGGGAGGATTATAAGGTAATGGAGGAACCATTTTGTTAGAGACATCCATTTTGGGTAATGGAAAATTACTGATAGCGTGACCCCATGGAAACCTATTGCTTAAGGTCATATGTGTTTTTGCTTGTACAAGATATTCAGTTGTTTGTACAGAACAGATGGATGCGGTTAAGCTACTTCCCTTTCCAAGAGCAGAAGTAACTTCATGGCGTTAGACCACAGGCCTATCTTGCATCACGCCTAAGAACATTCTAAACTATATATATATATTTAGCTTTTGCTGCTAGGCAGAGATATTGCTTGTGCAAAGAACCATGATGACGTAGTAAAATATACAATCTTGCATATTTTATGTGGCGATCCCTGATTGGCTCAACCACAGGGTTGCGCTTTAGCTCAAACTGCATAAAACTACTGTGTATGCTCCAATAAACGTACAATCATTGTTCACGTACAATTGTGTGTATGTGTGGTGATTGTCCACCGGTGACCGGGACCTCCGCTCCTCCGTCCTAGCCTAGGCTACCAGGGTATATACACGGAAGACGAGCACCTAACAGCCTCAATAAGAGACCCTCATTTGTTAGACCATGTAGGTCTGGTAGCTCATCCTAATCAATGAAATGCAAAATAATGAACCCTAACAAACTAAATATAAGGACTATAACGGTACCCAATTTTTGCAACAAATATCAAAAAATATTTATTATATGATAAAAATTGCACAGGTATACATATCAAAAAACATACAAAACAGAAAAAAGCTGCACATAAAACATACAATAAATAAAATTGATCACTGCGCTAATGTCTATTCAACAGCTAGCATAAAATATAGGTAACAATATTTAAAAAAATGGATAAATACATGCAGCGCTAGAAATACAAGCATGAACTACAGTATGTAATTAAAAGTCCACTGTCATTGAGGGTAAAGAGTCCATGTTCCAAGAGATGGCATCACCCACAGTGTAAATATGACAAGCTGAGGTAAACTATGAAATCCTCCACTGCACACCAACAAACCTGGCTTCTTACCACAGAAAGTAGACCACTAGGTTATAGGTGGTCAGATAAGCATGATATATCCACTATAGCAGTGGTCATCAACCCTGTCCTCAGGGCCCACTAAGAGGCCAGGTTTTATGTATTACCTTGGGGAGATGCAGACTAGAATACTGCAATCACTGAGCAGCAAATATCACCTGTGATGTATTTCAGTTATATTGCAAACCTGGCCTGTTAGTGGGCCCTGAGGACAGGGTTGATGACCACTGCACTATAGCATGACTCCACTCTGGTACCAGACAGCTGAATCTCATAGGGTCATAACATGGAATGAATCAACAGGTTCCTATGTAGGATAAAAGAGAAGCAGCTCCTCATAGTGTAGTATGTTAAATCAAGATGGTTTTATTAAGTAAAAAGTGTACAGGGTACTCACATTTAGAGAATTAAAACGAGCATCTCAGGAACACAAAAATTCCTTGGTTAACATTAGTTTCCAACCAACAAGATGGCCGCGGTCAGCATGTATAGTGTCACAACGTCAGATCTCCGGGCTCCACCCTATGCAGCGTTTTGTCCAATAAGGAACGTCGTCAGGGGCATCTGCTTATCTGACCACCTATAACCTAGTGGTCCACTTTCTGCGGTAAGAGGCCCGATGTGTTGGTGTGCGGTGGAGGATTTCATAGAAGCACATAAAACATAGCCAAACCCATCTAGTACTCCTTGAATACAGATTCTTGGTGGCTGCCCTATAGTGGAGCACATTGAGTTGCTGTGATTTCGACGCAGTTTGCATTTCGCAGGAGGTAGCCCGCTTCTTCCGGGAAAACTTTCAGCAAGAAAACACTCACGGTTAATAGGCGAAAACTGTCACCCATATAATACCACAGGACAGTCCTCCTCGTTTTCCAAGATAGTCGTTAGTTCCTATGTAATTGGAACTAGGTATCTAGAATCTATCTTACTCCACGCTGATCTGAGGAACAACATGATGGGAACCTCTTTACCAACCTAATATAATACCTTGTATATCATTGGTGCACACCATACAATTTGACTATGGATACCTAGTTCCAATTACATCAGAACTGACGATTATCTTGGAAAACGAGGACCGTCCTGTGGCATTATATGGTTGACAATGTCCATTTGTAGGAGGACCATTCAATGTGTTTTTTTTTTTTTTGGTTTGACTATTAACCATGAGTTTTCCTGAAGAAGCGGGTTACCTCCTGCAAAATGCAAACTGCGTCAAAATCACAGCACCCCTCTATGCTCAACTATAGGGGAGCCACCAAACATCTGTATTCAAGGACTACTAGAGGGTTTGGGTTATGTTTTATGTGCAGCTTTTGTGTGTTTGGTATTTTTTTTTGTGCAATTTTTTTTAATATAATAAATATCCTTTGATACTTTGATACTTTTTACAAAAATTGAGTACTGTTGTAGTCCTTATATGTAGTTTGTTAGGGTCCATTATTTTGTATAGCATTTATGAATGAGAAGGGGGAGCTCACTGAACGTCTTGTAGTGTGCATTGAATTGTAAAAAAGAAATCAGATAGCTGCACATGTTGAAGTGCACAATCTATCATGTTTTGGTAGAGATATGCAGGAATGTAACATGTAGTCTTAAAAACGGATTACACACTGAGTGAATTATGATTGCTGATAAGATTCTGATATCTAAGCTAAGCACCAGAGGCTGGTAATCAATATTTTAGAGGGCGGCCCCCTTCCACTAGCACCACATGGACGCTGGCCCTCACTGGTTATTTTTGCCAACACAGTACTGCGTTCATGTCATGATCAGGGTTCTGGCTCGGAGACCAGCAACAATGGCAGTAGAGAGGCTTCCACTGGCTAGCAGGATAGGTATACAAGTAGGTCAACCTGGTGGATGACACCCAAAGGTGCGGGGTCTAAGCACTACCCAGATAGCAAGCAACTGTGCTGCAAGTTTGAAAACTACTTTCTGCCAGAAACCATGAAACAGACTGAGACAGAAGTACAATCAAATCACACTTGTTTATTAATAAAAATAAAAAGGTAAATAGAAAAAAGCGTAGTCAAGCATAGCCAGAGTCCTGTAGCCAGATCGGGTAGTCAACCAGTCCAAAGTTCATAAACCAGATTGGGTAATCAGCCAGGCCAGAAGTCAGGGATCCTAGGAGAGCAACCGCAAGCAGGATAAGAAGCCAGGTGGGATGTCAGCAAGCCAGTCTTGAAACAAACAGCCGGAGATGGTTCCCTGTGATGTGACCAACGCGAAGGCAAATGGAAACGTGAGCAGGAAGGCTTTAAATAGGCAGGTCAGATGAGCATCATCGGGAACAGCTGGTAACTGTGGAAAGAGAAGAGAGCTGGCAATTAGCCGACAGATGAGCGGCCAGCCCAAAGGGGGAAGGGCTAAGCCAGCCCTGACACTTTCTGAGCTATTGCTAGACTTGCCAGGCTTCACAAGTTTGTTGCACAATTGCAGCAAGTCTGCACTGCGTGACTCCAGATAAACTTTCTTTGCAAACATTCTGCAAGTCTGCTGCAGGTGCTGATTCAGTTATGCTGTGCAATAGTCATCCCACCACAGGGGGTCACTGTGACTGAATATTCATGCTGTAGACTTGCAGAGCTCTTGCTGTAGACTAAACATTGCAACGTTGCTCTTGCTAGACTTGCCACACAAATTTGCTACAAATTGGAAAAGTATCAACTAGAACTCAGTGCTTCAAGTGCTCTGCAAGTGTACAACTTTCCAGTGAAAATGTGCAGCAAGTTAACAGACCAACAATTCAACACTGCCACAAACTTGTGGCAAGTTATCCTTGCTATCTGGGTAACTGGTGTTCACCAGAGCTCCTGATGGTGGAGATGGGTTTTCCTGCATGTTAGTACCAGGTCACGGTCCTCAGTATCACCCCACCAGGAGATGAGCAAACCGGGAACCAGTAGCAGGTATAGCAGGTAGCTATCAGGCAGAAGTGAAGTCAGCAAACAAGCCAGAGGTCGGTAACAAGTGGTTGCAGGTTGGGATCAAGTGGGAGCCTAGTTGAGGAACAAGTCCAAGGTTGGTAATGAGTGGTAGCGAAAGATATGGACAAGGAGTGACAAGAATGAGATATTGACTGGAGAGAGCACCATAATCTGGCAAACAGGAAGTGCAAAGGCATGACTTAAACAGGAAGTTCACAGGAAGAGCAAGTTCAAGGTTCTAAGGAAACAAGTCACAAGACGAGGCTGTCTAAGGAATCGAGCAGCATCCTAGATGGCTCAGCAAGAAGAGGCAATCGCCAGATACAGCAGAGGTTGCAACAGTTAAACCTCACTGGTAAAGAATGGGAGATGTTTTGCCAGTGGTGGGAGGAGAAAAAACCCCCCCCTGCTAAATCTTCTCAATAGAAGTGGAGAGGGAAGTTGACAAAAAAAGAGAAAAAGAGGGGAGAGGGGAGAAAAGGGTCACCAACTTGACAGTCTAAGCCCTTGTACACACGGTCGGACATTCCGACAACCAAATCCGTCAGATTTTGTCCGACGGATTTTGTCCGAAACTGTTGCATACACACATGCGGACAAAGTTGTCAGAAAATCCGATCGTACATAACGTGATGACATTATTTAGTTAGGAAGGGACTACGTTCAGGCTAGTAGCCAATAGCTTTGATCTAGGAATTTGATCTGAGCATGCGTGGCACTTTGTCCGATCGGAATTCTCTACGCATGATCGGACAAAGCCCGATCGGAGAATGTTGTCGGAAATTTTTTATAGCCCAGCTGGAAAACTTGCTCCGTCGGATACTCCAACGGAAACAGCCCGATGGAGCCCACACACTGTCCGGTTATCCGACAACACGCTCCGATCGGACATTGTCCATCAGAATGTCCGACCGTGTGTACAAGGGCTAAGGAGGACTGGCTTCTAGTAGCTTTTTATTTTTATCTCGAAATTTGAATTGGATCCACTAGAACCATGTCTTGTTTTCTGAGAGAGAACATTAGTTCTTCCATTTTCATAAATGGAAACCTTTCACCAACGGTAGGGGCCAGGGGAGATTTCCAGTTGTCTGGTATGCAGGGCCTTGAGTTGGACCTTTTAACTAAATCTGTATGTAATTTTAAACTTTAAACTTTAAATTCTAAGCCTTTTGTGATCCGCCCACCTCCATAAGGGCCAGAAAGACTACAGCCGGCTCTTCCTGAGTGCAGGTCTACTCCTGGCCTCCTGCCCTAACCAAGGCCTACATGTGCTGGTTACATCCCCCGAGGTGTGGGGTGTTTAGCTCCCATGTGTGTGCAGGGGGGCTCTACCTAAAAGGGGCCTACCACCTGATGACACTGTCTGCTGTAACCTGACATTATTCTGGTACAGAGCCGCCTATTGGCAAAGCTGGAAAGGCACCCACGCTGCAGCACACCACATTGCACATGCATTCAAATAGGTCATTTTTTTGTGCATTAGATACACTATCATCCCATTAAAAATGAATAGGCTTTGCTGAATGCACATGTTGCGTTGACCATGGCAGGATTGGGGCCTTCAGTTTTGGAACAGGAGCCCCACAGAAAGAAAATCACTCAGACACGGGATACTCACGTTCACAAGCCATTATCCAGAAATGTAAACGTATGAGCGATTTGTCTCCTGCGCCTGATCCTAAATCCATCGAGCTTCATGCCACACAAGGGTATCGATTACAGACCACTTTGCAGAAAGACAAAGCATTGATCACAGGCTGCCCCTGAACGAGTTCTTACACAAAGAATATGGCATTTTACGAAACCAATAGGACACCCGGTAACCGTCACAGGCAAAAATCAATGAACAAACAGATGTAGGCGCTGGAAGGGGCCGTAAACTCCGGCGAGGAGATACAAGAGCATCATTTGTGTGAACACGGCTGTCTATAGTTCAGTCATGTAACCACTTTCCTTTCTTGCAGCAGAAGATCAGCCTCTTTGCTTGATTCATTTCTTCAAAGAATTTCTTCAACCTCATCTGTATAGACACTTTAAATTCTTTAAATATACACAAAAATACCAAGGAAAATACTGCGGTGCTCAATGTCTCAGGAACTAAACAATAATGGATGATTAAAAAAAGATTGTTTATTGGTTTACAATAGTGGTCTCCAAACTGTGGCCCTTTGCTTGCCTTTATCTGGCCCTTGGTGCACTATATCGTCCACAGATACCAACAATGGGGCATCATTTCCCCCCCACTGACACCAATAAAGGTGCACAGTTCCTCCCAATGGTACCAACAATGGTACCAACAAATTTCTAGCAGCCTCTTGCAATATGTCTCCAGCCTATGGCTGCCACCAGAAGCATCTCCTCAGTCTAAAAACAACTTCTATAGCATGTTCAAATCTGAAGAGTCTCTTGCAGCATGTTCACAGTCTGTGACCATCTCTGGTATCATGTCTGCAGTCTCTGACCATCTCCTGTATCGTGTCTGCAGTCTCTGACCATCTCCTGTATCGTGTCTGCAGTCTCTGACCATCTCCTGTATCATGTCTGCAGTCTCTGACCATGTCCTGTATCGTGTCTGCAGTCTCTGACAATCTCCTGTATTATGTCTGCAGTCTCTGACCATGTCCTGTATCGTGTCTGCACTCTCTGCTCATTTCTTGTATCATGTTTGTAGTCTCTGATCACTTTTTGTATCATGTCTGCAGTCTCTCTAACCATCTCCTATATCGTGTCTGCAGTCTCTGACCATCTCCTGTATCGTGTCTGCAGTCTCTAACCATCTCCTGTATCGTGTCTGCAGTCTCTGATTATCTCCAGGATCATGTCTGCAGTCTCTAACCATCTCCTGTATCGTGTCTGCAGTCTCTAACCATCTCCTGTATCGTGTCTGCAGTCTCTGATCATTTCTTGTATAATGAAAAGTAAATGGTGCAGCGCTACACCATTTACTTTTCACTCTAATTATTGTCTCCCGCAATTTTGTGTTAGCAGCTTTTTTGGTTTGATACATGTTTTAGAGCAGCAAATTTTTTTATTCTTTTATTTCTTGTATCATGTCTGCAGTCTCTAACCATCTCCTGTATCGTGTCTGCAGTCTCTGACCATCTCCTGTATCGTGTCTACAGTCTCTGACCATCTCCTGTATCATGTCCTCAGTCTCTGATCATTTCTTGTATCATGTCTGCAGTCTCTAACCATCTCCTGTATCGTGTCTACAGTCTCTGACCATCTCATGTATCATGTCCTCAGTCTCTGATCATTTCTTGTATCATGTCTCCAGTCTCTGACCATCTCCTGTATCATATCTATAGTCTTTGACTATACCATGACATGTGTCTGCTGGCTCTGACGCTGAATATTCATTGAATTTTATGTGAGGCCCTTTGGTGATGTTGGGGGCCACACTTGAGGCCCCCCCCCCATATCAAGAAAGTTGACCACCACTGTTCTATAGTGATTGTTTTGGGTGGTCCAGAGTACTTGTCCGAAAAGGAGCACCCTCTTGCTCCATTGCAGTAATCTAGAATGACAGCCATCAGGCCAGCAACGTATTCTACACGAATAAGCAATGAAAGGGTGAAAGTAAAAAAACATACAACTGTAAAAAATGCAAAAGTCAGCAGTACCGAGATGATAACTCCCAAAAGAAAAGACAAAATTCCCAGCACATCTGCCACTGCAACTAATCATGTGTGATTGCAACACGGAAATCATCTCATGTGTGGTTTTCCAGAGGAGGAGGAGGTCATGCAAGGAAGAGGGTCAGTAGAAATGTATTCAACATTTTTTTTTTAATATAATATATTATCTAATATTAAACTCTGCGCTTCATCTAGAAAATAATACATTTTTTATATTCTCTGCTGATAACATGACCCACAGTATGATTGCAATCTGTTAAACTTCTACGCTGCCACCCCAGAGCCTTCCCTACATAACTTTTATAGAAAATCGTCAAGAAAAATTACGATTTTCTGTTTGCCCGAAACTTCTCCCCATTAGAGCTGCTAATAAGGCAGTGCAAATTGCCCTGTTGTACCGTGCCCAGGCCTCATCAGTTAAACGGGGGAGGCAGGGCAACTTTATTGTTAATTTATGCCCTAATGGATTTTATTAGACCGCACCCTATCTCCTACTTGCTTACCAGGGCATACATTACATTTCCCTGGGCCCCATCAGGTCAACAGGGGGGCCCAGGAGGTGGGATTTTTTTTTTTTCATTTTCAGGGCGTAGGGGGATAAAGTCAGTGCCACAGTTTTGCTGCATCCAAGGAGGGTGGGTGGGGTGTGTAGGTGGGGTTGGGAGGCCCCGTCAGAAAGGCTGTGCGGGGCTCCATGATTTCGAACAGCGGCCCTGCCCCCCCCCCCCCATAGTATAACTAGAAGGGTTTTCACCTTTTGTAACAAAGGGGATCCATGCCCCACTGCTTTATCTGTTGTTTGAAGAGCATCCATAAAAATACAAAGGTTACCATAGAGAATAATTTTATTTTAAGGCAGCACCACAATATATAATCTCAGTAGCAAGCTATTACATTATATGATAATTATACAGGCTTTACAGTATATAGCACCAACAGTTTGCAAAGCACTTTACAACACTTTACAATATAAAGGGAGACAGTTTCCTTACAATTCAATCCAATACAAGAGGATTAGTAGGGTCATGTTCATGGGAGCTTACAATCTAATAGGGAGGGGCAAGTGGGAGGAAGAGTAACAACTGTGAGGGATAAGCTGATGGAAAAGGTAAATATAGACTTATGGATAGTCTTCCCAGAAGAGAATCATTTCCAGGGATCACCTAAAGGCAAAGTAGGAGATAGACGGTAACTAGAATGACACTGACGCCTAGTTGGTGCGGTGTGTTTGTATCTGGCCACTGCTGCATATACTGTTCCCCTGCGAAGGGGAACAAAAAGACCTCTCTAATGCTTATATACCTCTAGATCTAGATAGTTAACCAGTTCCTTGTTCCATTTTCCCCTGAAGGAAATATGGTAGCTGTTATGATTAATTTCCTCTAGAAACTGTTTTAGGGCTACCTCTGTTCACCTCCCACAGGATGATGACGTCATCGATATACCTTTTATATAATGCTATGTCCGGCCTCTGTTTTCCATAGATTACTTTGTGTTCCCACTTACTTAAAAAGATGTTGGCCACAGTAGGTGTCTACTTTGCACCCATGGCTACACCTTTGTGTTGCCAGTAGTAAGCTAGAAATAGTTACTTTTCATAGCAAGTTCAAGGGCCTCAACAATGAATTCCTGCTGTAGGCTCTCCAATTCTTATGACCTCTCTAAAGCCTCATACACACGATAGGACTTTGTACAAACTTTCCCTTGGATTTTTGTACAAAGGGCGTCGGCTCTGAACTTGTATTGCATACACACAGAAGGACTTTTTCAGCCAACTTTCACCAAATCATGTGGTTTTTCTGCTCTTTACCGCCACCTTTGGTCAACTTCTGTATTGTTGGCTGATCTTTTGCATTGGTTGTGAGCATGCCTGTTTGTACTTTGTACAAAAGTCCTATGGTTTTCTGTACACACGATCAGACTTTGCTCCATCGGACTTTTGTTGCCAGAAAGTTTGTCCGTTAGCACAGCCAACAAAAGTCCGATGAAAACCAAAAAAGTTTGTCCGATGGAGCGTACACACAGTCAGATGTTGCTCCAAAACAGCTAATTTGCATGTTTGTTGTCAAAAAGTCTGATCATGTGTATGGGCCTTTAGGCCAATTTTGAGGCCTCCAGAGTGTCATCCTGTTGGATATTTGTATACATGGAGTTTACATCTATTGTGGGCAATATAAGGTTATCCTCTTGTGGAAAACTATCTAGAATGTTGATGAGTTGTTTACTGTCTCTAAGGTGAGAAGGGAATTGATGTGCTAACGGCTGTAAATAGTGGTCAATGTATTCTCCCAATCTGGAAAAGAGGGAGTCCACTCCACTGATGATTGGTCTGCCTGGTGGTTCAAACTGGTTCTTGTGGACTTTTGGCACTTGGTATATAACTGTCAGTTTTGGTGCATGTGGTAACAAATACCTATATTCTCTCTTTTTTCAGAATCTGTTGATTATGTGCTCTTTTATTCAATATTTTTAGTTTAGACCTGTATTTATTTAGGGGGTTGCTTTTTAATTTCTCATAGGTTGTGGAGTCTTCCACTAACCTATTGAGTTCCTATTGAGTTGACTCTTCTTGCCATACGGCAGAGGAGTCCAACCTATCTGGTGAGTGCGGAACCACACAGCGGTGGAATTACAATCACCTTTGGAGCACCAAGCACTTTGTTTTGCTACATTTGCACATATCATCACAAGTCACTTTATTATCTAAATCAAGTCATTATTATTAGCCATTTATGTAACAATACAAGTTATTAATTTATATTTTGCCACTTGGTTATGTATGTTTTTTTTGACAGTATATTTATTGTTTAAGCGGAAAAGCTTTTATCTGATAGAAGTGGGGGTGGGGCAGTTTAGTTTAAATCAACCAAAGTAGGAGATAGCCAGATTGGGTTAGGGGGTTGTAGGGGATGGGAGAGGCTCTGGAGAAGGTGAGCATGGGAGGAGACACAGGAGCTAAAGAGCAGGAGGTCTTGGGAGGAGTGGAGAGGATGGTTTTGGTAATATAGAGACAAGATTGGTGATGTAGCTTGGGCTAGGTTTGTAGATGGCTTTGTAAAGCTGCTGGTGTCTAGGCACGGCAATTACCAATACAAGTTGGAGAATGTCAATGAACATACATAACCATTGCTGCCATGTCTTGCAGAGACTTTAAAGAAGCTTTGAAGTGTCCTAAGGATTTGCTAGGTACGGTATTCAAAGGCCAGAGCTGAATTGCACTAAAAATTACAGAGCTGTTTATAATCCTTATTAAGCCTTGACCTCTTCCTTTGGAGAACCACACATACAGCTTCTTCAAACCTTTCATCAGTTTCAGCAGTAAAGTACAGTAGGCATATGCCACTTCTTGAGGCTTTTTTTTTCTAATCAATCTTTATTTTTCTTCTTTGGCTATTCCCATTTCTAGTTTAGAGCCACCTCTGATGCTTCTGAAAACAAGGGTGAACAGCGGCGCTAGATATGGTGATAACATAAAATTATATAACAACTGGAATATAGGTATACATAAAATGTGTGTGAATAAGCACACATGATATTAAAACATTTGTTTAAAACATAATGTCCATAAATGATCCGAGATCTTGTATGATCAGCACCTGGAGGCAGCTCCCTTAGAGTGAAGGGATGAGCTCTGTGTAGAAATGGGAACAGAGGGGCGCCAGACTGAGTGCAGTATAAATCATATATTTAATAAAAACAAGTAGTAACTCACAGGTTAAATTAGATGAGTTCAGTATGCAGTGAAAATCGCCAGTCCTGGAGTCTCATAAATGTCTTCCCTTTGCAGCCTGGGGCACTGGTGTGATCTTACAGGGATCCAGAAAATGCTGGGAACCAGGAGGCAGGAAACAAGAAGCAGCTGGTCGTGACTTCACAGGAACAGAAAGTGTGATTATTCACAGTGGCAAGGAATGGTAATGCATTTCGAAGCTACAGCTTCTTCATCAGACCATGATTAGCTGGCAAACCTGGCAGTCTTATATTACAGAGGAAATAGAAACAGAGAGATCTGATGGGCTGGCCAGCCCATCAATCAAATACACAGATTCAAAGAGGTAGATGGCTGGAGACCGAAGTGAATGTAAATATGAGTAAGAAGCTTGCTGATTAATAGTGGAAGATAAGTTTATAACGTTTGCAGAAATCGATCAATTCACTAATTGATTAAATACATAAATATAAAATGTATAAATATACCTCAAATTTAAAATGAATACATTTTTATAAGTAAATTAACTAAAAAATGAATTAAGAAAATTATTAGCAATTTGGAAATCAATTGATTATTATAAATTACAATGAATTAATAAAATGGTGAGAATGGAGGAAAGAGAGGACTCTATGCTAGGTATAATATTAAGGTTCTAAGCTATATCATGACCAAAACATCATGTACATGTACATGTGCAACAAACGCATGTATATACGTGAGTATATACAAACATCTTTCTGTCCCAATACTCTCTAGAGGGAACATAATATTGTATAAAAAAGGGGAAGGGGAAGAGAAAAAAAAAAAAAAAAAAAAAAAAAGGGGGGGGGGGGGGAGGGGGTGGTAAAAACAAAAACAAAAAGGGGGGTGGTAAAAAAAAAAAAAAAACGGTGCCAAATTTGTGTCTGTTGCCCAAATGAGCTATTTAGTGGATAAAACTGGGTATCCATTCACCAGTAACCGGGCAACCCACTGAGGCATGACCAGGGGAAAAATCACACCAGCACCTGATTAAATAACAGTGCTGATTTCGATCTCCTCGTTCATTCCTCTAGGCGACATAGTATCCAAAGTGAAAATCCAATACGTTTCCTGACGACACAGTCTTTTGAAACGTTCTGCTGGGGGAAATTTATCTGGAATTGATTCAAGGACCCAAACTTTTAGATCCTTGGATGATTGTTTATGATATTCTAGAAAGTGGCGGGGGACACTGTGTTTAGGGAGACCAGCATCGACAAATCTGCGATGTTCCCCAAATCTGACTCTAAGGGCTCTGATTGTACGGCCCACATATAGCATGCCACTTGCCCTAAACACAGTGTCCCCCGCCACTTTCTAGAATATCATAAACAATCATCCAAGGATCTAAAAGTTTGGGTCCCCGAATCAATTCCAG
This sequence comes from Lithobates pipiens, assembly GCF_037356315.1. Lineage (NCBI taxonomy): Eukaryota > Metazoa > Chordata > Amphibia > Anura > Ranidae > Lithobates > Lithobates pipiens. The sequence continues at coordinate 245,093,017 of NW_027507787.1, forward strand.
ATAAATTTCCCCCAGCAGAACGTTTCAAAAGACTGTGTCGTCAGGAAACGTATTGGATTTTCACTTTGGATACTATGTCGCCTAGAGGAATGAACGAGGAGATCGAAATCAGCACTGTTATTTAATCAGGTGCTGGTGTGATTTTTCCCCTGGTCATGCCTCAGTGGGTTGCCCGGTTACTGGTGAATGGATACCCAGTTTTATCCACTAAATAGCTCATTTGGGCAACAGACACAAATCTGGCACCGTTTTTTTTTTTTTTTTTTTACCACCCCCCTTTTTGTTTTTGTTTTTACCACCCCCTTCCCCCCCCCCTTTTTTTTTTTTTTTTTTTCTCTTCCCCTTCCCCTTTTTTTATACAATATTATGTTCCCTCTAGAGAGTATTGGGACAGAAAGATGTTTGTATATACTCACGTATATACATGCGTTTGTTGCACATGTACATGTTTACAACTGCATGTTGTAAACATGTACATGATGTTTTGGTCATGATATAACTTAGAACCTTAATATTATACCTAGCATAGAGTCCTCTCTTTCCTCCATTCTCACCATTTTATTAATTCATTATAATTTATAATAATCAATTGATTTCCAAATTGCTAATAATTTTCTTAATTCATTTTTTAGTTAATTTACTTATAAAAATGTATTCATTTTAAATTTGAGGTATATTTATACATTTTATATTTATGTATTTAATCAATTAGTGAATTGATCGATTTCTGCAAACGTTATAAACTTATCTTCCACTATTAATCAGCAAGCTTCTTACTCATATTTACATTCTCTTCGGTCTCCAGCCATCTACCTCTTTGAATCTGTGTATTTGATTGATGGGCTGGCCAGCCCATCAGATCTCTCTGTTTCTATTTCCTCTGTAATATAAGACTGCCAGGTTTGCCAGCTAATCATGGTCTGATGAAGAAGCTGTAGCTTCGAAATGCATTACCATTCCTTGCCACTGTGAATAATCACACTTCCTGTTCCTGTGAAGTCACGGCCAGCTGCTTCTTGTTTCCTGCCTCCTGGTTCCCAGCATTTTCTGGATCCCTGTAAGATCACACCAGTGCCCCAGGCTGCAAAGGGAAGACATTTATGAGACTCCAGGACTGGCGATTTTCACTGCATACTGAACTCATCTAATTTAACCTGTGAGTTACTACTTGTTTTTATTAAATATATGATTTATACTGCACTCAGTCTGGCGCCCCTCTGTTCCCATTGATGCTTCTGAAAATGCTGGAGGCTCTCTTACCCTTGGCATCTCAAGCCCTAGGCCGCCATGCCCTGCTCTGACATCACCAGGGCTCCAGAAGCAGGAAAGCTCATGCAAGACTGAGCCCATGCATACGCTACACGCGTAGAATGTCTATCATTTGTTAAAATGAGGCTCTAAGACTTCTGGTTTGCTCAGTCTTGGCCCTGCAATAATCAAGTCTTATGCAATTATCAAGTCTTCACTCAGGGCCAGCACTAAACAAGGTAGACAGAAGCCTCAAAGCAATTCTGAGCACAAACTTGCATGAGATGCCCCTTTCAGCTACTTAAAGTGGATCTAAATCCACCACTTACCCAGTATAAACTAATGGCACAGTATTAATGTATATATAACGTATATATATATATACACATACACACGTGTATGTATATATATATATATATATATATATATATATAACGTTATATGTATATATATATGTGTACATGCAAGACTTCTTCATGTATCCCTACCTTGCAAATGTCCCCCCCTTCAGCAGTAGGATCCCTGAAAAACTCGGGAATCGGTGGGCCTCTTTGCCGAAGTTCGATGGGCGAAGTCGTAATGTCACAAGACTCCCCGTCCACCTCTACACTCTCCTACTCTCCTATTCCTGACTTTTTTGAGTAACATCCAGTCAAAACCGAGGAAAGGCACCACATGACTTCAGCATGTCCAATCATGCTGTGGTGTGGAGCAGCCAATCCTGGGAGAGCTGGGGAAAAAAGGAGTGATGTGAAGCTGGAATCATAACACTCTCTCTCTGCTCTCATGCCGTTCATGATATAAAGAAATTAGATGTCAGTCACAGCAGTGGGGGATGTGGTGACACAAACTTATCCGCGTGTCCTTTTTTATCTTACTAAAGAAAAAGACAAGAGGATTGCCCAGCGCTGGATTAACTCTTCATGGCAAAACTGGGCACAGATGACTTGACATCCTCTACTGCACCAGGTAGAAGTCTTTATTAAAAAAATTGTTTCTAGGTTTACATCAACTTAAAGCTCTGGTGATAGCAGAATGCAGGGGGACTGAAGCTGTATGCTGTAGAGGAGATAGCCTTCAACACTCCTGGAAAGGCCAGAGGTGGCTAAAAAACGTGATTATTAAAAAATAAAAAATAAAAATAGGAAAAAACACATTGATTCTAAACAAAAAGCACTACATGCTACTTTTACTAGATGTGTTCAGGTTATATTGTGTACTCTAAATATTCCGACTGGCCTGAACCCTACAGTATTTATGTAACACAGCAGGCAGGTTTTTATACAAAGAGGTACTGAGCAGCTACAAGGAAGCTTCAGGGAGCCACATCAAAGAGAACCAAAAGAGAGAGGGAGCCATATCAAAGAGATTTAAGGGAGAGGAAGTCTTCAGTGATGCATACTAAAGAGATCCAAGAGAGGGGGCAAAGAGATCAAGGAGGCAGAGAACCTTTAGGAAGCCATATCAAAGAGGTACAAGAGAGAAGGAGCATTCAGGGACCCATACTAAAGAGATCCAAGAGAGAGAGAGGCTTCAGGGAGCCATACCAAAGAGATTCAAAAGAGGGAGCTTTCAGGTAGCCATACAAAAGAGATCAAGGAGAAAGAGAACCTTTAGGTAGCAATATCAAAGAGATACAAGAGAGAATGAGCCTTCAGGGAGCCTTATCAAAGAGCTTCGTAAGAGAGAGAGCCTTCAGGAATCCTTACCAAAGAGTTCCAAGAGGGAGGGAGCCTTCAGGGAACCATACCAAAGAAATCTAAAGGAGAGGGCACCATCAGGAAGCCATACCAAAGAGATCCAAGAGAGAAAGCCTTTAGAGAACTATATCAAAGAGATCCAAGAGAGAGGAAACTTCCAGGAAGCCATACAAAAGAGATCTAAAAAGGAGGGGACCTTCAATGAGCCATACCAAAGAGATACAAGAGTCCTATGGAGCTTCTAAACCAGTGGTTGGAGTTCCCTAACCTACATCATCACCATCGTGTTCTAACATATTGTGTGTTCTCTTTGCAACCAATTACTACATGTGTTAAAGTTTTATTGTGTACTGTGCTGACCCCTACAGTACTGTATGTAATGCGGGAGTTGTTTACACTAAGAGGCACTGAGCAGCTACAGGGTTTTGAGGGCCATATTACATGAAATAGAACAGATCTAAGAGACAGGGAGCCTTCAGAGAAAACTACCAAAGAGATCCAAGAGGGAGGAAGCCTTCAAGGAACCCTACTAAAGAGATCCAAGAGAGAAGGAGCTTTCAATGAACCCTACCAATGAGATCAAAAAGAGAAGGAGCCCTCAGGGAACCCTACAAAATAGATTCAAAGGGGAGGGAGCTTTCAACCCTACCAATGAAATCCAAAAGAGAAGGAGACCCCAGAGAACCATACCAAAGAGACCTGGGGGGGGGGGAGCCTTTAGGGAACCATACCAAATGGGTCTAATGGTGAGTGAGCCTTCAGGAAGTCATACGAAAGGGATCCAAGAGAGGAACCTTCCGAGAGCCATACCAAAGAGATCCAAGAGGGAGGAAGCCACACCAAAGAGAGCCAAGAGAGAGGGAGCCATAACAAAGAGATTCAGAAAAGAAGGAGGGAGCCTTCGGGAAGGCATAGTAAAGAGATTTCAAAATTATGCAAACTTCTATTAGCTATACCAAAGAGATCCAAGACTCCTATGCAGCTTCTATACCAGTAGCTGGAGTTCACTACCCTACATCATCGCCATCTTGCTCTAACACATGGTATGTTCCCTTGGCAACTGATTTCAGTTGCAAATTGCACAGACAGAATGCTTGCCAATGGAGTCGGGCTTCTTATAACTTTTTTGCCCAATTTTCTATAGAAATTAAACCTTAAACTCTTCTGCAGATAAATTTTTCTCAGAAAGTAATTTCTGTCTGCAATACTGAACCAATAAAACTATTACTGCCTATGCGTAATATACACCTTCGTTCAGATTTCACCTTGCACATTTTGTAATCTTTGAGTTATTTGATGTGAAATAAAAAAGGTATGGCGCTAAACCCTATCAGTGATAAAATGAATTAACTTATCAAGCCCTAGTGTTTGTTTTTTATATATAAAAAAGGGAAGAGAAAAGAAAAAACTGTTGGTGCTACCGTGCAAAGATATCCTAAAGCAATTTTGTCCAAAGCAAACTATGTGTAGATAATGTGTAAATAATGTGAAATCAACATTCACATTTCATTATAATAAAACAACAAATGAGTGTTAATTGTCCTGTGCGTATCAAGTTATTAAAAACATTCATTAAATGTGCAAAAAGGTGAAATTGTTATTAGTATTCGATGATATATTAGTTGAAAACAGATTGTGCAAACATGTGCAAAGAATTGTGCAAAAAGACAACTACAGATCAGAGCAACCAAGGATCAGAAATCATTCAACCAAAAAACCGCATAAAGGCGTTAAATGTGCAGATCAACAATGTTTTCAACCAATAATCGCATGAAGACGCTTCTGAGTCCAATATAAGTCCAAAATTAATATTTGGCTTGATAGTGCTGCCTCTTCGGATTATTGTTGTAATGATTACAAAAAATCAATGGGGGGTATTTGATTCACTTGTGCAAATAGTGTGGACTTTCACTTAGAAAACTTCATCCCCGGTGCGCCACTCTGTGCTATGGTATATAAATGCTCTCACCAGAGTTAATGCCCTCGTGGGGCTAGATGAACCTTCACAATGTAAGCCACTGTGTCGCTCTCTGGCTGCTGCAGGTGCACTGGGTGAAGCTTCGTTGTTCCGTCCGTGTAATATCCAACGTTAATGTATAAGGAAAGACATATCCATAGTGTAATACGTTCTTAACCAAATCGTTCGTTTATTAAATTTAAAATCTACTCACATTTTGTATTAAAAGCATATGCGTATAGTAAAAACTCCGTTCGTCTCAAACGAGTGCACACAACGTGGCCACGCCCTACGCGTTTCGTCACTACGACGTCGTGAGGACGACAGAGGACGTCGTAGTGACGAAACGCGTAGGGCGTGGCCACGTTGTGTGCACTCGTTTGAGACGAACGGAGTTTTTACTATACGCATATGCTTTTAATACAAAATGTGAGTAGATTTTAAATTTAATAAACGAACGATTTGGTTAAGAACGTATTACACTATGGATATGTCTTTCCTTATACATTAACGTTGGATATTACACGGACGGAACAACGAAGCTTCACCCAGTGCACCTGCAGCAGCCAGAGAGCGACACAGTGGCTTACATTGTGAAGGTTCATCTAGCCCCACGAGGGCATTAACTCTGGTGAGAGCATTTATATACCATAGCACAGAGTGGCGCACCGGGGATGAAGTTTTCTAAGTGAAAGTCCACACTATTTGCACAAGTGAATCAAATACCCCCCATTGATTTTTTGTAATCATTACAACAATAATCCGAAGAGGCAGCACTATCAAGCCAAATATTAATTTTGGACTTATATTGGACTCAGAAGCGTCTTCATGCGATTATTGGTTGAAAACATTGTTGATCTGCACATTTAACGCCTTTATGCGGTTTTTTGGTTGAATGATTTCTGATCCTTGGTTGCTCTGATCTGTAGTTGTCTTTTTGCACAATTTTTTGCACATGTTTGCACAATCTGTTTTCAACTAATATATCATCGAATACTAATAACAATTTCACCTTTTTGCACATTTAATGAATGTTTTTAATAACTTGATACGCACAGGACAATTAACACTCATTTGTTGTTTTATTATAATGAAATGTGAATGTTGATTTCACATTATTTACACATTATCTACACATAGTTTGCTTTGGACAAAATTGCTTTAGGATATCTTTGCACGGTAGCACCAACAGTTTTTTCTTTTCTCTTCCCTTTTTTATATATAAAAAACAAACACTAGGGCTTGATAAGTTAATTCATTTTATCACTGATAGGGTTTAGCGCCATACCTTTTTTATTTCACATTTCATTTCCCTCCCCTCCCCAACAAGGAAGTGAGGGCTTCAGGCACAGGCAGCTCTAACCCAGCATATTTCTTTTCCTTCTTTTAATTTTACCACATATTCCTATCACAGCGGAGATTTGTTTGTCCATAGCGCGACTTTATTTATTCATTTGAGTTATTTGATACCTAGTAAAAGAGGCACATAAGTTACACTGGGCCCTGTCCATACACTGCAGCATTTACACTCTGATCAAGTAACCGCTGCCAAGGTCAACTGAGAGAACTGAGTCACACAATCGCTCACTTACTGCGGTAGCTCTGAGAGCAAAAAAAAAAAAAACTGATAAACTGGCTGCTTTAGCCACTTTTCTGTCTGGTTTCTCATTAAAAGGAGAGCACAGAGTGAACCTAAGGGAGGAAATAATACATATCTAAACCCAATGTCAAGATACATCTTCCAGATGAGAACATGTGCGGTGCTGCAGTTTTCTGCATCAGGAAGTCCTTGGTGAAGAATAACTGGGAATTCAGAGATATTTTCCCAGATTTTGATTTAAATTCTTAAAGCGGAGGTCCACCCTAAAGTGGACCTTCCGCTCATTGGAACCCTCCCCCCCTCCGGCGCCACAATTGGCACCTTTCAGGGGGGAGGGGGGTGCAGTTACCTGGATAATCCAGGTAACTGCACCCACTTCCGGGATAGCTCTCTGCGGAAAGGGGCGTAGATCTACGCCCCTTTCCGAAAGTCCCCCGCTGCCTGCTGGGAAACACACAGATCCCAGAGGCAGCGGGTCCATCCTTATTGCGCAGCGCGATTCGCGCATGCGCAGTAGGGAACCGGGAAATGAAGCCGAAAGGCTCCACTTCCTGATTCCCATACCCAAGATGGCGGCGGCAGCACACGGGAGACGATCGAGAGATCGGCTTCGGGTGCCGACATCGCGGGCGTGCTGGGCGGGTAAGTGTCATCATTTTAAAAGTCAGCAGCTGCTGTATTTGTAGCTGCTGGCTTTTAAAAAAAAAAAAAAACGGCGGACTCCCGCTTTAAGTTTGAGTTGAGTTTAAAGCGGACATTTCCCCCCCCCCCCATACAAAACTGCCACCATTACTGAGCTTGCTATACCAAAATAACCACATCTAATTATAAAGGCATCTTGTTCTCTTTCTCCAGGCCGCCATCTTGAATAGTAGACATCATCGGTGTTTGTGCTGTTGGGCCACCAATGAAGTCAGTACCAGATCTCGCACATATGCTGTACGAGATCTGGCAGTGTTCATTACTGTTTATATCAGTGATTCTCAACCAGGGTTCCACCAGAGGATGCTAGAGGTTCCTTCAGCATTGGGCAATTTCTGTCTCTCAGATAAGTTCCCACCGACACCATTGATCTTTTTAGCTATCTGTAAGGAGGTAATTCTTCCCAATGACCACAAGTGTAAGGATCATTCTTCTCACTGACCATCACACTAATGTATCATGAGTTGTAGATTTCTAATTTTTAGCAGGGGTTCCCCCGAGACCGGAGAACTATTTCAAGGGTTCCTCTATGCTGAAAAGGTTGAGAAGGGCTGGTTTATATGTTGCCATGGCTATAGCAACTTGGGCCACATTAATCACATTGTGTGAAGCCATGCCAATGCAGAGTTTACAGACATGATTTCCCTGGAAGGCACTGGTGTCGTGGCCCTCCCAGGGGGCAAATGTGAGGCCGAAGTTGTCGCCAGTGAATCACTAAACAAGAAGATAGGAATCAGCTGGATGTAAATAACCTAATAATTATTTAATTTAGAACAACTTTTCAACACTAAGGAACCCTTGAAATTACCCACTTTCTAGTCTCAGGGAACCCCTGCCACAATTTACTATTTCTACAACTCATGATACAATAGTGGGAAGATCAATAGGAAGAATGCTCCTTACAATTGTGGTCCTTGGGAAGAATTCCCCCTTAGAGATAACTAAAAAGATGAATGGTGTCAGTGAGAACCTATCTGAGAGGCAGAAATTGCTCATTGCTCAAGGAACCCCTACAACCTCTGGAGGAACCCTAGAGTTCCATGTAACCATGGTTGAGAGACCCTGCTTAACAATGTTTTTTGAAGGTCCATGTACCAGATTTGGAGCGTGGGAGGGAAAGGCCACTTCAAGCGGCAACTGTATAATACCACAAATGTTATGCGATGTCAAAATATGCTTATGAAGTTTCAGTTAAAGACCTATAATGTGTAAATCTAAAGATAAATTCTAGCTAATTAATATAGTATTTTCAATTTCAGCTGACTGATTACAGCATCCTACCAAACTCTGTATTCTTGTCTTCTACATGGCCCTACATCTGAGCATGGGATGGGCTGTCACAGTGATCACATGATTGGGGGGGCTGTCAGTGACCATGTTGTCCTTGTGCCAGTGTGCCTCTATGTTAAGCTTGGGTGCTAGGGCAGATATTTGCACACCACCAGCAGGAACGTGTTAATCAATCAGTTGGGGTTTACATTTACTTTAAATCTTTTTTTTTTTTTATTTGGATACAGTGGGTAATGACGAATGGTTTCAAACCCAAAATATATATTTAGATAAACATGGCGCTCTAATGTCACCAAAAGAAGGAAGCAACGTTTCAAGGTCTTTGAGGACCTCTTCCTCAGGAAGCAGCGATATCACTGCTCCCTGAGGAAGAGGCCCTCAGCGGACTCAAAACTTTGCTCCCTTCCGTTGGTGACATTAAAATGTCCCTTTCTTTTATCTAAATATGTGTAAGGAAAGCCCGGGCAACAAGCGCACATTGGTGCGCAGGCGTGGACATTCCAGAAGATGCACAAGAAAAGTCATGTCCTGGCAGGCATACGTTGGTGCACGTGCGTGCGCGTGTTGGCGCCAGTCTGCATATTTAAACCTGCCAGTGACATGCACACCTTGCTGAGTGGTCTTTTCAACTAGTGTTTGCTTACCCGATCTGAACCAGTTTCCTGTATCCTGACCCGGCTTGTCTGACCCACCTCTTGACCTCTGCCTGCCTACCTGCCTCCCTGGCTTGTGTTTGACTCCGCTTCTGCCTGATGTTCCTGTGCCTCATTGCCCAACTGTGTACTGAACCCGGCCTGTGTCCCATCTTTGCCTCTGCCTCACGTCTTGGTACCTGCTCTGCCCAGCTGTTGATGAACCCTTGGCTTAAGTTCCGGCTGTGCTTCCAGCTGCTGATTCAGCGCCATGGAGCTCCTCTCTTCAGTTCCGGTGTTCTGCCGTATAGTGTCCGGCCATCAAATAGTGTCCGCTCCATACTGCGCATGCGCAGTACGGAGCAGACGAAGCTTCGGAAAATCTCCAAAGCTGAACGGCGCCTGCGCCATGAGTGGAGGTGGTAGCCCCACCATCCAAGCGGACATAGGGTTGTGAATTTTAGAGGGCCCCTCGTGGGCGAGCTTCGCTCGCCACGCTTCGGGCACGGCCTCGCTGCGCTCGGCTCTTTTTTATTCTAACTCTATGTCCACTTGGATAGTGGGGATAGAACCTGGACTCACGGCACAGGCGCCGTTCATCCTCGGATATTTTCGGAATCTGTGTTGCTGTGTACTGCGCATGCGCAGTACGCAGCGGACACTATCCGATGGAGGACGTTATTTGACAAGACACCGGCCCAGCGCTCTCTAATCACCTGGTCCCTGCCAAAGTACAGCCGGAGTCATCTACTACACCGGCCCTCGTGCCACTCTGTGTCCGCCACTCCATGTCATTACTACCAGGGGTGTTGGACAGGAGGTGCAAGAGAAGCCCCCTCTACAACTCAATCTCCACCAGGTACGTGACAATATGGTTTGCTGGGGATATATTGGATTGAGCATATAGGGACACAGCTGTAAAAATCTAACAGAGAAGGGGGAATTAACAGAGTTATTCAAACAGATGCTTGTACAACTCTTCTACACTTAGGAAATACAGCATATGCTGTTCCTATTTTTTAATAAAAGGAACAATCCATTTTCCGTTCTCTGGCTGTGACAGGCTCAGCACAGAGAACAGGAGAGCTGGAGCTGCATGCTTTGATCCCACAGCCTGCTCCGCCCCCTACTCGGTTTAGAGCGGAGGGAGGAGCAAGGTGTTAACCCTGTGCAGTCTCTGTTCATGCTGTGTAATCATTGCACAGGCAGATAGAGGGATGGAAGCTGTCGGCTGACAGGGAATCTGCAGCAGTTTTCTATATGGTAAAACTGACGTATTCCCTTTGTTAATTAGGTGCAGACCTTGCCACATTCCCTCTGTTATAGAAAATACCTGAAATAGGTCTATCCACTCTAAAACAGGTCTATCCATGCAGTGGTGTGTTTTGGTTTTGTGCTGCCCTAGGCAAGACTAAAATTTGGGCCCGCCCTCCATATAAATTTGTCCCACCCCTTTCTTCTCAAGTAGCTATTCGGGATCTCTGGTGGCTATGTGTTTTCTCTGGTGGCGATGTGGAGTCTTTGGTGTCTAGGTGGGGTCTCTGGTGGCTGTGTGGGGTCTCTGGTGGCTATGCAGGTGTCTCTGGTGGACTGTGGGGTAGTAATATGCAGTCTCCGGTATTACTGGTGTGCGTCAGTCAGGCAGCTCAGAGCCTGCCACAGTGCTCTCCCCACACCCCTTCACCAGCCTACCACAGTGCCCCCCCCCCCCACTGGAAGATATAGGAATAAGAAAAGGAAGGAGAGAAATTGAACAAGGGGAGGGGGGGTTAGGTGGGAAGAGAGAGGGAGGGAAGGTGAGAGAAAGAAGGAAAGGGGGTGAAAGAGAGGGGAGGGGGTTGAGAGAGAAAGTGGGGTGAGAAGAGAGGGGGTTGAGAGAGAGAGGAGGCAAGAATTGGAGTGTAAGAGAGAGGGGAGGGGATTGAGAGAGAAAGTGGGGTGAGAGGGGAGGGGGTTGAGAGAGAGAGGGGGGTGAGAGAAGAGGGGTGAGAGAGGGGGGGTGAGAGAGAGGGAGTGAGAGAGAGGGGGCTCCCCTATCTCCCCCATACTACACCAGGAGGCTCTCCTATCCCCCCTCCCCAAAAAATAAAACTACACCAGGCTCTCGACTTCCCGCAGTTCTCCGGCTCCTTTTTTACCAGCTTTGTGTAGCGAGGCTACGAGGCACGGTCACAGTCTCGGACTTCCAACTGGTCTGCCAATTGAGCTACTTCCGGGATCAGAGGCTCCAGCCACTTCTGCTTCCTGCTTCTGCTTTGCTCCCCTGTCACCGATCAGTCCGTGGCTGCCCCTGGTGTCTCTGCTCTAGTGGATGTCACCTGCATGTGATCCACACCCCCCCCCGCACCCCCGTAGCAACACCACTGCTTCTCTGCAGTCCTAGGAGTGTCCCTTCTGCCTGGGGGGGGGTGGCACTGCCCCCCTGAAAAAGGCTGCCCAAGAAAAAACGCCTTGTTTGCCTTGCGGTATATATGCACCTGTATCCACTTCTGACAGTTTCCTAAGCTAAGTAAATTCCATTAAAAGTGTTTTCCGTGGTGAAATAAAATCTTGCCCTACCCTGACTCTCATGAGAGTCTCAACTGCAGACCAACTGCAACACCTCGAGGTAAAACCAGACACCACAGCCCAACCACATAGATTAAAAAAAATATTCTGAAATTGCTCTCATGCCGCGTACACACGACCGGACTTTTCGACGGACTAGGTCCGACGGTCTTCCCGACGGACTTTTGAACGGAGTCCCGACTGACTTTTTCCGAACGAACGGACTTAGCCACACACAAGCACCCCAAAGTCCGATGGATTCGAACGTGATGACGTACGTCCGGACTAGAATAAGGAAGTTCATAGCCAGTAGCCAATAGCCGCCCTAGCGTCGGTTTTCGTCCATCGGACTAGCATACAGATTTGAACGTGATGACGTACGGCCGCACTAGAATAAGGAAGTTCATAGCCAGTAGCCAATAGCTTCCCTAGCGTCGGTTTTCGTCCGTCGGACTAGCATACAGACGAACTGATTTTTCGACCAGACTCGAGTCCGTTGGAAAGATTTGAAGCATGTTTTATTTCTAGGTCCGTCGGACTTTTGGGGGAAAAAAAAAGTCCGCTGGAGCCCACACACGATCGAAATATCCAACGGATTCATTCCGTCGGAAATCCGTCGGACCTAGTCCGTCGAAAAAAGTCCGGTCGTGTTAGATCCCAAAATTGGAATTTGTCCTCAAAAAGGTAAACAACAGCAGAAAGAGGATTTATGGATCCGTACCGTAAAATATTTACATGGCCATCCATTTATGATTGATATCTTACAAGACACTTTTGAAGGTTTATTAAATGGGAAGGAAACGCTAAGACTTTTACTACACAGCAGCGAAGGTTCCGCACATCCCATTACTATCCCAGCAGTGGTCTCTTATTAATAGCTTCTATTTCTGAACTCCACACTAAAGGCGTCAAACCGTTCTGTCACTCTCATATGAATTTTATTTTTTTATTTTATTTTTTTAAGTAAGTGTTTCTACTACATCGTCCTATCTCTACCTTTACATCAATATCTTTGTATCTGTCAAACGTCCCGCAGGCCCCTGGGGTCAAGATTTAATTAAAAAACAGCTGGGATCCAAGCAAAATGAAAAGTGAGGTGGCGAAAATGAAAGCAATTTCTCACTCTCTGGGGTGAGGAATAAAAATTAAATGAAAGAGGAAGTTGGGAAAATTCTATTGTTATATCATTGTACTTGGCACATCAATTCAATGTCATTTTTATTTTCTTTATACTTAATCAATACTACGGCATGAAGCAATGGATCACTCCCGCCAGTTGGCTTTTCCTTGTATTTCTTTACAATACTTACTGTAATAACTTACTGGCCTAGTAATACAATTGGCTTGATGAATCCTGTGCATTGTTTTGTTACCTCTAAATTGCATTTTTCTGATATAAAAATTGGCAGAGCCTCCTTAAAGCGTGACTTTACCCATAACATTTTGATAATAATTGATGTTCTTTAACAAAAGAACATACATTCCACGTTAATTATGTGTGCTGTAAATTCAATGCTGTTTCTGCTTGCAGGGGGCCGCCATTTTGTTGAAGCCCAGAGCAGTCACTCTCAAAACTCAATCTCTCCTTGGTCTCAAAAACTCTATATCACTTTCTGCAATTAAAATATGTATGTGTTCCAGTCTTGATTGTATGTCTTGGCTCAGTTAGAGAGGAAGGTTGACAGAAGCTTTAAGCCAGGTACACACTGGCCAAATGTTGGGAGACAACAGCTGGTTTAAAAAAAAAAAAAATATCCGACATTCGGCATATGTGTTTGTCGCTCTGTCTCGCTCTGTCGAACATGCTGGAAAACCAGGGCTGGTCGGTAAGTAAGCTTGTCATTTTCCCTTGTCTGTCTAAGATACCTGTCTTAGACAGGTATCTGCACCCCCCTCCCCCCTGAAGGGTGCCAACTGTGACACCGGAGGGAGGGAGGATTCCGATGGCCGGAAGTTCCACTTTAGGGTGGAACCCCGCTTTAAGCGGTGAGCACTTAGATCTTTTCTTTCTACCCATGACCTGGCGTCCTTGCTGAGATCTAAGGAGACGTGAGAGAAGTTTATGGGCCGTGTTAACCATTTTGATACCCGCTTGCATGACCACCTGTTTGCACAGGGGTCCATGCCATAAGGTGAGAGTGATTAGTTAGACCGGAGGTGGAGGGATTGTCACGCTACTGTGGAAAAAAAAATGACTTACGTCAGTGCTACAGTTTTGAATTTAAAATGTATTTGTGTGAACTGTGAAGTTAAGTCATGGATTGTGGAAACAAACTAGTGTCGGGTGATTGCATATAGTGTATACCACATTGAACACTGACTAATGCAGAGTTGCAATGCAAGGAGATCAGCTAAAAGTAGTTGGATCTGTATGTGCGTTATAATTAATCGAAATTAATCGATAATTAATCGATTAATCGATGAATCGAGATGATTAATAGATTAAAAAAAATTATTAAATCATACACGAAAATTGTAATCAGTAACAGCCCTACTTTAAATAGATATACCTGCAAAAGGGGCCAGTCTGAAGTTATCAGGACTTCATTTTCTGACCTATATGGTCTAATATTCTGCTTGCTAAGAGGAGGCTACTAATGACAGTTGGTAATTTTCTTCAGTGGGTCGGCTGGACAAGACGTCGGATAAGTGTTGCCTTCTCCAAATGCATCTTCATTTTAAATATCTTCTGAAATACGTACAGGTTTATCTATTGAGCCCACTGTTAATTAAATACGTTTACAAAAATGGAGTACTTTATCTAAAGTAGCTCTTGAATTAGGCAGCATAAAGAACAAGGGCAACGGACAATCAGTTTTCTTTACTAAAATCAGATTAGTGAAAAATGAATGTCTGGCTGCTGCAGATTACAGCAATTTGCTCTTTGCCTTATAAAAAATTAATTCTGTATTTTATATGAACATGCCTATAAATATTTCAGAAGATCAATTCCCTAATCGAGCTATTACTTTACAGCAGATTTGTCACACGTGCAGGCTGAAGCACGGAAAAAATCAATTTAAATGTTTAATTTCAAACTGCTATTGTCGGGCAATCAGGAGCTTTGGAAAACAAAGTGTAACTACACACATAGTCACACGCTTATCTAGAATGCGGAAGTATCAGAACCTTTGGCAGGTTTTAGTTGTGGTCCCCACTGAGGAAATGTGACCGCCTGGCACCCCGCTTGGGTGCCTCCGCCAAGATACAGATTCCTCCACTCTGGAACCAGGTATTATAGCTGAATATTGCACCCATGGACTAGACGACACTAGCTTAGGTGCAAACTGGAACTGAACTATTGTAAATTCACACAGAATATATAGCACGCAGAATTAAAAAGAGCCTGATCACGTTATCCTAAACAATGCAAACTGTAAACAGTAACATCATTAGCACATAAAAGGAACAGCCAACGTAAACAGAAAGTAATCGTACAGTAATCTAATTAAACAGTAAGCTAGCCTAGGTCAGTGCCAGGGGCGGACTGATCATTCGGGCACTCGGGCACTGCCCGAGGGCCCCATGCCACTAATTGGCCCCATCAGGGTTACCAGCCTCAATAAAACCAGGGACAGTATGTAAAAATATTTTTTTTTTTAAAAACCCCAAGATTATAGCTGCCCCGCCTCTCCAGTACCTTTTCAGTGTGTGTGTGAGTGTGTATTCTGTGTGTGTATATTGTGTGTGTATATTGCGTGTCTGTGTGTGTATACTTTATGTGTGTGTGTATACTATGTGGCCCCATAATCTATTGCCTGAGGGCCCCATAATCTTCTCCTATTGTCCGGGGGCCCCATGAGTTGTCAGTCTGCCCCTGGTCAGTGCCCACCCAGACCGTTCGGCACCAGTATTCAAGAACACCCAGGGTCACATACATCTTCTCACTGAGTTTCAAGTTGGAAGGGACCATCATGGCTTCCTTGACTGTTAAATGTGGTAATGTCATCTTGCATTATATAACATGGCATCTTCCTGAATTCTTGTAGCTCTCCCAAGTGCCAGGGTCCATAGTCAGTAGGCGGCCCTGCAGTCCTCTCCAAAAGCCCCTGTCCCGGTTGGGTCTGTCACAGAAGACAAACCCCCTTTAAATGTTATGGTGACCATCGTCACAGGACAGAAAGTGACTGGAAATCCAAAACCTTACAGCTGTTTTTTAAAGATAAAAGAATACAAGTAGAGCCATCGCGTTTCGGTGGAATTGCCTACTCCTTCTTCAGGGCTATATTTCTTGGAGAATGATTTGGCTCTGAGAGGGTTAAATACATTTTGATCAGCAGTTCTGCAGCATGCCAGTGTGTTGTGGAGCAGAGGCAACTGCACAAATTTAAAGAGATTTCTGGGAAGGGGGGGGGGGGGATTTACTAAAACTGGAGCACAGAGAATCTGGTGCAGCTCTACATAGTAACCAATCAGCTACTAGGTGTTATTGTCAAAGCTTCATTGAACAAGCTGAATGTGGAAGCTGATAGTTTGCTATGAACAGCTGCACCAGGTGATTCTCGAAGCTTCAGTTTTAGCAAATCCCCCATTGTGTTACTGTCAGGGCTGGGCTCAGCCCTTCCTTCTCTGAGCTGCCTGCTCAGCTGACGGCTAATTGCCAGCTCCTATCTCTCCACAGTGACTCACCTGTTGATGATATCCTGCTCGTCAGTCCTGCCTACTTAAGCCGTCCAGTCCAGAGGATCTCTGCCTTCGTCCTGGTCAACATCACAGAGACTATCTCCTGCGTTCCTGTTAAAGACTTGCTTGGCTGACATCCCTTCTGGCTCCAGATCCTGCTTGCTGTTCCACTACATTGATCCCTCACTTTCTGGCTTGGCTGACTATCCGCTCCGCTTACTGAACTTTGGCTATGTTTTGACTACCTACGTTTGTTCTTTTTACTTTTATTATTAAACCAGTGTGATTTAACCTTACTTCTGTCTCGGTCTGTTTCATGGTTTCTGACAGTTGCATCTCCTAGATAGGAAGTGAAGAGATTTAGAACATTCCCTGCTTCATCCAAAACTAAGGAAAAGCAGGTCTTAGCGGAGATACATTTAGACGATCTGTGGGTGTATCCCCGCTCCGAAGCACACCAAAAAAGCTCTTTAGTTGGTGCAGTAAATGACTAAATCCTGGAATAGGTGAAATGCGTTAGTAGTGAAGCCGCAGGTGGGAGGTCTGCAGTGTATGCTGTATATTATTTCTGCATGCTCAATAAATCTCACTGTTCTTTCAAAATGTCATCAATGTGCGACCCCCGTTCTTTCGGCTTTGCTTGATATACCTTTTGCTTTGAGTCCATTAGACCCCTTTTTTGTCCCATTGTCCAAGCCCTGATGAAGGGGGATTTTTTGGGCTCCCCGAAACGTATTCAAATTCTCCTTTCCATTTGATATGAACATCTATGAATATTGGACTCGAGCAGGTTTGGCACTCTATTTTCACATGTTTTTAATGCTGGTGGTGTTCCCAATAGGGAGATTTGCCTCAACATGCTGTCCCAGGTACACAGGTGTGGCTATACCCCCGCAGGGGCTGCTGGGGACTGATTCTCCTACTTCTGCACAGCCAGGCAACACGCATTCTCTGCTTGCATCCAGACACAAGAAGTCAGTCTCTTGGCTTTGTTTTTGATGTTTTTTTAGGGGTAACAACTTGGATGGGGGGAGAGATTCATGGGATGCCCAACTTGAATCAAGAACAAACAACAGGGGACAACTTCCTTCCTCTGTACAAAAGATCCTGGGCTGCTTTAGTTCCTGTATATACAAACAGTCCTTAGTGGATTTAGTGTAGGCTGACCAGACGTCCCTGTTTTCTGGGGACAGTGCCCGGATTGGGGACGCTCTCCCCGGACCGAATATGTGCCCGGTTTTGTCCCCGGATTGGCACG
The DNA here is from genome assembly GCF_037356315.1 of Lithobates pipiens. Classification (NCBI taxonomy): domain Eukaryota; kingdom Metazoa; phylum Chordata; class Amphibia; order Anura; family Ranidae; genus Lithobates; species Lithobates pipiens. The sequence continues at coordinate 245,110,574 of NW_027507787.1, forward strand.
GCAGCAGCCATGGGACTATTTTCGGCTGCTTAGTCTCAGGGGCTTCCGCATTTTAGCTCCGGGAGTCGGGTAGTAGCGCCTGTTACCCATCCCATCAGCACTTCCTGGCTCCTCCCTCACTCCGCCGCCTGTCCAATCAGACAATCTCCCTCAAATTGGTGTCCGCCCAACCCCGCCCACACTCCAGCCTCCTGCATGCACTGTGCTCAGCCTACTTCTGAAAACCAGCCTGAGAGGGGAGGCATAATTGGTGAGTGAGCCGTCCTCTCCATGAACAACTCTCCTCTCTCACCGGACCTCTTTGCTTCTTTCTCTTATCCTTTCGTTCTCCCCTCTGTCCTGACTGGGGGGGATTGTGCAGACTGGGGGGCAGATTGTGCAGACTGGGGAGCAGATTGTGCAGACTGGGGGGGGGGGGGGGGGGTTGTGCAGACTGGGGGGAGAGGATTGTGCAGACTGTGGAGGGGGATTGTGCAGACTGGAGGGGGTTGTGCTAAGTGGGGGTATTGTGCTGACTGGGGGATTATGTAGACTGTGGGGGATTGTGAAGACTGTGGGGGAATGTGAAGACTGGGGGGTTGTGCTGACTGGGGGGATTGTGCAGACTGGGAGGGTTGTGCTGACTGGGGGGGGGTTGTGCTTAGTGGGGGATATGTGCTGATTGGGGGATTGTGCAGACTGGGGGGGATTGTGCAGACTGGGGGGATTGTGCAGACTGGGGGGTTGTGCTGATAGGGGATTGTACAGACTGGGGGGGGGATTGTGCAGACTGGGGGGATTGTGCAGACTGGGGGGATTGTGCTGATGGGGGGATTGTACAGACTGGGGGGGATTGTACAGACTGGGGGAGGGAGGATTTTGCAGACTGAGCTGGGGGGATTGTGCAGACTGAGGGAAGGATTGTGCAGACTGAGGGAAGGATTGTGCAGACTGAGGGAAGGATTGTGCAGACTGAGGGAAGGATTGTGCAGACCGAGGAGAGGATTCTGCAGACTGGAGGGGGTTGTGCAGACTGGGGGGGTTGTGCAGACTGGGGGGGGGTTGTGCTAAGTGGGGGGATTGTGTAGACTGGGGGATTGTGTAGACTGGGGGATTGTGCAGACTGGGGGGGATTGTGCAGACTGGGGGGGATTGTGCAGACTGGGGGGATTGTGCAGACTGGGGGGGGGGGGTTGTGCAGACTGGGGGGGGTTGTGCTGACTGGGGGGGGGTTGTGCTGACTGGGGGACTTGTGCTAAGTGGGGGTATTGTGCTGACTGGGGGATTATGCAGACTGGGGGATTGTGCTGACTGGGGGGGATTGTGCAGACTGGGGGGTTGTGCTGATGGGGGGATTGTACAGACTGGGGGGGTTGTGTTGACTGGGGGGGGGGATTGTACAGACTGGGGGGGTTGTGCTCACTTGGGGGGGTGATTGTGCAGACTGGGGGGGGGGGGGGGGGTTGTGCTGACTGGGGGAGGGAGGATTTTGCAGACCGAGCTGGGGGGGGATTGTGCAGACTGAGGGTAGGATTGTGCAGACTGGTGGGGAATTGTGTAGACTGGGGGGCTACACAGTGCTCTGGACGGTGGTATGAATGGAGGCCTGTAATGTACATAGTGCTCTGGATGGTAGTATGAATGGAGGCCTGTAATGTACACAGTGCTCTGGACGGTGGTATGAATGGAGGCCTGTAATGTACACAGTGCTCTGGACGGTGGTATGAATGGAGGCCTGTAATGTACACAGTGCTCTGGACGGTGGTATGAATGGAGGCCTGTAATGTACACAGTGCTCTGGACGGTGGTATGAATGGAGGCCTGTAATGTACACAGTGCTCTGGACGGTGGTATGAATGGAGGCCTGTAATGTACACAGTGCTCTGGACAGTGGTAAGAAGTATTTCTTTTTTTTTTTATCTCATGGACGAGATGTGAGAAATAATGCATATATATCATACAATCATTCCACAAACACATGCCACATACACTGCATATATCATTTAAGAAAAATATGCTTATAAAATAGCCATTTGCCAATAAAAAATAAAAAAATATATCCCCGGATTTCATTTTGAAAATCTGCAAGCCAAGCTTGAGCAGAATTCCGTCGGGAAAACCATCCAAGATTTTTCTGACGGAAATTTCCGCTCGTGTGTACGTGGCATAACAGGTTTTCAACAGGTTGAACTGGATGGACTGGTGTCTTTATTCAACCTTACTAACTATGTAACTATGTTTTCTTCTAAGATTGCCCTGTATTTGTCTCCATCCATCTTCCCATCCACTCTGACCAGCTTCCCTGTCCCTGCTGAAGAAAACCATCCCCACCACATGATGTTGCTCTTGCTCTATTGCACGTGGCGATACCGGGCATGTGTGATTTGAACAGCGTTTACATATGTGGGCGTGACTTTCGTATGCACTCACTTCTGTGCACGAGCACGCGGGAACGCGTTTTTTTCTTGTTTATTTTACCTTTATTTATTTTTTTCTGCACTTTCTCTTAAAAAGCCACATCCCCGGATTTGTTTATAAACATATTTTTTTGAATCGCTGTGTGTATATATATATATATATATATATGTGTGTGTGTGTGTGTGTGTGTGTTTGTGTAAAAAAAATTATATATATATATATATATATATATATATATATATATATATATATATATATATATATATATATATATATATTATATAATATATATATACACACACACACACAGTGCCTTGCGAAAGTATTCGCCCCCTTGAACTTTTCAACCTTTTGCCACATTTCAGGCTTCAAACATAAAGATATAAAATTTTTATTTTTTGTGAAGAATCACCAACAAGTGGGACACAATTGTGAAGTGGAACGAAATCTATTGGATATTTTAAACTTTTTTAGCAAATAAAAAACTGAAAAGTGGTGCGTGCAAAATTATTCGGCCCCCTTTACTTTCAGTGCAGCAAACTCACTCCAGAAGTTCAGCGAGGATCTCTGAATGATCCAATGTTGTCCTAAATGACTGATGGTGATAAATAGAATCCACCTGTGTGTAATCAAGTCTCTGTATAAATGCACCTGCTCTGTGATAGTCTCAGGGTTCTGTTGAAAGTGCAGAGAGCATCATGAAGACCAAGGAACACACCAGGCAGGTCCGTAATACTGTTGTGGAGAAGTTTAAAGCCGGATTTGGATACAAAAAGATTTCCCAAGCTTTAACCACTTCAGGACCGCCGTATTGCCAATGTACGTCAACACAATGGCACAGGCAGGCACAATCACGTAGATGTACGTGCCTGCCTTCCAGCAGGTGGGGGGTCCGATCGGACCCCCTCCCGCTGGTTACGGCGGTCCGGTTCGCTCCAGGAGCGCTCCGTGATGAGGGGATGGCCGTTGGTTTTCGGCCACCCCCTCTGGATCGCTCCTGGCCAATGAGAAGCTTCCTCCCACTGTGTATTGTTTACACAGGAAGGAAGAAGTGATGTCATTCTCCTCGGGGCGGTCTTTTTGACCGGACTACGAGGAGAAGACTAATAGTAAGTGTGCACCAACACTACACAGACATGTAGGTACACACAGGCACACAAACCCCCCCCCCGATCCCCCCCCGATCGCCCCCCGATCCCCCCCGCCCCCCCTCCCCCCCCAGTCACAGTGTCACTGATTGCATTGATCATTTCTTTACTGATCAATGCATTCAGTGTCAGTTGTGACAGTAAAAACTGTCAGGACAGTTAGTGTTAGGTCCAGGGTAGCCCCCTATCACCCCCCAATAAAGATTTAGCCCCCTGATTGCCCCTAGAGTTAACCCTTTCACCCCCTTTTGCCAGTGTCACTAAGCGATCATTTTTCTGTTCGCTGCATGTGTCGCTAGGTAGCTAGTTATTTTTTTAGGTTCACCGCCAGGTTTTTATATCGCTAGGTACCCCGATATACTACCCAATAATGGTTTTAACCCCCTGATTGCCGCTAGTTAACCCTTTCACCCCCTTTTGCCAGTGTCACTAAGCGATCGTTTTTCTGATCGCTGCATTAGTGTCGCTACAGTCGCTAGGTAGCTAGTTATTTTTTTAGGTTCACTGCCAGGTTTTTATAGCGCTAGGTACCCCGATATACTACCCAATAATGGTTTTAACCCCCTGATTGCTGCTAGTTAACCCTTTCACCCCCTTTCACCAGCGATCACAGTATAAGTGTCACTGGTGACGCTGGTTAGCCAGTTAGTTATTTAGGTTCCCCGTCAGGTTTTTATATAGTGCCAGGGACCCCCATATACTACCTAATAAAAATTTGAACCCCCTGATTGCCCCTAGTTAACCCTTTCACCACTGATCACCGTATAAGTGTTACGGGTGACTCTGGTTAGTTTGTTTTTTATAGCATCAGGGCACCCACCATTTATTACCCAATAAAGGTTTAACCCCCTGATCACCCGGCGGGTGATATCAATTAGGTTTTAGGGTCAGGGTCTGCGTTGCCCCAGGCAGCGCTAGGTTAGTGCCAGTACCGCTAACACCCACACGCAAAGCATACACCTCCCGTAGTGCTATAGAATCTGAACAGATCAATATCTGATCTGATCAGATCTATACTAGCGTCCCCAGCAGTTTAGGGTTCCAAAAAAACGCATTGTTAGCGGGATCAGCCCAAATACCTGCTAGCACCTGCGTTTTGCCCCTCTGCCCAGCCCACCCAAGTGCAGTATCGATCGATCACTGTCACTTACAAAACACTAAACACATAACTGCAGCGATCGCAGAGTCAGGCCTGATCCCTGCCATCGCTAACAGGTTTTTTGGTAGCATTTTATATTCAAATCCGGAAGGCAGTGCTTGGTTTTCGGGGTCTCGTACGTGGCTAGGCTCCCAAAAAGTCCCCCACATGTGGTATCCCCGTACTCGGGAGAAGCAGCAGAATTTATTTTGGGGTGTAATTTGACTTCTGCCCATAGCATGTGTGAGCAATATATCATTTAGTGACAACTTTGTGCAAAAAAAAAAAAAAAAAGTTTGTAATATTCCCGCAACTTTTGGCAAAATATAAAATATTCCATGGACTCAACATGCCTCTCAGTAAATAGCTTGGGGTGTCTACTTTCCAAAATGGGGTCATTTGGGGGGGTTTTGTGCTATTTTGGCATTTTATGGCCTTCGAAACTGTGATAGGTAGTGAGGAGTTAAATCAAAAATTTGCACCCTTAGAAATCCTGAAGGTGGTGATTGGTTTTCGGGGTGCCGTGCGCGACTAGACTCCCAAAAAGTCCCACACATACTCGGGAGAAGTAGCGGAATATATTTTGGGGTGCAATTCCACATATAACCATGGCATGTGTGAGCAATATATCATTTAGTGACAACTTTTTGTAAAAAAATTTTTTTTTTTTGTCATTATTCAATCCCTTAGGACAAAAAAAATAAATATTCAATGGGCTCAACATACCCATCAGCAATTTCCTTGGGGTGTCTACTTTCCGAAATGGGGTCATTTGGGGGGGATTTGTACTGCCCTGCCATTTTAGCACCTCAAGAAATGAGATCGGCAGTCATAAATTAAAAGCTGTGTAAATTCCAGAAAATGTACTCTAGTTTGTAGACACTATAACTTTTGCGCAAACCAAAAAATATACGCTTATTGACATTTTTTTTACTAAAGACATGTGGCTGAATAAATTTTGCCCTCAATGTATGACTAAAATTTAGTTTATTCGATTTTTCTTATAACAAAAAGAAGATAATATCTTTTTTTTTCAAAATTTTCGCTCTTTTTCCATTTATATCGCAAAAAAAAAAAATCGCAGAGGCAATCAAATACCATCAAAAGAAAGCTCTATTTGTGGGAAGAAAAGGACGCAAATTTCGTTTGGGTGCAATATTGCATGACCGCGCAATTACCAGTTAAAGCAGCGCAGTGCGAAATTGCAAAAAGACCTCTGGTCCTTAAGGTGTTTATTGGTCCGGAGCTGAAGTGGTTAAACATCCCAAGGAGCACTGTGTAAGCCATCATTTTGAAATGGAAGGAGTATCAGACCACTGCAAATCTACCAAGACCTGGCCGTCCCTCTAAACTTTCAGCTCAGACAAGGAGAAGACTGATCAGAGATGCCGCCAAGAGGCCCATGATCACTCTGGATGAACTGCAGAGAACTACAGCTGAGGTGGGAGAGTCTGTCCATAGGACAACAATCAGTCGTACACTGCACAAATCTGCCCTTTATGGAAGAGTGGCAAGAAGAAAGCCATTTCTCAAAGATATCCATAAAAAGTCTCGTCTAAAGTTTGCCACAAGCCACCTGGGAGACACACCAAACATGTGGAAGAAGGTGCTCTGGTCAGATGAAACCAAAATCCAACTTTTTGCCCACAATGCAAAACGATATGTTTGGCGTAAAAGCAACACAGCTCATCACCCTCAACACACCATCCCCACTGTCACACATGGTGGTGGCAGCATCATGGTTTGGGCCTGCTTTTCTTCAGCAGGGACAGGGAAGATGGTTAAAATTGAGGGGAAGATGGATGCAGCCAAATACAGGACCATTCTGGATGAAAACCTGTTGGAGTCTGTAAAAGACCTGAAACTGGGATGGAGATTTATCTTCCAACAAGACAATGATCCCAAACATACAGCAAAATCTACAAAGGAATGGTTCACAAATAAACGTATCCAGGTGTTAGAATGACCAAGTCAAAGTCCAGACCTGAATCCAATCGAGAATCTGTGGAAAGAGCTGAAAACTGCTGTTCACAAACGCTCTCCATCCAACCTCACTGAGCTCCAGCTGTTTTGCAAGGAAGAATGGGCAAGAATTTCAGTCTCTCGATGTGCAAAACTGATAGAGACATACCCCAAGCGACTTGCAGCTGTAATCGCAGCAAAAGGTGGCTCTACAAAGTATTAACGCAAGGGGGCCGAATCATTTTGCACGCCCCACTTTTCATTTTCTTATTAGTTAAAAAAGTTTCAAAAAATCCAATAGATTTCGTTCCACTTCACAATTGTGTCCCACTTGTTGGTGATTCTTCATAAAAAATAAAAATTTTATATCTTTATGTTTGAAGCCTGAAATGTGGCAAAAGGTTGAAAAGTTCAAGGGGGCCGAATACTTTCGCAAGGCACTGTATATATATATATATATATACACCTACATACATACATATATATGTGTGTGTGTGTGTAAAAAAAACGTTATTTGGCAAAAACCCAAAAGACGTGGCTGCCAAGTTGTCTGGGAGGAAAAAATGGAGCGTATCAAATATTTAGAAATCTAGTGCCGTTGTCTTCTTGAAAGCATCTTGCTCTATAGGTCAATGTACATATTGATTGTATGCATTGATTCTCGCATTCATTCACAGCACGTGTGATCTAAATATAACTTTCTTCCCCAAACCAACCGAGCAAAATGACAGAAGCCTTCATCTCCTAATGAGTGTATTCCGCTAATGTATGGCCCAGGGTACAGAATTCTGCAAAATATACGGGCAAGAGCGAGCGTGTCATCACTTGGGTGCTCATATTACCATAAAATATAAGCAAAAATTTAATATTTGCACTTTACTATATTAGGTGAATGTTATTACCGTCTTTTTGTCAGAAACCATGAAATCGGGCAAGTACAGTTAAATCACACTTGTTTAATAATAAAAGTAAAAAGAACAAAAACGTAGTCAAAACATAGCCAGAGTTTAGTAACCGGAACAAATAGTCAACCAAGCCAGAAGTCGGGGATCAACGTAGTGGAACAGCAAGCAGGATCTGGAGCCAGAAGGGATGTCAGCAAAGCCAGTCTTTAACCACTTGACCATCGGGCACTTAAACCCCCTTCCTAACCAGACCAATTTTCAGCTTTCGGTGCTCTCACAGTTTGAATGACAATTACTCAGTCATGCAACACTGTACCCATATTAAATTTTTGTCCTTTTTTTCACACAAATAGAGCTTTCTTTTGGTGGTATTTAATCACCGCTGGGGTTTTTTTTTTTTGCGCTATAAATCAAAAAAGACTGAAAATTTGGTAAAAATCTTTGTTTCTGTTAAAATTGATTGCAGAGTATTGGCAGAGTATTACAGTGTTGCAGAATATTGCACATTATGGGGAGAGTATTGTCACTGAGCAGCGCTGTGGGCACTACACATCCAGCTTTCTTTTGGTGGTATTTAATGACCGCTGGGATTTTTATTTTTTGCGCCAAAAAAGACTGAAAATTTGGTAAAAAAAATAAAAAAATTCTTTGTTTCTGTTAAAATGTATTGCAGAGTATTGGCAGAGTATTGCAGTGTGGCAGAGTATTGCACTGTTGCAGAGTATTGGCAGAGTATTGCAGTGTGGCAGAGTATTGCACTGTTGCAGAGTATTGGCAGAGTATTGCAGTGTTGCAGAGTATTGGCAGAGTATTGCAGAGTATTGCAGTGTTGCAGAGTATTGGCAGAGTATTGGCAGAGTACTGCAGTGTTACAGAGTATTGGCAGAGTATTGGCAGATTATTGTAGTGTTACAGAGTATTGGCAGAATATTGGCAGAGTATTGGCAGATTATTTCAGTGTTACAGAGTATTGGCAGAGTATTGCAGTGTTGCAGAGTATTGGCAGAGTATTGCACAGTGTTGCAGAGTATTGGCAGAGTATTGCACAGTGTTGCAGAGTATTGGCAGAGTATTGGCAGAGTACTGCAGTGTTGCAGAGTATTGGCAGAGTATTGGCAGAGTACTGCAGTGTTACAGAGTATTGGCAGATTATTGCAGTGTTACAGAGTATTGGCAGAGTATTGGCAGAGTACTGCAGTGTTACAGAGTATTGGCAGAGTATTGGCAGATTATTGCAGTGTTACAGAGTATTGGCAGAGTATTGGCAGATTATTGCAGTGTTACAGAGTATTGGCAGAGTATTGGCAGAGTACTGCAGTGTTGCAGAGTATTGGCAGAGTACTGCAGTGTTACAGAGTATTGGCAGAGTATTGGCAGATTATTGCAGTGTTACAGAGTATTGGCAGAGTATTGCACAGTGTTGCAGAGTATTGGCAGAGTATTGCACAGTGTTGCAGAGTATTGCACAGTATGGGGAGAGTACTGTCACTGAGCAGCGCTGTGGGCACTACACATCCAGCTTTCTTTTGGTGGTATTTAATGACCGCTGGGTTTTTTATTTTTTGCGCTATAAATCAAAAAAGACTGAAAATTTGGTAAAAAAATAAATAAAAATTCTTTGTTTCTGTTAAAATGTATTGCAGAGTATTGCAGTGTTGCAGAGTATTGGCAGAGTATTGTAGAGTATTGCATAGTATTGACAGAGTATTGCACATTATGGGGAGAGTATTGTCACTGAGCAGCGCTGTGGGCACTACACATCCAGCTTTCTTTTGGATTTTTATTTTTTGCGCTATAAATCAAAAAAGACTGAAAATTTGGTAAAAAAAATTAAAAAAAATATTTGTTTCTGTTAAAATTTATTACAGAGTATTGGAGTGTTGCAGAGTATTGGCAGTGTATTGGCAGAGTATTGGCAGAGTATTGTAGAGTATTGCAGTGTTGCAGAGTATTGGCAGTGTATTGGCAGAGTATTGGACAGTGTTGCAGAGTATTGGCATAGTATTGGAAGAGTATTGGGAGAGTATTGGCAGAGTATTGCAGTGTTGCAGAGTATTGGCAGAGTATTGCAGTGTTGCAGAGTATTGGCAGAGTATTGGCAGAGTATTGCAGTGTTGCAGAGTATTGGCAGAGTAGTGCAGTGTGGCAGAGTATTGGCAGAGTATTGCAGTGTTGCAGAGTATTGGCAGAGTATTGCAGTGTTGCAGAGTATTGGCAGAGTATTGGCAGAGTATTGCAGTGTTGCAGAGTATTGGCAGAGTATTGGCAGAGTATTGCAGTGTTGCAGAGTATTGGCAGAGTATTGCAGTGTTACAGAGTATTGGCAGAGTATTGCACAGTGTTGCAGATTATTGGCAGAGTATTGCACAGTGTTGCAGTTTATTGGCAGAGTATTGCACAGTGTTGCAGAGTATTGCACAGTATTGGCAGAGTATTGGCAGAGTATTGCACAGTGTTGCAGATTATTGGCAGAGTATTGCACAGTGTTGCAGAGTATTGCACAGTATTGGCAGAGTATTGTACAGTATGGGGAGAGTATTGGCACTGAGCAGAGCTGTGGGCACTACACATCCAGCCCACAGCTCTGCTGCCATCTCTCCCCCCCTCCCCCCTCTCACTGTACAGATCAGTACACAGAGGGGAGGGAGGAACCGACATCATGACATGACACCGTTTTTTTTTACAAGTGATTGCTCCGTCAAGCAAAATTCTCTTCCTTTCTCGCAAGATTATTTATGATCCGATCCCTATGTAGAATTGTTTGTGTGTTTAGAGATAAAATTATTCAGCATAATTAAAGTTTTCTATTAATGTTTAATATGCCTAACAGAACAGGGTGACATAACGGAGCTCGGTGCTTAATAACGTTACATATACTTTTCAATTCTGTTTTACATAATCTGTTTGCTACGGATTTTGACTCTTCATTTTTAATTACATATCGATACATTGTATAAGGAAATGTTTTCTTTCCCCGTGTGTAAGCTCCCACAGGAGTGATCTGAACTGCAGAGCTCAGGTAACGAAGACACTAAGCAAAAAACGGCCCAAAAAAAAAACTGTCTCTCAGCACCGCGCTCTGCAAATATTTGTATAGTAAGGGTTGGATCGCTTTATAATCAGATCAGCGAATGATGATTTGTGATTGTTTGATGTGGGCTTACCGGCACTGTGCACATCTGCTCCACTTCCTGCATTGCCTCACTGAACAGGCCTGTTTGTGCTCCGTCTCTTGACTTTTAAGCAGCTTACAGACGGTGGGTCCGCCAGGCATGACAGATATGGCTGCTGAACAATCAATGCCGTAAACAAAGCGATCGGGTGGGAAAATCCGGCCAAGCCGATCACCAAGGCTCAGGTAGAAGCCAAGGCTCAGCTAGAGGGCATCTGTTATGCCGCGTACACACGACCGGACTTTTCGAGGGACTAGGTCCGACAGACTTTCGACTGAGTTCTGACGGACTTTCCGAATGAACGGACTTGGCCACACACAATCACACCAAAGTCCGACGGATTCGAACGTGATGACGTATGACCGGACTAGAATAAGGAAGTTCATAGCCAGTAGCCAATAGCTGCCCTTGCGTCGGGTTTTGTCCGTCGGACTAGCATACACACGAGCGGATTTCTCGGTAGGAACTGGGTCCGGCGGAGTCCCGGCAAAAAAATTTGAAACATGTTCCATTTCTAAAGTCTGTTGGATTTTTGCAAATCAAAAGTCCGCTGCAGCCCACACACGATCGAATGGTCTGCCGGAATCGTTCCGTCGGACCTTTGATGTTGAAAAGTCCGGTCGTGTGTACGCGGCATTAGGGTTGGAGATGACTTATGATTGTTCCCCCATCTGACTGCAAAGTGAACAATCTCTGATGTCTGTAGGAACCCTAAATGAATGACAGTTTTCTAAAGAAGTATGTATTGATAACGATTGCTAGATTTTTGTTTATTGTATATAAAATGCTTTTCTAACTTTTTTCATTCTTTGTTACATCTCGGTTTTCTGAGGAGGCTGCATAGACTTTGAGATATCACTGGTGCCTAGGCTAAATGGTTGGAAGCTGGAGTCTAGGGAAGCCATTCTTAACCATGGTTCTGTGGAACCCTAGGGTTCATCCAGAGCTTGCTTGTAATTTTTGTCTCTCAGATAAGTAACCACTGATGCCACTGAACTTTTAAGCTCTCTGTAAGGGGGACATTCTTCCCACAGACCACTATTGTAAGGAGCATTCTTCCCACACCATTGAACACCAATGCAAGGAACATTCTTCCCACTGATCACCAATGTAAGGAACATTCTTCTCACTGATCACCAATGTAAGGAACATTCTTCTCACTGATCACTAATGTAAGGAACATTCTTCTCACTGATCACCAATGTAAGGAACATTCTTCCCACTGATCACCAATGTAAGGAACATTCTTCTCACTGATCACCAATGTAAGGAACATTCTTCTCACTGATCACCAATGTAAGGAACGTTCTTCTCACTGATCACCAATGTAAGGAACGTTCTTCTCACTGATCACCAATGTAAGGAACATTCTTCTCACTGATCACCAATGTAAGGAACATTCTTCCCACTGATCACCAATGTAAGGAACATTCTTCTCACTGATCACCAATGTAAGGAACATTCTTCTCACTGATCACCAATGTAAGGAACATTCTTCTCACTGATCACCAATGTAAGGAACATTCTTCCCACTGATCACCAATGTAAGGAACATTCTTCTCACTGATCACCAATGTAAGGAACATTCTTCTCACTGATCACTAATGTAAGGAACATTCTTCTCACTGATCACCAATGTAAGGAACATTCTTCTCACTGATCACCAATGTAAGGATTATTCTTCCCACTGATCACCAATGTAAGGAACATTCTTCTCACTGATCACCAATGTAAGGAACATTCTTCTCACTGATCACCAATGTAAGGAACATTCTTCCCACTGATCACCAATGTAAGGAACATTCTTCTCACTGATCACCAATGTAAGGAACATTCTTCTCACTGATCACTAATGTAAGGAACATTCTTCTCACTGATCACCAATGTAAGGAACATTCTTCCCACTGATCACCAATGTAAGGAACATTCTTCTCACTGATCACCAATGTAAGGAACATTCTTCTCACTGATCACCAATGTAAGGAACGTTCTTCTCACTGATCACCAATGTAAGGAACATTCTTCTCACTGATCACCAATGTAAGGAACATTCTTCTCACTGATCACCAATGTAAGGAACATTCTTCCCACTGATCACCAATGTAAGGAACATTCTTCTCACTGATCACCAATGTAAGGAACATTCTTCTCACTGATCACCAATGTAAGGAACGTTCTTCTCACTGATCACCAATGTAAGGAACATTCTTCTCACTGATCACCAATGTAAGGAACATTCTTCTCACTGATCACCAATGTAAGGAACATTCTTCCCACTGATCACCAATGTAAGGAACATTCTTCTCACTGATCACCAATGTAAGGAACATTCTTCTCACTGATCATCAATGTAAGGAACATTCTTCCCACTGATCACCAATGTAAGGAACATTCTTCTCACTGATCACCAATGTAAGGAACATTCTTCCCACTGATCACCAATGTAAGGGACATTCTTCTCACTGATCACCAATGTAAGGAACATTCTTCTCACTGATCACCAATGTAAGGAACATTCTTCTCACTGATCACCAATGTAAGGAACATTCTACTCACTGATCACCAATGTAAGGAACATTCTTCTCACTGATCACCAATGTAAGGAACATTCTTCTCACTGATCACCAATGTAAGGAACATTCTTCTCACTGACCTCCAATGTAAGGAACATTCTTCTCACTGATCACCAATGTAAGGAACATTCTTCTCACTGATCACCAATGTAAGGAACATTCTTCTCACTGATCACCAATGTAAGGAACATTCTTCCCACTGATCACCAATGTAAGGGACATTCTTCTCACTGATCACCAATGTAAGGAACATTCTTCTCACTGATCACCAATGTAAGGAACATTCTTCCCACTGATCACCAATGTAAGGGACATTCTTCTCACTGATCACCAATGTAAGGAACATTCTTCTCACTGATCACCAATGTAAGGAACATTCTTCCCACTGATCACCAATGTAAGGAACATTCTTCCCACTGATCACCAATGTAAGGGACATTCTTCTCACTGATCACCAATGTAAGGAACATTCTTCTCACTGATCACCAATGTAAGGGACATTCTTCTCACTGATCACCAATGTAAGGAACATTCTTCTCACTGATCACCAATGTAAGGAACATTCTTCTCACTGATCACCAATGTAAGGAACATTCTTCCCACTGATCACCAATGTAAGGGACATTCTTCTCACTGATCACCAATGTAAGGAACATTCTTCTCACTGATCACCAATGTAAGGAACATTCTTCCCACTGATCACCAATGTAAGGGACATTCTTCTCACTGATCACCAATGTAAGGAACATTCTTCTCACTGATCACCAATGTAAGGAACATTCTTCTCACTGATCACCAATGTAAGGAACATTCTTCCCACTGATCACCAATGTAAGGAACATTCTTCCCACTGATCACCAATGTAAGGAACGTTCTTCTCACTGATCACCAATGTAAGGAACATTCTTCTCACTGATCACCAATGTAAGGAACATTCTTCTCACTGATCACCAATGTAAGGGACATTCTTCTCACTGATCACCTATGTAAGGAACATTCTTCTCACTGATCACCAATGTAAGGAACATTCTTCTCACTGATCACCAATGTAAGGGACATTCTTCCCACTGATCACCAATGTAAGGAACATTCTTCTCACTGATCACCAATGTAAGGAACATTCTTCCCACTGATCACCAATGTAAGGGACATTCTTCTCACTGATCACCAATGTAAGGAACATTCTTCTCACTGATCACCAATGTAAGGAACATTCTTCTCACTGATCACCAATGTAAGGAACATTCTTCTCACTGATCACCAATGTAAGGAACATTCTTCTCACTGATCACCAATGTGAGGAACATTCTTCTCACTGATCATCAATGTGAGGAACATTCTTCTCACTGATCACCAATGTAAGGAACATTCTTCTCACTGATCACCAATGTAAGGAACATTCTTCCCACTGATCACCAATGTAAGGACATTCTTCCCACTGATCACCAATGTAAGGAACATTCTTCCCACTGATCACCAATGTAAGGAACATTCTTCTCACTGATCACCAATGTAAGGAACATTCTTCTCACTGATCACCAATGTAAGGAACATTCTTCTCACTGATCACCAATGTAAGGAACATTCTTCTCACTGATCACCAATGTAAGGAACATTCTTCCCACTGATCATCAATGTAAGGAACATTCTTCTCACTGATCACCAATGTAAGGAACATTCTTCTCACTGATCACCAATGTAAGGAACATTCTTCTCACTGATCACCAATGTAAGGAACATTCTTCCCACTGATCACCAATGTAAGGGACATTCTTCCCACTGGCCACCAATGTAAGGAACATTCTTCCCACTGATCACCAATGTAAGGAACATTCTTCTCACTGATCACTGATGTAAGGAGCATTCTTTAAACTGTCCATCAATGTAAGGGACATTCTTTCCAAATGGCCACCAATGTAACGGGCATTCTTCCCATAGATCACCAATGTAAGGAACATTCTTCCCACTGATCACCAATGTAAGGAACATTCTTCCTACTGATCACCAATGTAAGGGACATTCTTCCCACTGATCACCAATGTAAGGAACATTCTTCCCACTGATCACCAATGTAAGGAACATTCTTCCCACTGATCACCAATGTAAGGGACATTCTTCCCACTGATCACCAATGTAAGGAACATTCTTCCCACTGATCACCAATGTAAGGAATATTCTTCCCACTGATCACCAATGTAAGGGACATTCTTCTCACTGATCACCAATGTAAGGAATATTCTTCCCACTGATCACCAATGTAAGGGACATTCTTCCCACTGATCACCAATGTAAGGAATATTCTTCCCACTGATCACCAATGTAAGGAGCATTTGTTCCCACACCATTGAACGCCAAAGTAAGGAGCATTCTTCCCACTGACGACCAATGTAAGGAACATTCTTCCCACTGATCACCAATGTAAGGGACATTCTTCCCACTGATCACCAATGTAAGGGACATTGTTCCCACTGGCCACCAATGTAAGGATCATTCATCCCACTGATCACCAATGTAAGGGACATTCTTCCCACTGATCACTAATGTAAGGGACATTCTTCCCACTGATCACCAATGTAAGGAACATTCTTCTCACTGATCACCAATGTAAGGAACATTCTTCTCACTGATCACCAATGTAAGGAACATTCTTCTCACTGATCACCAATGTAAGGACATTCTTCCCACTGATCACCAATGTAAGGGACATTCTTCCCACTGATCACCAATGTAAGGGACATTCTTCCCACTGATCACCAATGTAAGGGACATTCTTCCCATTGATCAGCAATGTAAGGACATTCTTCCCACTGATCACCAATGTAAGGACATTCTTCCCACTGATCACCAATGTAAGGGACATTCTTCCCACTGATCACCAATGTAAGGGACATTCTTCCCATTGATCAGCAATGTAAGGGACATTCTTCCCATTGATCAGCAATGTAAGGACATTATTCCCACTGATCACCAATGTAAGGGACATTCTTCCCACTGATCACCAATGTAAGGGACATTCTTCCCACTGATCAGCAATGTAAGGGACATTCTTCCCATTGATCAGCAATGTAAGGGACATTCTTCCCATTGATCAGCAATGTAAGGACATTATTCCCACTGATCACCAATGTAAGGGACATTCTTCCCACTGATCACCAATGTAAGGACATTATTCCCACTGATCACCAATGTAAGGAGAATTCTTCCCAATGACCACCAATTTAAGGGACATTCTTCCCACTGATCTGGTAAGAGACATTCTTTCCGCTGAATGTTTCTGCGGCCAAGAAGCCAACTTCCTACACTGTTTTTGGGCATGCCCAATGGTTCAGGACCTCTGTGCAGAGGTGGGCTCCTTTATCTCCACAGCCCTAACATTATTTACCCCAAGAATTATCTGCTGGGCATCTTTGGTGACCTGCAAATACCGACACCTGCCAAAAGTCTACTCCACATTCTCTACTTTTATGTTAGAAAAGTTATATTGTTGTCATGGAAGGGAACACAGACCTCTTTAAAAACCTTACGGTTGAAGCTAATCAATGATGCTATCCCAATGTACAAACTTACCTTTGAACTTCGGAAACAGAGCAAAACATTGCACAAAATATGGAACAGGTGGATGGCTAGCCCCCTGACCCTCCCCTCACAATAGATTGCAGATTGCCTGTAGGTCGTGCCACTCTATAAACTATATATGTAGCAGGGGCTCCTGAAGAGAACACGCTATGCGTTTTTCAAAGTTAAACTTTACCTAAACTGCAGTTTGGTTTGGGTTTGTCTAAATTGGACCACTGCATCAGTCTGACTGGACTGTGAGATGTTCAGCCTGGCCACAGGGGGCACTGTCTCTTGTTGCAAACGTGGAACTATGGTCTGGTTAGGTGCTTGGGTACTCTTTCGGACCCAGGTCAGTGGGAGTGGCCCTCTCGCCGTGCCCTCTGGGAGAGGGTATTTAAGATGGGGACGTCACGTGGTTCGGGGTTCCGGTCCAGTATGTAGTGCTGATTACATCGTCCTGGTCCTCCTGACCAGCCCCCAGGAACGTTATGACCTAGGGTGCGGAATCCACCCAACGTTAAGGAAACTAAAGGGGGATTCCGAGGTGGTTGGGTGCCTTCTCTGATTCAGGAGAGACCCAGTGTACTTCAAGAATTCCAGGGGAGGACTCTTTAGAAGAACACCACGTATGGGTTGGTTTTCTTAACAAGAGCCTGGAAGGGCTGAAGTAACCGAAAGAATCCGGTCTCATGGATATCGCCAAGCAGGCTGAAAGATACAGGCATCCTACAAGTGTTCTAAAGCTTAGTTTCCTTACACGTTCTGCAACGTCTGTGACAAAGACTTTGTTCCTGAGTAGGCACCTTGTTGGCTGCTAGGCCTTGTGAGAGAGGGACTGTCCAACCTGAGAGCTCATCCAGCTGTGAATGGCTATTCTCTGGATGCAGTCAAAGTAAGCAAGTTCCCTCATAGTACAGTGGAGGGGTGTGGCCGGATGTGTAGGGTGGAGTGAGTGTGATGAGAGGACGCCGTGTGTAACTCCCTCCAAGGCCCCCATGATGGAAGCGTGGAGCGTATAATGTTTAATGCCACGGCCGAGTACAGCGTGAGGAGGGCCGGAGCTGAATAACATAGCTGGACGCTGGACGGGAGGAGGAGTGACAGCGTTACGCGATCACGCTGCGCCGCCGGGGATCTCCGCTGACCTCCGAGTCTGCAGCCGTCGTATCCGACGTCCGAAGTGAAACGCGAGTCCACGAGTACCCCCGATCAACGCCGAACCTCTCCAATTGTGAGACACTGAGAGATACCGTGCACAAGCGTTACCGAAGGCTCCCCCGCTCCCCAGTAAGCTGCGACAGGAGGAAGGAGGTAAGCGGCAGGAGTGTGGGGAGGAGGAAGCCGGCAGTCAGAGGGGTACTGCAGGCAGAGGACTGGTAAGGAAAGCTGTGGTACAGCGATGCCTATGAGCCGGATGGGGTAAGAAAGACCTGTACTCTCCGGTCATCTTTTCATTTTGTCTCCTTCTTTCGATGTTCGGATTTCACTGCCTCCTGTGTGTGCCTTAAGGCGAGAGACTGCTAAATTGTTAGCCTGGGCAAAGGAATACTTCCTGGCAAAAAAGAATCTGAATATGTTGTAAGCAGCGCTTAAGAAATATCTGATTATGAGAACGTGTGGATTGACTATAAAGCTGTTTATAAATCCAGCTCAGTACTGTATTGACCTATTAACAGTGGGACGGTCTCTGTTTTAAAAAAAAACTGACAGGCTAAACAATTCATGAGCCAATGTGAGTAAATAAATGTATGTGGTGCTGCAAAACCAGGAAACAGGAGGTTTTTGTGTTACCTGAAATAAGCATTGGAATACGGTCATTACTGCATTAAGTGAATATTGTGTGGTGGGCGGCTGGATCAGTATCCCTTTAAAACACGATATAATACGATATATCCAGGATTGTCCCGAAGTAAGGACGAGAAAAAGGAAAGTAAGATGCAACATTTACGTTCTGCAAAAGAAAGGGGGGAAAAAAGCTCGCAACAGTCCGTCACAGCAGCTAAGTTAGAACAATATGCCCATAATCCGGCTCAGTCATCTCAGACCCCTCCAAAAAAAGGACAGTCAAAAGGGCAGCAAGGTGTAATGACTGAAAGGAAAAGTGTGGGGCAGTCAAATATTAATATCAACACACAAGCCGGAGCAGGGGTAAAACCCTCAGTAAATAAAAATGCGGAAGCAGGGGAACAGAATATAGAAACTACAGTAGGTGACTCCCCCCCGATAGAAAAGGAGCCAACTATAAAGGATGTGTTACTGGCCGTAAATGCATGCAACATTTCACTTAAAGAACTCTGTAATCAAATGAAGGGAGTGAAGGAAGATCTAATGGTGGTAAGGCAAGACTTACAGAAAGTGGTGGAAAGGACGACAGAACTTGAGACAAGGACTAGTCGATTAGAAGACGATACAACCTTCTTAATTAAAGAAGTAGAAAGCCTGAAGGAGCAGTTCAGTGGATATAGAACAAGAATGGACGAAATGGAAAATAGGCTCCGGAGGGACAATGTGCGAGTAGTGGGCCTCCCCGAAAAAAGCGAGGGTGTAAACCCTACGGAATTTATGGAGCATCTTTTGGTTGAACTGTTTGGAAGGGAGGTTTTTTCAACAACGTTCTCAATAGAGAGGGCGCATAGGGTACCCTTTAGAGCACCATTGGAGGGGGGCCGTCCCAGGCCATTACTGATGAAATTACTTAATTATAAGGATAAAGTGGTGTTATTACGGAAAGCAAGGGAAATGGGGAATGTACTGTATAAGGGTGTTAGAATCTCACTATATTCTGACTTTTCCCCAGAACTTCAGAGAAAAAGGGTAGAGTTCCTCCAGGTGAAACGCAGGTTACAGAAGCTCAGGGTGCCGTATGCTCTGCTTTATCCTGCAAAGTTACGGATTAATGCACTAGGGCATACTCAGGTTTTTAGTTCCCCGATAGAAGTGGAAAAATGGATAGAAGAAAATAAAGAAAAGTTGTAGCTGCTGGGGTTTCTAGTACTGAGTGGGATGGGAAGATAGAAGGAGAGGGGGGGATGAAGTATGTGTGGTTTTTTTTTTTTTTTTTTTTTTTTTTTTTTTTGGGTGTGTGCTGTCTGTGTCTGTATGGGAGGGGGGAGGGAGGGAGGTAATACACGGCGAGTGCATTAGGTGAGGGTGGTAAATAGGTTGTGAAGAGAGTGGTATAAGGTCACTAATAGCCCCTAGGGTAACACCTAGGAAGGTGGGGGAGGGGCGGGAGGGAGGTAGAAAGGGGGGAGAGGGGGTGGGTGTAGTAGGGAAAATAGGGGGGAGGTCGAAGGGGAAAAAAAAATATAAGTATGCACTAATAAATGTAGTACAGGAAATAATTCAAAGCAAAAAAGGACACAAATCGTGGGGTGGTAAAACTAGGGGTGGTAAAAAACAAGGAAAATTTATTGATCACAAGGGGGAAAATGGTAATAAACGATCATACAGTATAATGCATATTCAAAGACACATAACATACGAGTTAATGGTGACGCCTAATAAATTTGTTATTATACAAGGGAGTAATATATGGGGAGTGTGGTATAAGGTAATAAAAGAAGTTAGAGGGGAGTTGGTGGGTACTGGGAGACAAATGGTTCTTAATAGTGTCATCAGTAGACTGGTTATTTCGCTCTCTTTCTTTACTACCTTAGGTTTTTCTTTTTTTTTCTTTTTCTCCTCTATATTTGTTTATGGCTATGCAGGATGGTAAAATTAAGATAGGCTCCTGGAATGTGAGGGGTCTGGGGACGCGGCTGAAACAAAAAGCTGTGCTATCCTTGTTGGAGGGATGTGGAGTAGAGTTGCTCTGCATACAGGAGACCCATTTAAATAGAGATACAATATACCGGCTGCAGAGTAGAAAATATCAATTTCAATATCACTCTGTTTATTCGACATATAGCAGAGGGGTGAGTGTCTTGGTAAAAACGGGGGTGAATTTCGTATGCAAACGGGTTAGCCTGGATGAAAAAGGCAGATACATTTTCTTACAGTGCCTAATTGAAAATAGGGAATGTATGCTGGCAAACATCTACATCCCTCCACCATTTAAAATGGAAGTGCTTTTTAAATTACAGGAATTTTTAGTGGGGATAGATGGTGTCCCTATAATAATAGTAGGGGATTTCAACATGGTATTGGATATTAAAATTGATAGATTCCCAGAAAAAACACTGGCGGAACCAGCTTGGCAGGGGAGGTTGGGACAATACCTGGAAGAAGTAGGACTACGGGATTTATGGAGAACTGGGAACCCGGGAGTTCGGCAGTATAGTTGCTACTCGTCCACACATACTACGTTATCCAGGATTGATATGATACTGGGGAATGACCTGGCCTTACAAATGGTGGAAAAGGTTGAATATCAGCCCAGGGGGATTTCAGATCATTCCCCAGTGACAGCAGTATTAAAAATGAGAGAACGTAAGGTACAGAGGTTGTGGAAAGTGAACCCGCTCTGGCTAGAACTGATAAAAAAAGAGACAGAAGAATGCCCTGAGAGAATTCAGTGGGAATTAAAAGAATTTCTAAAAAATAACCGGGGTACAGTAACATCGGGGATCCTGTGGGACACTCTGAAAGCTTTCTTAAGGGGCCTTATGATCCAATCAATAGCAAAAATAAACAGGAAATCTAGGGAACAGGAGGTACAAATAGGGAGAGAAGTGTCAGAGGCTGAAAGAGATTTTATTAGTGACCCCACGCAGGGCAAAGAAAAAATCTGGTTAGATAAACAAGAAGAACTTAGGTTATTAGCTCTAAAGAAAGCAGAGATTCAGCATATGTTCCAACGCCAAGCCTCCTTCGCGGAAGGGGAAAGCGTGGGAAAAATGTTGGCACAACTGGTGAAGAATAACTCGGGTCCTTCCTCAATCTCGGCGATTAGGATATCTGAGGGAAAGGTTATAACAGAAACGGGGAGTATTTCCCAAGCATTTGAAGGATATTATAAAAACTTATATACTGCACAAAAAGTGGGGATGGATGAGCAAATGGAAGCATTTTTAGGTCAATTAGAGGTACCATGTTTGAAACAAGAAGAAAGAGAGGAACTGGAAGCCCCAATAACTTTGAAAGAACTTCAGGAAGCAGTTGCGAGTATGCCAAATCAGAAATCGCCTGGGCCGGATGGACTACCGATTGAAGTCTATAAAAACTTTGGCGAGATACTGATTCCTGAACTTCTGGAGATGTTAAGAGGAGCATATGGGGAGGGTAAATTGCCCCCATCAATGATGGAGGCGGTTATAACCCTGTTGTACAAAGAAGGGAAGGACGCCTTAGATGTTGCAGCGTATAGGCCAATCTCTCTCCTGTGTACTGATACAAAGATATTGGCCAAGGTATTAGCGACTAGGCTTAATCGAGTCATAGCAAGATTGGTCCATATGGACCAAACAGGGTTTATAGCCAACAGGTCAACGAGTATAAATATTAGAAGAGCCTTTTTGAACTTGCAGGTCCCAATGGATAACGATACTCCGGGTGCAGTGGTGGCATTGGATGTAAGGAAAGCATTTGATAGCGTAGAATGGGGATATATATGGAAAGTTTTGGAGAAATTTGGCCTGGGTCCTTCCTTTATAAGATGGATTAGGATGCTATATGACAAACCTAGTGCGAGACTAAAAATTAATAACGAGTTATCCGGGAAAATAGAGTTGGGGAGAGGGACGAGGCAGGGGTGCCCATTATCACCCCTGCTCTTTGCATTGGCCATAGAGCCCCTGGCATGTGCAATTAGAGCAAACCGGGATGTGGTCGGTTTTGTAAGAAAAACTGGAGAGGAAAAAATCTCACTTTATGCAGACGATATCCTATTGTTCTTAGGGGATATGAGATACTCACTACCAAGGGCAATGGAACTGGTGCAAAGGTTTGGAGGCTTCACTGGGCTGGAGATAAATTGGGAAAAATCGGAATGTCTCCCTTTGGACCCAATTGGTCAGCAAATGGCCCTGGGAACCCCCCAAATGCCAATGGTGGATAAGTTGAAATATCTGGGAGTAACCTTGTCAAGGGATCCTAAGCAATATATAAGTTATAACTTAGCCCCATTACTGGCTAAGTTTAAACAAAAAATTGCTATATGGAAACGATTGCCTCTCTCGGTCGCTGGCAGATGCAATCTGATAAAAATGATATGGATGCCCCAACTTTTATACATATTACACAATGCCCCAATATGGATTAATAAAAGTTGGTTTGATAAAATCGAGATGCTGTTTAGGGAGCTAATATGGAGGGGAGGACAGGCTAGATTGAAATTGCGGATGCTTCAGCTACCGGGAGAGGAAGGAGGATTCGCGGTCCCTTATCCGGAGTGCTATTTTTGGGCGTCCCAATTACAACAGCTAGGGGGGATCGATGAGAAGAACGGAGGAACCCCAAATGGGAGATTAGTATTAACAGGCTCCCCACATAGCACCCTGATCGAGACCCTGGAAGCGGACTCATTCCAGTGTAGATGTCCCACAGTAAAAATGATGTTAAAGCTATGGGGTACAATTAAAAAAAAAATGGGATATAGTGAAATAACAAAGTATACGCCTCTATGGAACAATAAGAAGCTACAGGAAATATGGCGGGTTGGAAAAATTGCAGATTGGGAAAAATGTGGCATTGTAAGGCTAAGCCATCTATATGGCGGCAGGGGTATTAAATCTTTCGACCAGCTGCAAAGAGAATTTAAGATATCACAAAATTCATTTTATGCCTATATACAAGTGAGGCATGCTTTAAGGACCCAGTTTGGAAACCTGTTATTAACATGGGAGGAAATGCCCTTGCTATACCCAGTAGCACAAGCAGGACCCACTAAAGGATTAATATCTAAATTCTATGCCCAGCTGGGTGAACAGATTAATAGTGAGAGGAAAGGGAGGGTTGAGAAAGGGAAATGGGAGCAGGACCTAGGTAATATAACACGAGCACAGTGGAAAAATATCCTAGCGGCATGCCCAAAGGTCTCGGTCTCTCCTCCTCAGAGGATTTCCCATTTAATGGTAATTAATAGAGCATACTATACTCCCCAGAAATTATTTAAATTTGGTAAGAGAACAGATGACTTTTGCCCCAGGTGTGGGGGGTCAGGGAATTTAATGCACATGCTTTGGAAATGTCCCAAATTATTTAGATACTGGGAAGGAGTGGTAAAGACAATAAGTAGGGTTTTTGGGACGGTAATAGAGTTAAATCCCATAGTGTGCATTTTAGGCTACAGAGAGGAGGAAGTAGAAAGGAAGGGAATAACAACGGCAATCCTAAGATGTTTATTTCAAGCTAGAAGGATGATAGCTAGGAAATGGCAATCAAAGCTACCCCCTACAGTAGAGGATTGGACAAGGGCGGTAAATGACTATCTATGTAAGGAGAGGGCAGTATATGCAAAACGAAATAACCTAAAGGAGTTTAATAGGAACTGGCGAGAGTGGATAGAAGTGATGCATACCCCAGTTTAAACCATGATAGGAAAGGGAAGAGGGGAGGGGGGATGGGTAATGGGAAGGAGTAGGGTAGGGTACATTAAAGGTTCGGGAATTATTATAACACATTTATGCTATACTGTAGGATAAAAGCACCAATATATATATAAGAGGGGAGGGGAGGGGGGGCGGGGTGGATAGAAGGGATGGGAGGGAGGGGTGGGGTTATAACAATAGGAAAAACGTAGGAACTGCAAAAATAGTGATGGTAGGAGAAGGGGGGATATGGTACTGTTTAGATAATGTGCTTTTGTTTTTTTTTTTTTGCTAATTATATATGATGTATGGATGTATCTTCATGTCCCCCTTCCCTTCCTAGAACTCTAAAACTCAGATCTCGGAAGGGAAGAAAGAGGTATTTGAACCCTGGTAATGTTATTTTAAAATGTGGTCTGTATAAATGTGAAAATTTAATAAAGATTAATAATTAAAAAAAAAAAAAAAAGTAAGCAAGTTCCTTAATGTTTTTGGACTTTGACATTAAAGCCGCGTACACACGGGCGGACTGTATGGCCTACTTAGTCCGTCATACAATCCGACGGACAGTCTGTCCTACTTTCGAATGAACGGACTTGACCACACACGGATGCACAAACAGTCCGTGGAAAGCTTGCGCGATGACGTGTACAGCACGTACGACGGGACTAGAAATAGGAAGTCCAATACACAGCAATGCAACCTTTCGCCGTGTAAATCCTTTCTGGGCATGCGCCATTCTTAGTCCGTCGAACTAGCCTACTGACGAGCGGATTGTCCGCTGAAACCAAAGTATGACGGACAGTATTTCGAAAAATCCAAAATACTTAGTACGCCAGACTGCACGCTGAAAAAGTCCGCTGAAGCCCACACACGAGCGGACTGTCCGCTGAAATGTGTTTCGACGGACTAAGTAGGCCATACAGTCCGCCCGTGTGTACGCGGCCTAAGAGTACTTGAACTTCCTTTTCCAACCCTCTGATCCCAAGTTGAAAGACTGTTCAATGGTTGGAGTTTTACAAATAAAATCCATTCAAGTGGATCTATTGTCAGTCTCAAGTTACTGGGCCATCTACCACGGGACATCCCCTAGACGCGCAACATGGAGAACGGAGGGTAACGGTAAGCCCAAAAATAACCAGCAGCTCCTTCGGGGTTTAGTGCTACATATATATAGAATTTTACTGGTGCTAAGTATCTGACACCTTGATTGTATTCTACATACGAATGTATGATGCTTAAACAATGTATTATCATAAGTCTCCCAAATGCACAAGGCTAGTATTTGATGCTGTATACCTATGATTGCCCAAGTTTTGTTCTTGTTTTTGCAAAGCATATTGTTTTTATTTTTTTGGTTCGTCTGTTTGTCATAAAACTAATAAAAATATATTTAAAAAAAAAAAAGACATTCTTTCCAAATGGCCACCAATGTAAGGAGCATTCTACCCAATGACTACTACGCTAATGTACTAAGGTCTGTAGATACAGAATTTATATCTGAAACCTGACTGAGAGGGTTTCTAAGAGGTTGAGAAAGTCTGGTCTACAGTAAGTAACTGTTACCACTTGTTCGTATTTTTTTTATTTTTTTCCTTTTGAGCTGGAAATTTTGCTTTGACAACACTTCCAATGTGTACTGGAATTGTACATAACAGAAATATTGTCGCCTATTTCCAGCTTACAAGCGAAGCAATGAATTGTCCGGTGACTGCTTCTGAAATTTATTACTGCCTCCTGGCTACGGTATTTCTTCCTGGATGACCCACCGACATCTTCAAATCGACCCAACAAAAACCAAGCTTGTTATATTCCCATCTCATCTAGAAATAGTCTGCGCTTTCTCAATTACCACTGATGAAAGTCTATTAACTCCACTGACCCACTCTACTGCAGGGTAATACTTGATATATTTCTCTCTTTGCAATCACATTCGCCAGCTGACTACAACCAGCCAGCTTTTGATACTTACAGTGCCTTGAAAAAGTATTCATATCCCTTGTAATTTTCCACACTTTGTTACAACCAAAAAACGTAAATGTATTTTATTGGGATTTCATGTGATAGACCAACACAAAGTGTCACATAATTGTCTCTACCAGCTTTGCACATCTAGAGAGGGACATTTCTGCCCATTCTTCTTCTTTGTAAAATATCTCAAGCTCTGTCAGATTGGATGGAGAACGTCGGTGAACAGCAACTTTCAAGTCTTGCCACAGATTCTCAATTGGATTTGGGTCTGGACTGTGACTGGGACATTCTAACACATGAATATGCTTTGATCTAAACCATTCCATTGTAGCTCTGGCTGGATGTTTCGGGTCGTTGTCCTGCTGGAAGGTGAACCTCGGCCCCGGTCTCAAGTCTTTTGCAGACTCTAACAGGTTTTCTTCTAATGCCGCGTACACACGACCGGACTTTCCGACAGTCTTCCCGACGGACTTTCGGCGGAGTTCCGATGGACCTTTCCGAACGAACGGACTTGCCCACACATGAACGGACTAAGCCCTTGTACACACGGTCGGAGATTCCGACGGAATGTGTCTGATCGGAGCGTTTTGTCGGATATTCCAACTGTGTGTGGTCTGCATCAGACTTTTTCTGTCGGAATATCCACCGGACCAAATTTTCCATATTTTTTACAAATCTTTCCAAATTTTTACATAGATCTATATATCAGCAATACAAGATATCCCTGTCCTCTGTATCTCCTGGACAGATGTTTGTTATCACCTTTGGGCCGGACAGTAAGTTATAGCCCCCCCTTTACTTGAGAGATGGTTCTCCGTTTAAAGGTTATCCCATATTTATAGATACTCTTGATCTAATTTCAGAGCATTTGTACTCCTGATGATTGGCAAGAGCCATGAAACGTGCGTCGAGTATATATCCAACTGATGCCCAGATCATTTCAACTTACTATGAGCAATTGCTAATGTTTATTGGTTTTATGAATGGATGAGTATGTCTACACATCTGTATTGTTAATGATGTTGTATTGTACTTTGCAAAATGACTGTATATCTAAACAAATGTATTTAAAGAAATGTACCAAAGTAAATTGTGTCCTATATCTTAGTTTGACACTTTTTGTGATATGATTTGTACTTAATAAATAAATATTTTTTTATTCAGCAACACACCTCATTTAAAGTGGTTGTAAACCCTTACAAACCACTTTGACCTACAGGTAAGCCTAGATGTAGGTCCAAGAAATATCTCCTAAACCTATATGGTTTAGGAGATATTTGCCCGAAAACGGGCACCGCTGTCTACGGCGCATGCGCCGTAGACAGCGGCGCGCAGGCGCACTGAGCGCGGCATTCTCAGTGACGGATCTGCCGCGCGTGTCGGCTCCCGTGCGCATGCGTGGGAGTGACGTCATCGCGGCTTCGCTGAATGACAGCGGCGGAGCTGCGAGACCCCACCAACAAGATGGATGCGGTGGACTACAGGGGACAGCGGCGACTTCGCTGGCTCCTGTGTCAGGTAAGTGACACATAATGGGCTACTATGCGATGCATAGTAGTCCATTATGCTTTACCTTTGCAGGGAATGAAAGAGGAAGTAAACTCATCAGGGTTTACTTCCTCTTTAAAGTCCCATTTCCCCTTTTTTGAATATTGAACATGTATCCGGGATGGAGGCTTGCTGCTGCTACTAATAGGTTGTGTCAGGTCGCATTACTTTTAAATGTTTTTAACATTGATTGACTTTTTAAAGGCATTCCCAAGATCTGTACCATTATTGTAACATACAGTGGTGTGAAAAAGTGTTTGCCCCCTTCCTCATTTCCTGTTCCTTTGCATGTTTGTCACACTTAAGTGTTTCGGAACATCAAACCAATTTAAACAATAGTCAAGGACAACACAAGTAAACACAAAATGCAATTTGTAAATGAAGGTGTTTATTATTAAAGGTGAAAAAAAATCCAAACCATCATGGCCCTGTGTGAAAAAGTGATTGCCCCCCTTGTTAAAACATACTATAACTGTGGTTGTCCACACCTGAGTTCAATTTCTCTAGCCACACCCAGGCCTGATTATTGCCACACCTGTTCACAATCAAGGCATCACTTAAATAGGAGCTGCTTGACACAGTAAGGTCCACCAGAAGATCCTTAAAAGCTACACATCATGCCCGAGACCCAAAGAAATTCAGGAACAATTGAGAAAGAAAGTAATTGAGATCTATCAGTCTGGAAAGGGTTATAAAGCCATTTCCAAAGCTTTGGGAATCCAGCGAACCACAGTGAGAGCCATTATCCACAAATGGCGAAGACATGGAACAGTGGTGAACCTGCCCAGGAGTGGCCGGCCGCCCAAAATTACCCCAAGAGCGCAGCGACGACTCATCCAAGAGGTCACAAAAGACCCACAACAACGTCCAAGGAACTGCAGGCCTCACTTGCCTCAGTTAAGGTCAGCGTTCATGCCTCCACCATCAGGAAAAGACTGGGCAAAAATGGCCTGCATGGCAGAGTTCCAAGGAGAAAACCACTGCTGAGCAAAAAGAACATCAAAGCTCGTCTCAATTTCTCCACAACACATCTTGATGATCCCCAAGACTTTTGGGACAACATTCTGTGGACCGATGAGACAAAAGTGGAACTCTTTGGAAGGTGTGTGTCCAAGTATATCTGGCGTAGAAGGAACACTGCATTTCATAAAAAGAACATTATACCAACAGTAAAATATGGTGGTGGTAGTGTGATGGTCTGGGGCTGTTTTGCTGCTTCAGGACCTGGAAGACTTGCCGTGATAAAAGGAACTATGAATTCTGCTGTCTACCAAGAGATCCTGAAGGAGAATGTCCGACCATCTGTTCGTGTACTCGAGCTGAAACGAACTTGGGTTCTGCAGCAGGACAATGATCCTAAACACACCAGCAAGTCCACCACCGAATGGCTGAAGAAAAACAAAATGAAGACTTTGGAGTGGCCTAGCCAAAGTCCTGACCTGAATCCTATTGAGATGTTGTGGTATGACCTTAAAAAGGCCGTTCATGCTCGAAAACCCTCTAATGTAACTGAATTAGGACAATTCTGCAAAGATGAGTGGGCCAAAACTCCTCCAGGACGCTGTAAAAGCCTCATTGCACGTTATCGCAAACGCTTGGTTGCAGTTGTTGCTGCTAAGGGTGGCCCAACCAGTTATTAGGTTTAGGGGGCAATCACTTTTTCACACAGGGCCATGATGGTTTGGATTTTTTTTCACCTTTAATAATAAACACCTTCATTTACAAATTGCATTTTGTGTTTACTTGTGTTGTCCTTGACTATTGTTTAAATTGGTTTGATGTTCCGAAACACTTAAGTGTGACAAACATGCAAAGGAACAGGAAATGAGGAAGGGGGCAAACACTTTTTCACACCACTGTACCTGACGTGTATTGTATACAAGAGTTCACATAAAATGTTTTGCAATATTTATGGCCGCCGGTAAACGACAATGCGTTGCTGGTGTCCACAGCAGCCATGTGATCTTCTTGGCCTTGGAAATTGAATATTTTTTGTTTTCTGTCTCCCAGTCTCAATGAGCAATCTCCTCCACTTACATATCCCGGTGTTCGAGAACGTTTATTAAAACATCTAACACAAAAGAGGTTATTTCAGGGACAATCCTGCATTTCAAGGCAACGCAGAACAAGATAGAGATTAAGTTCAAGGATGTTGTTCACGGTAAAAACAAAAAAAGTCTCCAATAAAGCCGAGTTTGATGTTTACAAGATATATGGGATAATGTCCCTCTTTGCTGAGAAATACGAGGATAGTAGAAGGCATTAGAGAATTTATTGGCCAGATAAAAGAAAAGGTAGCTACAGCATCCCAGTCTCTACAAGCATGGAACGCCGTTTCATAACCTCCGTTTCGGTTGAATTTACCTTACAACAAAATGTGTTAACAAAAAAAAAAATACAGTATATATATATATATATATATATATATATATATACACATATATACACACACAATGCCTTGAAAAAGTATATTCATACCCCTTGGAATTTTCCACATTTTGTCATGTTACAACCAAAACGGTAAATGTATTTTATTGGGATTTCATGTGATAGACCAACACAAAATGGCACATAATTGTGAAGTGGAAGGAAAATGATAAATGGTTTTCAACATTTTTTACAAATAAATATGTGAAAAGTGTGGGGGGTACATTTGTATGGCGCCCCCTGGAGTCAATACTTTGTAGAACCGCCTTTCTCTGCAATTACAGCTTTTTGGAGATGTCTCTACTAGGGATGGCCTTACGGTTCGCCCCGGCGGGCGGTTCGCGGCAAATTTTGCATGTTTGCGATTCGCCAAACCGGCGGACTTCTGGCGCTGTTCGCGCGGCGGACATATGCGTTTTACATTGTGAAAGAACTTTGACCCATGATGACGCATCCATCCAGGACAGCCAATTGAAACATTTCAGCACATGGACAATTGGACATTCCCCCTACCTTATAAATAGACCTGATCTGGCGGCCATTTTACATTCTGTCTTTTGTCAGTGTAGGGAGAGGTTTGCTGTGTGGAGCAGGGAGAGACTGTAGTGACCCAAATCACTAGCTATTAGGTCCACAAAAGTCCTTTTACGGACTGGTATAAGTGTAGTACAGTATATAGGGTTCTGGTGCACTGCTGCTGCTGACTGCCGTGCTGCTGATTTCTGAGTGCACTGCTGACCAATTCTGCAGCTGTCTTTTGTCAGTGTAGGGACAGGACGCTGTGTGGAGCAGGGACAGTCAGTTTAATCACTAGCTATTACTATTAGGTCCACAAAGGTCCTTTTAAGGACTGGTATAGGTGTACAGTATATAGGGTTGTACACATATAATATACTTTCTTTTTAAATATAGAAAGCCTATTATACTTGACTGCTGACCGATTCTGCAGCTGTCTTTTATCAGTGTAGGGACTGAGCGACAGTCTGCAAATCACTAGCTACTAGGTCCACAAAGGTCCTTTTAAGGACTAATATAGGTGTACTATTTGGTGTGCAGTATATAGGGGTGTAATACACGTATAAAATACTTGCACATATAGAAAGCATAGTGCTCTCTATCACAGTGCTGGTGTCAGTGCTCACTATCTCAGTGCTGGTGTCAGTGCTCTCTATCTCGGTGCTGGTGTCAGTGCTCTCTATCTCGGTGCTGGTGTCAGTGCTCTCTATCTCGGTGCTGGTGTCAGTGCTCTCTATCTCGGTGCTGGTGTCAGTGCTCTCTATCTCGGTGCTGGTGTCAGTGCTCTCTATCTCGGTGCTGGTGTCAGTGCTCTCTATCTCGGTGCTGGTGTCAGTGCTCTCTATCACGGTGCTGGTGTCAGTGCTCTCTATCACGGTGCTGGTGTCAGTGCTCTCTATCACGGTGCTGGTGTCAGTGCTCTCTATCACGGTGCTGGTGTGGTGTCAGTGCTCTCTATCACGGTGCTGGTGTGGTGTCAGTACTCTCTATCACTGTGCTGGTGTCAGTGCTCTCTATCACTGTGCTGGTGTCAGTGCTCTCTATCACGATGCTGGTGTCAGTGCTCTCTATCACGGTGCTGGTGTCAGTGCTCTCTATCACGGTGCTGGTGTCAGTGCTCTCTATCACGGTGCTGGTGTCAGTGCTCTCTATCACGGTGCTGGTGTCAGTGCTCTCTATCACGGTGCTGGTGTCAGTGCTCTCTATCACGATGCTGGTGTCAGTGCTCTCTATCACGGTGCTGGTGTCAGTGCTCTCTATCATGGTGCTGGTGTCAGTGCTCTCTATCACGGTGCTGGTGTCAGTGCTCTCTATCACGGTGCTGGTGTCAGTGCTCAGTCTCTATCACGGTGCTGGTTTCAGACAGTGAGGGAGATAGCAGTGGAGAAGCCAATCAGCAGGCAGTGCCAGCACCATGGCTGAGGATCAGCACTGGACTGGCACCTCCGGACCACCGCAGTGGAGCCCTGCATAGGTGGGGGTAAGGGCCGGGTAGAGGGAGGGGCTCAAGCACAGGTTGGCACACTGGGACACTGGCACAGCACTGTGCTGCCCTGACTGTAGCACTGATCATCTCCTGCACCCCCTTCATAGCCTGGTCTGACCTTGCCTCTCCTCCATGTCCTTCATGCGCTCCTGAATTGTCAAAATTTCACAGATAAAAAAAGATTGCTTGTCGTTGTCGATCCCAGATTCACTTCATACTTTTGTTATGTCGGTGGCCATGTGGTGGGACTATGTGTGCACAGCTAGTAAGTATTTTGTGGCTGAAAATATAACTTGTAGGTTTTTAAGGTTCGCCTGCCATTAAAGTCAATGGGGCCTGCCGCGAACTTTGCGGTCCCCGAACTTTTGGCCGCGTTCACGGTTCGTGTTCGCGAAACGTCCCATCGGAAGTTCGTCCATCACTAGTCTCTACCAGCCTTTGCCCATTCTTCTTTGCAAAAGATCTCAAGCTCTGTCAGATTGGATGGAGAGCGTCTGTGAACATATATTTTCAAGTCTTCCCACAGATTCTCAATGGGATTTAGGTCTGGGCTTTGACTGGGCCACACTAATGCCACGTACACAGACCGGACTTTTCGACAGCAAAGCAACGGAGGCCGGGAGAGAAGGCCGGAGAGCGGGAGAAGAGGCTGGAGAGAGCGGAGGAGTCGGAAGAGACCCCCGAAGGTGGAAAAGACCCCCGGAGCTGCCTAATAGTTTAGTTTACTAGTTTTTTTTATTTTTATTGACACTTTTTCCCCACAGGTGAATGGGTAGGGATACGATGTACCCCATACTTATTCACATAGTGTGGGGGTCGGGTTCTGGGGGTCCCCCTTATTAAAGGGGGCTTCCGGATTCTGATAAGCCCCCCCGCCCGCAGACCCCGACAACCAATGCCCAGGGTTGTCAGGAAGAGGCCCTTGTCCTCAACATGATGAGGACAAGGGCACCCAAAGCACCCACACCCCCATGTTGAGGGCATGTGGCCCGGTACGGTTCAGGAGGGGGGGGGGGGCTCTGAATCCTTTGATTCTCGGGGGGTGATCCCTGTCCTCTGATTCTCGGGGGGTGATCCCTGTCCTCCGATTCTCGGGGGGTGATCCCTGTCCTCTGATTCTCGGGGGGTGATCCCTGTCCTCTGATTCTCGGGGGGTGATCCCTGTCCTCTGATTCTCGGGGGGTGATCCCTGTCCTCTGATTCTCGGGGGGTGATCCCTGTCCTCTGATTCTCGGGGGGTGATCCCTGTCCTCTGATTCTCGGGGGGTGATCCCTGTCCTCTGATTCTCAGGGGGTGATCCCTGTCCTCTGATTCTCGGGGGGTGATCCCTGTCCTCTGATTCTCAGGGGGTGATCCCTGTCCTCTGATTCTCAGGGGGTGATCCCTGTCCTCTGATTCTCAGGGGGTGATCCCTGTCCTCTGATTCTCAGGGGGTGATCCCTGTCCTCTGATTCTCAGGGGGTGATCCCTGTCCTCTGATTCTCCAGGGGTGATCCCTGTCCTCTGATTCTCCAGCGGTGATCCCTGTCCTCTGATTCTCCGGTGGTGATCCCTGTCCTCTGATTCTCCGGGGGTGATCCCTGTCCTCTGATTCTCCAGGGGTGATCCCTGTCCTCTGATGTAAAGAGGAACACGTTGGAAGTAGTGGAGGTGGGGGGGGTCCAGGTCAACTTTTGCATCGGGGCCCCCAAGCTTCAAGCTACCCCTCTGCATATATATATATATAATGTTTGGGGGTTTCAATGCCCCGTACACACGAGCGGAATTTCCAGCCAAGATTTTTCCGACGGATTGGCTTGAGCGGAACACAAAAGTTCTCTGAACATTCGACCGCCAAGAACGCGGTGACGTACAACACTACGACGAGCCGAGAAAACGAAGTTCAATGCTTCCGAGCAATGCGTCGAATTGTTTCCGAGCATGCGCGTGGGAATTGCTACAGACAGTCGGAATTTCCGACTGGAACTTTTTGCGACCGAAAAAAAATTGAGAACCTGCTCTCAATCTTTTGCTGGCGGGAATTCCCGCCAGCAAAAGTCTGATGGGGCGTACACACGGTCGGCATTTCCGACCAAAGGGCTCACATCGGACTTTTGCTGGTGGAATTTACGATCGTGCGTACGTGGGCATAAGTCATTTTCTAGCAAAATAAATACAGATTTTAACTTGTAAAGCAACAAAATGTCGGAAATAGGCTTTAGGCGTGAAAGGGTTAAGAAAAAGTAAAGTGTTAAAGTAAGCGCGCGCATTTTTTTTGAAGGTTCAGGAAACAAATGTACATATTATTTTGCTACATGCGATACGTTTACATGTCTGAGAGGGTACACGCTAAAATCTGATGATGTAGGAGTCGCATATCGTAGAATGATCTAAAATACCGCCGTATGGCACAGCCAAGAGAACAAGTTCACCGCTAAGCCGGCTCAGCACTTCCCCGTCAATGTCTGCACAGCGAGCCAATCTACAGATCTAAAATCTAAAGATCACATCTGGCGGATCAAAGAGAATGAAATTGATACAAAGTAAAAACACCTGGACGTAACGTGAAAGGCCAAGCTGATCTTCAGGAGCCAAGATGGAATTTTCTATTGATCATCTTTTTTTTTTTTCCCCTTTTATTTCTTGATTGAGAATAGGGGGAGGCTGAACTTTTTTCCTTCGCTTTACCGGTTTTATGTCATCTCATATTTTTTATTTTTTTTTTTACTCTTTTGATCTTTGGCAGTAATATGCCAGTTACATTCTACACCCCAAGGCTTGAAAAAGTTTTTCAGCTCTTCCAAATTAACCCATGAAGTCAGTTATATTTTACAGCTTTAAAGAAAAACACAAGTGAGCGCCCAGAGATAAAACCGCCCCGTCCAAAAAAAAAAAGGCCCCCGAGACGACGTCCTCTGTGTGACGAAACGCGTAGGGTGTGCGACGTGCTGACGTCACCGCGCTGCACGGGCGAGCTGATCGTTTGAGCTGGCCGGCTGTTATTTTTATGCTTTTTAAGCACTGTTTTTAATGCATTTACTGCTATATCGTGTCCTATTTACATTATAAAACCCTTGGATTTTACCGATGTTGGTCCCTTCCAATTTTTTCTCCCTCTTTATGGCCCTGGATTTCTGATTGCTTAATTTGCATATATACACTCGTTTGATCGAGTGTTACGTTACTGATGGAGCAGCGATATAAAGGGGGGATCTTCTCACTGTGGTTCACTGCCTGGAGGTGGACGAAAGGATCCAGCATTCCCTCTTCAGGGTGCCATATCCCGGGATTCTGCAATACTCCTATCGGGAGATACGCCTTATGTGTCGGCCATCTGGTAAGCCTAAAATCTAGCTGGTGGTGGATGCACAATACAGCAAATTATTCATTATACGCATATGGTTATATATATATATATGTGTATATATATATATGACCCGAGCACTTTTTGCGATTCGGCGCTGCATCGCTTTAACTGACAATTGCGCGGTCGTGCGACGCGGTTTCCAAACAAAATTGACGTCCTTTTTTTCCCACACATAGAGCTTTCTTTTGGTGGTATTTGATCACCTCTGTGGTTTTAATTTTTTGCGCTATAAACAAAAAAAGAGGGACAGTTTTGAAAAAAATATTATTATATTATTATTATTATATATATTATTATATTATTTTTTACTCTTTGCTATAATAAATATCCCCAAAAAATATATATAAAAAAAATGTTTTCCTCAGTTTAGGCCGATATGTATTCTTCTACATATTTTTGGTAAAAAAAAATCGCAATAAGCGATTATTGATTGGTTTGCACAAAAGCGTTTACAAAATAGGGGATAGTTTTATGGAATTTTTATTAACAATTTTTTTTTTTACTAGTAATGGCGGCGATCAGCGATTTTTATTGTGACTGTGACATTATGGCGGACACATCGGACATTTTTGACACATTTTTGGGACCATTGTCATTTATACAGCGATCAGTGCTATACAAATGCACTGATTCCTGTGTAAATGACACTGGCAATGAAGAGGTTAACCACTAGGTGGCAGTGTAAGGGTTAAGTGTGTCCTAGGGGCATGTTGCTAACTGTGGGGGGCGTGGCTGTGTTTTACATATCACTGATCTCTGCTCCCGCAGTGTCACTGTCACTAGGCAGAACGGGAGAGATGCTTGTTTACTTTAGCATCTCCCCGTTCTTCCTCCCTGTGAGATGATCGCGGGTAACCCCGAGGTGATCGAGTCCACAGGACCTGCGACACGACTCATGGAGCTTCCTGCAGGCGTGTGTGCCGCCTCTTAAAGGGCAACTTACAGGTATGTGATTCTGCCTGTACGTGCCTTTCTGCCAACGTATATCAGCGTGAGGCGGTTGGGAAGCGGTTAAAGTAACGCAGTGCCGTATTGCAAACAAATGGCCTGGTCAGGAAGGGAGGGGTAAATCTTCCGGGCGGCAAGTGGATAATGACACAGCTGTAGGTCTGCATTTCCTTGCATGTGTTGGGACAGTGCACAATTTTGCATGCATTCCCAACACACATACCCTGTTTCCCCCCTGAAAATAAGCCCTACAGTGAAAATAAGAACTAACATGAGTTTCTGGGATGACTGCAATATAAGCCCTACTTTGAAAATAAGCCCTAGTCAAAGTCCTTGTAAAATCATGTAATCCGTCCTGTAAAAAAAAAAAAAAAAAAAAAGTATATAATGTGCTGTGTCTCCTTGTGTAACTTTATTGTTGAAAATACCTTATTTTCAGCGCTGCTGGGCGCTCACGTGACCCACCGGAGCTCTTCTATTCTCCCAGCTGACATCAGCAGCCCCTCCCTCTTCAGTGCTCAGGGCGGGGCTGACGTCAGTAGGGCTCTTGGCCCCTCCCCCTGCAGTATTCGGGGGAATAAGAGCTCCGGCGGGTCACGTGAGCGCCCAGCGGCGCTGTAAATAAGGTATTTTCCACAATAAAAGCTACATAAGGAGACACGCTGCACATTATATAATCTTTGTTTTACAGAACGGCTTACGTGATCTTACAGGGTTTATTTTTTGGATTACAGAATTTCACAACACTGACTCCTGAGCTGACAGGGGGAGGAATTTT
This sequence comes from Lithobates pipiens, assembly GCF_037356315.1. NCBI lineage: Eukaryota > Metazoa > Chordata > Amphibia > Anura > Ranidae > Lithobates > Lithobates pipiens. The sequence goes on from NW_027507787.1 coordinate 245,147,918, forward strand.
TTTGTACATACCGTAAATAAATAAGACACCACCTGAAAATAAGCCCTAGTGTGTTTTTTGTAGCCAAAAATTAATATGAGACCTGGTCTTATTTTTGGGGGGGGGGGGGGGGGGGGGAAGCGGTGGATGTGAACTGATAGAAAAAGAAAAGTTTATACAGTGCCTTGCAAAAGTATTCACCCCCCTTGGCTTTTTACCTATTTTGTTACATTACAGCCTTTAGTTCAATGTTTTGTTTTTTTAATCTGAATTCTATGTGATGATCAGAACACAATAGTCTAAGTTGGTGAAGTAAAATTAGAAAAATATATACATAAAACTATTTTTCAGAAGTAAAAAACTGATACTTGTCATCTGCGTATGTATTCACCCCCCTTTGTTATGAAGGCCATAAAAAACTCTGGTGCCACCAATTACCTTCAGAAGTCACATGATTAGTGAAATGATGACCACCTGTGTGCAATCTAAGTGTCACATGATCTCTCATTACATAGACACACCTTTGTGAAAGGCCCCAGAGGCTGCAACACCTAAGCAAGAGGCACCACTAACCAAACACTGCCATGAAGACCAAGGAAGTCTCCAAACAAGTAAGGGACAATGTTGTTGAGAAGTACAAGTCAGGGTTGGGTTATAAAAAAAATATCCAAATCTTTGATGATCCCCTAGGAGCACCATCAGATATATCATAACCAAATGGAAAGAACATGGCACAACAGCAAACCTGCCAAGAGACGGGCGCACACCACAACTCACGGAGAGGGCAAGGAGGGCATTAATCAGAGAGGAGCACAGAGACCTAAGGTAACCCTGGAGGAGCTGCAGAGTTCCACAGCAGAGACTGGAGTATCTGTACATAGGACGACAATAAGCCGTACTCTCCATAGTTGGAACGTTTTGAGTTTGTGAAAAGGCACCTGGGAGACTCCCAAAATGTATGGAGGAAGGTGCTCTGGTCTAATGTACGGAGGAAGGTGATCTGGTCTGATGTATGGAGGAAGGTGATCTGGTCTGATGTATGGAGGAAGGTGATCTGCTCTGATGTATGGAGGAAAGTGATCTGGTCTGATGTATGGAGGAAGGTGATCTGCTCTGATGTATGGAGGAAGGTGATCTGGTCTGATGTATGGAGGAAGGTGATCTGCTCTGATGTATGGAGGAAGGTGATCTGGTCTGATGTATGGAGGAAGGTGATCTGCTCTGATGTATGGAGGAAGGTGCTCTGGTCTGATGTATGGAGGAAGGTGCTCTGGTCTGATGTATGGAGGAAGGTGATCTGGTCTGATGTATGGAGGAAGGTGATCTGGTCTGATGTATGGAGGAAGGTGATCTGCTCTGATGCATGGAGGAAGGTGATCTGCTCTGATGCATGGAGGAAGGTGATCTGGTCTGATGTATGGAGGAAGGTGATCTGCTCTGATGTATGGAGGAAGGTGATCTGGTCTGATGTATGGAGGAAGGTGATCTGGTCTGATTTACGGAGGAAGGTGATCTGCTCTGATGTATGGAGGAAGGTGATCTGGTCTGATGTATGGAGGAAGGTGATCTGGTCTGATGTATGGAGGAAGGTGATCTGGTCTGATGTATGGAGGAAGGTGCTCTGGTCTAATGTACGGAGGAAGGTGATCTGGTCTGATGTATGGAGGAAGGTGATCTGGTCTGATGTATGGAGGAAGGTGATCTGCTCTGATGTATGGAGGAAAGTGATCTGGTCTGATGTATGGAGGAAGGTGATCTGCTCTGATGTATGGAGGAAGGTGATCTGGTCTGATGTATGGAGGAAGGTGATCTGCTCTGATGTATGGAGGAAGGTGATCTGGTCTGATGTATGGAGGAAGGTGATCTGCTCTGATGTATGGAGGAAGGTGCTCTGGTCTGATGTATGGAGGAAGGTGCTCTGGTCTGATGTATGGAGGAAGGTGATCTGGTCTGATGTATGGAGGAAGGTGATCTGGTCTGATGTATGGAGGAAGGTGATCTGCTCTGATGCATGGAGGAAGGTGATCTGCTCTGATGCATGGAGGAAGGTGATCTGGTCTGATGTATGGAGGAAGGTGATCTGCTCTGATGTATGGAGGAAGGTGATCTGGTCTGATGTATGGAGGAAGGTGATCTGGTCTGATTTACGGAGGAAGGTGATCTGCTCTGATGTATGGAGGAAGGTGATCTGGTCTGATGTATGGAGGAAGGTGATCTGGTCTGATGTATGGAGGAAGGTGATCTGGTCTGATGTATGGAGGAAGGTGATCTGGTCTGATTTACGGAGGAAGGTGATCTGGTCTGATGTACGGAGGAAGGTGATCTGGTCTGATGTATGGAGGAAGGTGATCTGGTCTGATGTATGGAGGAAGGTGATCTGGTCTGATGTATGGAGGAAGGTGATCTGGTCTGATGTATGGAGGAAGGTGATCCGGTCTGATGTATGGAGGAAGGTGATCTGGTCTGATGTATAGAGGAAGGTGATCTGGTCTGATGTATGGAGGAAGGTGATCTGCTCTGATGTATGGAGGAAGGTGATCTGCTCTGATGTATGGAGGAAGGTGATCTGCTCTGATGTATGGAGGAAGGTGATCTGCTCTGATGTATGGAAGAAGGTGATCTGGTCTGATGTATGGAGCAAGGTGCTCTGCTCTGATGTATGGAGGAAGGTGATCTGCTCTGATGTATGGAAGAAGGTGATCTGGTCTGATGTATGGAGCAAGGTGCTCTGCTCTGATGTATGGAGGAAGGTGATCTGCTCTGATGTATGGAAGAAGGTGATCTGGTCTGATGTATGGAGGAAGGTGCTCTGGTCTGATGTATGGAGGAAGGTGATCTGGTCTGATGTATGGAAGAAGGTGATCTGGTCTGATGTATGGAGCAAGGTGCTCTGGTCTGATGTATGGAGGAAGGTGATCTGGTCTGATGTATGGAGGAAGGTGATCTGCTCTGATGTATGGAGGAAGGTGATCTGGTCTGATGTATGGAGGAAGGTGATCTGGTCTGATGTATGGAGGAAGGTGATCTGCTCTGATGTATGGAGGAAGGTGATCTGCTCTGATGTATGGAGGAAGGTGATCTGCTCTGATGTATGGAGGAAGGTGATCTGGTCTGATGTATGGAGGAAGGTGATCTGCTCTGATGTATGGAGGAAGGTGATCTGCTCTGATGTATGGAGGAAGGTGATCTGCTCTGATGTATGGAGGAAGGTGATCTGCTCTGATGTATGGAAGAAGGTGATCTGGTCTGATGTATGGAGCAAGGTGCTCTGGTCTGATGTATGGAGGAAGGTGATCCGGTCTGATGTATGGAGGAAGGTGATCTGCTCTGATGTATGGAGGAAGGTGATCTGCTCTGATGTATGGAGGAAGGTGATCTGCTCTGATGTATGGAGGAAGGTGATCTGCTCTGATGTATGGAGCAAGGTGATCTGGTCTGATGTATGGAGCAAGGTGCTCTGGTCTGATGTATGGAAGAAGGTGATCTGGTCTGATGTATGGAGCAAGGTGCTCTGGTCTGATGTATGGAGGAAGGTGATCCGGTCTGATGTATGGAGGAAGGTGATCTGATCTGATGTATGGAGGAAGGTGATCTGCTCTGATGTATGGAGGAAGGTGATCTGCTCTGATGTATGGAGGAAGGTGATCTGGTCTGATGTATGGAGGAAGGTGATCTGGTCTGATGTATGGAGGAAGGTGATCTGCTCTGATGTATGGAGGAAGGTGATCTGCTCTGATGTATGGAGGAAGGTGATCTGGTCTGATGTATGGAGGAAGGTGCTCTGATCTGATGTATGGAGGAAGGTGATCTGCTCTGATGTATGGAGGAAGGTGATCTGCTCTGATGTATGGAGGAAGGTGATCTGGTCTGATGTATGGAGGAAGGTGATCTGGTCTGATGTATGGAGGAAGGTGATCTGCTCTGATGTATGGAGGAAGGTGATCTGCTCTGATGTATGGAGGAAGGTGATCTGGTCTGATGTATGGAGGAAGGTGATCTGCTCTGATGTATGGAGGAAGGTGATCTGCTCTGATGTATGGAGGAAGGTGATCTGGTCTGATGTATGGAGGAAGGTGATCTGGTCTGATGTATGGAGGAAGGTGATCTGGTCTGATGTATGGAGGAAGGTGATCTGGTCTGATGTACGGAGGAAGGTGATCTGGTCTGATGTATGGAGGAAGGTGATCTGGTCTGATGTATGGAGGAAGGTGATCTGGTCTGATGTATGGAGGTAGGTGATCTGCTCTGATGTATGGAGGAAGGTGCTCTGGTCTGATGTATGGAGGAAGGTGATCTGCTCTGATGTATGGAGGAAGGTGATCTGCTCTGATGTATAGAGGAAGGTGATCTGCTCTGATGTATGGAGGAAGGTGATATGGTCTGATGTATGGAGGAAGGTGATCTGGTCTGATGAGACTAAAACTGAACTTTTTGACCATCAAAGAAAACGCTATGTCTGGCGCAAACCCAACACATGACATCACCCAAAGAAAACCATCCCCACTGTGAAGCATGGCGGTGGCAGCATCATGCTGTGGGGATGTTTTTAAGCAGTTGGGACTGGGAAACTGGTCAGAGTTGAGGGAAAGATGGACGGTGATAAATACAGGGATATTCTTGAGCAAAACCTGTAGCACTCTGTGTGTGATTTGAGGCTAGGACGGAGGTTCACCTTCCAGCAGCACAATGACCCCAAACACACTGCTAAAGCAACACTTGAGTGGTTTAAGGGGAAACATGGAAACGTGTTGGAATGGCCTAGTCAAAGCCCAGACCTCAATCCAATAGAAAATCTGTGGTCAGACTTAAAGATTGCTGTTCACAAGCGCAAACCATCCAACTTGAAGGATCTGGAGCAGTTTTGCAAGGAGGAGGAATGGGCAGAAATCCCAGTGGTGAGATGTGGGAAGACTCATAGAGACTTATCCAAAGAGACTTGGAGCTGTGATAGCCGAAAAAAGCATCTCTACAAAGTATTGACTTTAGGGGGGTGAATAGTTATGCACATTGACTTTTTCTGTTATTTTCTGTTATTTTCTCCTATTTGGTGTTTGCTTCACAATAAAAAAAAAAAAAAAACATCTTCAAAGTTGTGGGCGAGTTCTGTAAATTAAATGATGCAAATCCTCAAACAATCCATAATAATTCCAGGTTATGATGCAACAAAACACGAAAAATGCCAAGGGGGGGGGGGGGGGGGTGTGAATACTTTTGCAAGGCACTGATTCTAGCATTATATTGCATATTTCTGGGTAAATCATTAGTCAGGCATCTGTCCACAAAAGTGATTAACTGAATTATTGATATGTTTTAGGTGTAACTGTGAAATCCTGCCAGGAACTGAGGGGAGGGGGGATATGTAATGCGGTGTACTGACAGCAGATGTCGAGCAGAACATTGAATACTGCCGGCCAAGTAAGTGACCAACATCATTAGTGGCCGAAATACTAGGAAATCTCTTTAGGGAGTGATATGTATCATGGATGACACATTTATTTCTACAGAATGTGACTTTAAATGTCTTAAAGAGCGGCGCTGGCAGAGTGTACGCTACTCGGTACATCTGCAGATCCCTAGCGGGCACTGTGCCATGGACAGGAGCGTATGAGGGAACTTGCCCAGATGCGCAGGAAGGTTACATAGTTACATAGTAGGTGAGGTTGAAAAAAGACACAAGTCCATAAAGTCCAACCTATGTGTGTGATTATATGTCAGTATTACATTGTATATCCCTGTATGTTGCGGTCATTGAGGTGATTATCTAATAGTTTCTTGAAACTATCAATGTCCCCCGCTGAGACCACCGCCTGTGGAAGGGAATTCCACATCCTTGCCGCTCTTACAGTAAAGAACCCTCTACGTAGTTTAAGGTTAAACCTCTTTTCTTCAAATTTTTATGAGTGGCCACGTGTTTTGTTCAACTCCCTTTTGTAAAAAAGTTTTATCCCTATTGTGGGATCACCAGTCCGGTATTTGTATATTGTGGGGTCACCAGTCCGGTATTTGTATATTGTGGGGTCACCAGTCCGGTATTTGTATATTGTGGGGTCACCAGTACGGTATTTGTATATTGTGGGGTCACCAGTCCGGTATTTGTATATTGTGGGGGTCACCAGTCTGGTATTTGTATATTGTGGGGTCACCAGTCCGGTATTTATATATTGTGGGGTCACCAGTAAGGTATTTGTATATTGTGGGGTCACCAGTATGGTATTTATATATTGTGGGGTCACCAGTCCGGTATTTGTATATTGTGGGGTCACCAGTCCGGTATTTGTATATTGTGGGGTCACCAGTCCGGTATTTGTATATTGTGGGGTCACCAGTCCGGTATTTGTATATTGAAATCACATCCCCTCTCAAGCGTCTCTTCTCCAGAGAGAAAAAGTTCAGAGCTCACAACCTTTCCTCATAACTAATATCCTCCAGACCCTTTATTAGCTTTGTTGCCCTTCTTTGTACTTCGCTCCATTTCCAATACATCCTTCCTGAGGACTGGTGCCCAGAACTGGACAGTATACTCCAGGTGCGGCCGGACCAGAGTCTTGTAGAGGGGAGAATTATCCTTTTATCTCTGGAGTTGATCCCCTTTTTAATGCCAATATTCTGTTTGCTTTGTTAGCAGCAGCTTGGCATTGCTGAGCCTATCATCTACTAGGACCCCCAGGTCCCTTTCCATCCTAGATTCCCCCAGAGGTTCTCCCCCCAGTCTATAGATTGCATTCAGATTTTTGCCACCCAAATGCATTAGTTTACATTTTTCTACATTGAACCTCATTTGCCATTATCTAGTTGGCAACTCGCCTCCTCATAGAAGGTTAGTAGATTGGTTTGGCAAGAACGATTCTTCATGAATCCATGCTGATTACTGCTAATGATACCGTTCTCATTACTAAAATCTTGTATATAGTCCCTTATCATCCCCTCCAAGAGCTTACATACTATTGATGTTAGGCTAACTGGTCTGTAATTCCCAGGGATGTATTTTGGGCCCTTTTTAAATAGTGGTGCCACATTGGCTTTTCTCCAATCAGCTGGTACCATTCCAGTCAGTAGACTGTCAGTGAAAATTAGGAACAATGGTCTGGCAATTACTTGACTGAGTTCCCTAAGTACCCTCGGGTACAAGCCATCTGGTCCCAGTGACTTATTAATGTTAAGTTTCTCATGTCCAATTTTAAGTCTGTCCTCTGTTAACCATGGAGGGTCTTCCTGTGATGTGTCATGAGGATAAACATTGCGGTTTTGGTTACTGAAGCCCCCCAATTCCCTCGTGAAGACCAAGGAGAAGAATAAATTCAATACCTTCACCATCTCCCCATCCTTTGTAATCAGATGTCCTTCCTCATTCTTTGCACTGAGTTATTGTTGCTACACTTTATCTACATTTTATGTTCAGATGACAAGCGTAAACAAAGTAGAAGAAGAAGATGAATAAAAGGAGACAGAAAAAAAAAAAATAGAAGGAAAGGGTTGAGGAAAAGAAAGATACAAAAGACGAAAAGGAAAAAAAAGGAATGTGAGGGAAAATAAATAAATAAAAATAGATTGTAAGCTTCTTGATGCCAGTGAAGGCACAAAATATACGTAAAGTGCTATGTAAATTTTCAGGACTATAAAAATACATAGAAAAGTAACGGCAGAAAAAAGAGCAAGTAGTCCATCGAGTCTGACCATTTTTTGGGGGGAGGGGAAGGGTTTTTTTTTTTTTTTTTTATTTCTGACTTTGGGACTTGAAGCTATTTACCATTGACTGTTGACCCTTTCAGTAAAAATAATTATTTCTAAGATTAGTTTTGAACTTTCCTCCGGTTAGTTGGGGGTCATGTGCCTGTGTTCTTGATTTTGTTTTCATATTAAAAAAAAAAAAAAAACGGTCGTCCTGAACCGTATTCACCCCCCTTTGATGCATTTAAAGGGTTCAACCATTTTTTAAATATATCAAATGTAATTGCTAATATAAAAAAGAGCCTTAAATGCAAATACAGTCTGAAAAAAACAAAAACAAAAAACTAGTGTCAATCCTCTCTGACTTCGCCTACATCATGTTAATGTACATACAAATTCACATTTGATTTTCAATTAAGATTTGTTGGGAGCTGTAAAACAGTTATTTGACATTTATAATCTAATTTGAATTGCTCTTCTGAAACCGTTTTTTTTTTTAAGTCATGTGATTTGTGAGAATAGAAGCCCCTCCCACGAGGATCTTTCCCTGCAGATGCCAAAGGACTATTTATTGAGTTATATGAATGAATTACGGCAATCGACACTTCTCTGTTTAGTATCACAGCTCAGCTTTAAAGCGGGGCTTCACCCAAAAGGCTCGTCTGCCTCCTCCGCTGCCACATTCGGCACCTTTTGTGGGGGGAGAGCGGGTACCTGGTTTTGACAGGTACCCGCTCCCACAGTTTGGCCCCCTTCGATCTCCCTCACAGCCAGCCCACAGAGCGCAGTGCTGGTCATGCATGCACAGCAGGGAACCGGCTGTGAAGCTGCAAGACTTCACTGCCAGTTCCCCACCAGAGGAGATGGCGGCGGCAGCACCTGGTATAGAGTCGCCACCTCATCCCTTTAAACCCGAAAAACCTTTGAATTACACGGGTTCTGAGGCTAATTAAATGCAGATAAGGCACCAAAGGAGTTTAATTACCACTTTAATCAGCCACAGAACCTGTGCAATTAATATGTGTTTGGGTTTAAAGGGATGAGGTTGGCAACCCTAACCCGATAGCCGACTGAAAAATCGGCTCAGGTGAGGACACTGCCGGATTCCTGGACAGGTAAGTGTCCTAATATGAAAAGTAGCAGCTACAGTATTTGGGCACAGAAGCTGCATATGATAGGCACAGTTGGCTACATATTATGGGTACAGTTGGCTGCATATGATGGGCGCAGTTGACTGCATTTGGTAGGCACAGTGGCTGCATTTGCTGGGCACAGAGGCTGCATATGATGGGCACAGTGGCTGCATATGCTGGGCACAGAGGCTGCATATGATGGGCACAGTTGGCTGCATATTATGGGTACAGTTGGCTGCATTTGATGGGCACAGAGGCTGCATATGCCGTGCACAGTTGGCTGCATATTATGGATACAGTTGGCTGCATATGATGGGCACAGTTGGCTGCATATGATGGGCACAGTGGCTGCATATGCTGGGCACAGTGGCTGCATTTGCTGGGCACAGAAGCTGCATATGATAGGCACAGTTGGCTGCATATTATGGGTACAGTTGGCTGCATATGATGGGCACAGTTGACTGCATTTGGTGGGCACAGTGGCTGCATTTGCTGGGCACAGAGGCTGCATATGATGGGAACAGTTGGCTGCATATGATGGGCACAGTTGGCTGCATATGATGGGCACAGTTGGCTGCATTTGATGGGCACAGTGGCTGCATTTGCTGGGCACAGAGGCTGCATATGACGGGCACAGTTGGCTGCCTTTAATGGGTACTGTTGGCTGCATATGATGGGCACAGTTGGCTGCATATTATGGGTACAGTTGGCTGCATATGATGGGCACAGTTGGCTGCATATGATGGGCACAGTGGCTGCATTTGCTGGGCACAGAAGCTGCATATGACGGGCACAGTGGCTGCATATTATGGGTACAGTTGGCTGCATTTGATGGGCACAGTTGGCTGCAATTGATGTTTTTGTTTCAGTATTTTTCTGAATTTTTCAGTTCGTTTGCAAAAGTTTGGAGCACCAGCCTCCATTGCCTTTAACAGCCAGTGTAAATATACATCTGCTGGAGAGGCAATAAATATTATTTACTAACTCAATTAGTTCTCTGTTCTGCCATGCAACATCAAAGACACCGGAGAGGAGGGCTTCGGTTTTGATGTCCAGGAGCGAGACGAGAACGGAATACCTAAGAAGTATCCACCTAAAACTCTGGCCAAGGCTCGTCTCTTTGCTTTGTATTTGTGTACAAATAGTTAAGGTGTTTGTTGTGTGTGTGTATGTGTGTCTAAAAACAGCGTGGGCCCTTGTAGCGGTCTGGAAACCACAGTGTGAGATGATACTTCAACCACTGAAAACAGCAACGGGGAGATTTCAAGGTCACTTTCTCATTAAAGCCGGTGCGTTACTTTGACAACACAAAGAGAGCGAACATCGCGTCCTTCGTTTATAGGACTCTGCTCTCTGACCTCGTCTCGCTTGCTAACGCGGCTCGTGCTCGGTAAGTCTTCCTCTGACATTGGCCAAGTACAAACAAGGATTGGAATGACTGTGGAACAAAACAAGGGCCATCGATCAACGTAAACTAAGACCAGTCCTCAGCGCTAACCGCCGGATCATCTTTATTCAAGGGATCACATTTGCATCCTAAACTATCTCTATTATTTTTATTATTTTTCAAAGAGTTATGGGGCGGGGAGACACAAGCAATCCCGTCAGCAGAGATTGTTCTGGAAAAAACCTTGAGAGGCTTTAGCTACGCGGAGGTGATTTAGCACATTATGTGGAAATGTCACACCGAATTCACATGCAATTAATTTATTTTTCACTTGTGCTTTGCTGGAACGACGTAACCCTTTGAATAATGAATACAGCCCATAAAAGGTTTCATTTTTTTTTTTTTTTTTTCATTGTTTCAAAGCATTTTCCGTTTTTTTTCTCTACAGGGTAGAAGTGCTGATCTGGAGTACATGGGGGTCCAAACCAACAAATTTGGAACAGTCCCAATGGAGGATGGACAGAATATATTTTATGCAAAGCATACTTTCCATGTGAAGCTGTTTTAATAATTCACGTCATGGCTGTATTTCATTATATGGAAGTAATTGAAGGCAATATACCATTTTAGACATAAGAAGAGCGTGGCCTGGCGGCACCACCGTAACATGCCTCCATCCCCAATATATTATACATGCAAGAAAAAATTCTGGTCCTGGGACTTTAACCTTTAGCCGACCAGCCACCTCCACTCTCCTGTGCAAATCGCCGTAGCTGTTGGTCGGGCCTTTAAACAGCTATAGATGGTGCACCCGCCACGCTGTGGGGGGGACTCAATGCCTGTGGCCGGCGGGCGCAATGTCCGCTGGCCACGCGCGATCGCGGGCATGAGACACAGAACTGGGATGTGTGTGTGTGTAAACACACACATCCCCATTCTGTCAGGAGAGGAGAGACAGATCGTCTGTTCCTACTAGTTAGCGATCTGGCTCCTCCTCTAGTCAGTCACACCCCCCCCCCCCCCCGCCATTAGAACCACACAAGGGAACACAATTAACCCTTTGATCGCCCCCTAGTGTTAACCCCTTCTCTACCAGTGACATTTTTACTCTGAGCCTGGGTGGCAGAGGATGCGGAGGATGAGGACGGCTTTGTTATCCAGTGCACCAATTTTTCTGCATGTTCTGGCTCAATAACACGGCCAGCAGCAGAAAAAAAAAAGGCCAAGCGCCCACCTGCAGAAGATGCACCGCGTCCATGACCAGCACTGTTGACTGTAGACACAGAGGCTGCTTGCCCTCTTTTAGTGGCCTGTGAGTGTCTACCTCTCCTTGGTGGCCTTCCGGACATGATATATATTTTGTTTTGCAACACCAGGCTACATTGTATTGTGTACACCACCAGAAGTGTAGTAGAAAGTACACACTGTATTAGATACCGTGTACACCGCCTGCACTGTATTAGAAACTGTACACACTGTATTAGATACCATGTACACTGCCTGCACTGTATTAGAAACTGTACTATGGCTGCACTGTATTGTGTACTGTGAACACCACCAGAAGTTTAGTAGAAACTGTACACATTTTATTAGATACTGTGTACACAGCCTACAGTGTATTAACAACTGTACTACATCTGCAATGTATTGTTTATTGTGTACACCACAAGAAGTGTAGTAGAAACTGTACACACTGCATTAGATACTGTGTACACCGCATGAACTGTATAAGCAACTGTACTATGGATGCACTGTATTTTATACTATGTACACCACCAGAAGTGTAGTAGACACTGTGCACACTGTATTAGATACTATGTACACTGCCTGCACTGTATTAACAACTGTACTACGGCTGCACTGTATTGTGTCCTGTGTACACCACCAGAAGTGTAGTAGAAACTGTAGACACTGTATTAGATACTGTGTACATCGCCAGAAAAGTAGTAGAAACTGTACTATGGCTGCACTGTATTGTGTCCTGTGTACACTACCAGAAGTGTAGTAGAAACTGTACATACTGCATTAGATACTGTGTACACCACCTGCACTGTATTAGCAACTGCACTACGGCTGCACTGTATTTTTTATTGTGTACACCCCCACAAGTGTAGTTGAAACTGTACACACTGTATTAGATACTGTGTGTGTACACCGCCTGAAGTGTATTAGAAACAGTACACCACAGAATGCACTGTAGATATGGGCTACACTGGATGCGGAGTATATATATATATATATATATATATATATATATATATATATATATGTATATATCAAACAAATAAACTGCAATTAACTGAATAACCTGCCTGCTTAATCTACATCAAACTATCTGTCCACACCAACAACACTACACAGGGCCGCCATGTAGGTAGCCTTATATAGTGTGGGGCGTGGACCTAGTCACCCTGAGCCATGATTGGCCAAATGCCCCCCACCCTTGGGCAATTATGGCTCTGTTAGCAGAGGGTGCTGGGATTGGCCAAAGCATGCAGTTCAGGTCCATGCTTTGGCCAGTCATCATACAGCAATGCACTGCGATCTCTAGTGCATTATGGGGCGTTCCGCGGCGCTTGAATTTGCAGCAAACGCCCCATAATGTTTGTTCTTCTGCGAACGGGCAAACACCTGATGTTTGGGTCGAAACATACATCAAGCTCATCCCTAGTGGTGACCTTTTCTCTAGACCCCTAAAGCAGGCAGGGACTTTAAACCCTGTGATGGGACATGGTCTTGTTGGCGGTAAGCCAAAGTTTGTCTATGTACCAAAGGTTAATGGACAGACGGTGATCCAGACTCCCCCCAAATATCATACTGGGAACTGCTTCTTATGTTGTTTTTTAAGGGGCAAATACAAAACCTAGACATATGCGTATGAAGTTGAATGCATGTACCCATCCTAGAATGTCCTTGTCAAATCCCATGTGACACTTTTATTAAATCAGCTTATAGCTGAACTGTACAAATACTAGCAGATCAAATATGTGTTGAAAAATTCAATTCGTTTTTAAATTTTGGTAGAAATTTTAAAAGCTGAATATGTTGCGAAATCCGGTTAATCTATTGGCAGCGTACATGTCCCAGCTGGATTGAGCATGTCATTAATGTACAGTATCCTGTTGCCATATATAATCAATGTCATGCCACAGTGACTGGGCATGAAATCACAGCAAAGAGCCCATCAGAAAATATAGGAGATGGGAAAAGCAGTGGAGCTGACTAATGGAAGAATTTACTTGCTGTCATTTGTCACCGAGGAGCTGTGTTGTGATTCTCGGATGCAGTAAAATAATGCTGCCTCTTCAAATTTAACATATTTATTTTGGATGACTAATGCCCGCTCTTTTTTTTTTTTTTTTTTTTTTTTTTTACTATTAAGGATTATGGATATCACCCATGACAGCTTGCTACATTAAATATCAAATCCTGCACTCAGTCTCATAGTCCTGCCGTGTTTTATTAACGGGAAATAAATGAAAAAAAATAAGAAACAAGGTGTCAAAATGATTGGCAATCAATATAGAAAAAAAAATCTATGTCAAAAATTGCCACCAATATAGGCCCCGGTGGCTGAACACTACAAATGCTTAAATCTCCGTTACTGGATTCTACTCCTGCCCAAACTATCCACATTCCTCTGCATTAAAACAGCCTCCTATGCTATGCTCAATAACCAGCCCCCCTGAGTTCCTCTCATACATACAGAATTGGAGACCTAGGGGCCCCCATCAAATTAGAGGATTGGAGCAAAATCTGGTCTAGGGGTTGCCAAATGTTCTATCAACACGAACACACTGGAATCGGCCTCAGATAGTACCAGCCAGGATAACCTTAGCAAAGTTCGAACCATTCTGGCCGATTCTTCCCGAGGTTGCGGCCAACGAGATGATGTCTTAGCCCTTGTACACACGGTCGGACATTCCGACAACCAAATCCGTCAGATTTTGTCCGACGGATTTTGTCCGAAACTGTTGCATACACACGGTCGGACAAAGTTGTCGGAAAATCCGATCGTTCAGAACGGGATGACGTTATTTCGTTACGACGGGACTACGTTCAGGCTAGTAGCCAATAGCTTTGATGTAGGAATTTGATCTGAGCATGCGTGGCACTTTGTCCGATCGGAATTCTCTAGACATGATCGGAGTATGTCCGATTGGAGCATATTGTTGGAAAATTTTACCAACAAGTTGGAAAACAGTCCGATGGAGACCACACACAGTCGGAATATCCGACAAAATGGTCCGATCGGACACATTCCGTCGGAATCTCCGACCGTGTGTACAAGGACTTACACATGTGGTGGTCATGCCCTAAATTGCTTTCCTTCTGGTCCAGAGTCTTCGGCCTTCCCCATACACTATTTCACTTGATTATCCACAAGGAAGCTAGATATGTTCTGCTTCACTGTCCAATCCCAAGCCTTCACGCCCACCAACAACGGTTAGCCATGTTTCTTTTCCTGGCGGCCAAGCAAACTATAGCCAAGGCCTGAAAGAAGCCCTCGATCTCCATTCAGGAAGTTAGGGAGCGCATGATTTTAACGCTAATTCATGAAAAGATGGCCAGTATCCTTAACAACTCCCAGCCCAAATTTATCAATCTGTGGGACCCTTGGCTTCAGTATGCCCCACCTTCCTTGGACTCGGCAAGCCTAACGTTCCTTTAACCCTTTTTCATTTACATAGTTACATAGTTAGTAAGGTTGAATAAAGACACCAGTCCATCCAGTTCAACCTGAGTGAGCGTCTACAATTGTCCCTATCCCTGTACATTTCTCACTCACATCAGTCCCTACCCTCAAGGAGCCCACAATCCAAGGTCCCCATTCATATACTAGGGACAATTTTGGACAGAAGCCAATTAACCTACCAACATGTCTTTGGACTGTGAGAGGAAACCAGAGTACCCGGAGGAAACCCACCCAGGCACAGGGAGAACATGCAAACTACAGGCAGGTAGTGTCCTGGTTGGGATTCAAACCAGCGACCATTTTTACTGCCAGGTGAGAGTGCTAACCACTACACCACTGTGCCACCCACATTTGACGTCAGAGTGATTTCAAGCTTCACGGGGGGGGTTGTTACCCTCAGTCCTCTCCCTTCCTCCCATAATATCCCCTTTGTTCCCCCTTTTACCAACACTTATCCTCATTCCCCCTGTCTATTTACCTCCTTCTATCCCCATGCATGCCTTGTAGTATATGCTGCTGACTTTCACTACTTGTGTGCTGAAACGACTCTGTTGCATCTACAATACCTGACTTGATTTAATGCCTTTTAATGCTATGGCCCCTGCAAGGGTGTAACTAACAGTTGTTATAATTTTCCCTTTTTTGAAAATTGCAATAAAAACCTTGAACAGAAAAAAAAAATGTCCACCAATATGATCAAAGTACTGGCAAAATCACTTTTTAACTACAAACCTTTCATCTCTTTTTACTAAGTCAATAATCGGGTGAAATGGAAATGCCTTCTTGTAATGCAGGACAGGATACAGATGAAGCTTGAATACCGAGCACTCTTGCGGGGGCGGGGGGGGGGGGGTTTGAGTGTTTGTGTTAGAAGGTGGGATTAAAAGGGGGGTGATTATTGCTAGAAGGGGGAGAGGTGATTTTTGCTTGGAGGGGGGATTTGGAGGGAGGAATGCCCTTTGCAAAGTATACAGTCTATTTGACCTTTGAGTAAATCAACCCCAATACATCAGACGTATTTACCGCTGCATATCTTACCTTCTAATACTGAAACAACTGAGAACGAAGTATTACACATTGGGGCTTATTTACTAAAGCTCGAGAGGGCCATATTAGCCACATGTCTGCATAGAAACCAATCAGCTTCTGTCAGGGCTGGGCTCAGCCCTTCCTTCTCTGAGCTGGCTGCTCAGCTGTCGGCTAATTGCCAGCTCCTATCTCTCTCCACAGTTACTCAGCTGTTGATGATATCCTGCTCGTCAGCCCTGCCTACTTAAACCGTCCAGTCCAGAGGAGCTCTGTCTTCTCCTTGGTCACACCACAAGAAACTATCTCCTGCGGTCCTGTTTAAAGACTGGCTTTGCCGACATCCCTTCTGGCTCTAGATCCTGCTTGCTGGTCCACTACATTGATCCCTCACTTCTGGCTTGGCTGACTATCCAATCCGGGTAGCGAACTTTGGCTATGTTTTGACTACATTTGTTCTTTTTACTTTTATTATTAAACAAGTGTGATTTGATTGTTTCTGCTAGCTTCTAACCTCAGCCTGTTCAATTAAAGGGGTTGCAAAGGTTCATGTTTTTTCACCTTAAGGCATCCTATGCCTTAAGGTGAAACATCTTACGATCACTGGCCCCCTAACCCCCCATTTTACTTACCTGAGCCCTGCAAAGTCCTGCGCCGCGAATACGCTCTTCTTTTGCTCGGTCCTCTCAGCTCTTCTCAGCTCTTCATTGGACAGATTAATAGCAGTACAGCCATTGGCTCGCGCTGCTGTCAATCAACTCCAATAAAGCAAGGGCCGGGGGCCGAGTCCTGTAGCTGGTGGCTATGGACGTCAAATACAGGACTCGGGAGCGTGCCCGCAAAGGTAACCGCCTTGGGAAAGCGCTTCCCAGAGGGGGGTTATCAGAAGCGGGGAGGAGCCGAGACAGCCACCGAGGGATCCCAGAAGACGAGGATTGGGGCCACTCTGTGCAAAACGAACTGCACAGTGGAGGTAAGCAAGACATGTTTGTTATTTAACCACTTTCAGACCGGACCATTTTGCTGGCTTAAGACCAGACCACTTTTTGCGATTCGGCACTGCGTCGCTTTAACTGACAATTGTGCGGTCGTGCGACGTGGCTCCCAAACAAAATCGTCCTTTTTTCCCCCACAAATAGAGCTTTCTTTTGGTGGTATTTGATCACCCCTGTGGTTTTTATTTTTTGCGCTATAAACAAAAATAGAGCGACAATTTTGAAAAAAAAACGCATAATTTTTTACTTTTTGTTATAATAAATATCCCCCAAAAATATATATAAAAAAACATTTTTTTCCCTCAGTTTAGGCTGATACGTATTCTTCTACATATTTTTGGTAAAAAAAAAAAATCGCAATAAGCGTTTATTGATTGGTTTGCGCAAAATTTATAGCGTTTACAAAATAGGGGATAGTTTTATGGCATTTTTATTAATAATTTTTTTTTTTTTTACTATTATTACATTTTACATTGCGGCGGACACATCGGACATTTTTGACATATTTTTGGGACCATTGTCATTTATACAGCAATCACTGCTATACAAATGCATTGATTCCTGTGTAAATGACACTGGCAGTGAAGGGGTTAACCAGGGGGGTGGCAGTGTAGGGGTTAAGTGTACCTAGGGGCGTTTTACTAACTGTGAGGGGCTGGGCTTTGTGTTAGTGAACACTGATCTCTGCTCCAATCACATGGAGCAGAGATCAGCATCGCTTGTTGCTAGGCAGAACGGGGAGATGCTGTTTACAACGGCATCTCCTCGTTCAGCAGCCCAGTGAGACGATCGCGGGAATTCCCACGGCGATCGAGTGCGCGGGGCCCGCGACCAGACTCACGGGGGGTCCCGACCGGCACGCGAGTGCTCCGCCGGCTGCGCCCACGCGATGGCAGGGCGGCATTTAAAAATGGACGTACCTGTACGCCAATATGCCTGCCCGTGCCATTCTGCCAATGTACATCAGCGTGCGCCGGTTGGGAACTGGTTAAAAAAAAATTATAATTCAAACCTTTAGTGTAACTTTAAGCTTTGGCAAGAAAACCTGGAAGCTGATTGGTTTCTATGCAGAATTGTGATCAATTTTGCCCTCTCTAGCTTTAGTAAATAAACCCCTTTGTGTACTTAAATGTTGTTTATGAAGCATTATGCCTGACCAAAGATGAGCACTTTGTCCTCATGAAATAACTCTCAATAAAACAAGAGGAACAAGGCCTGCGTTGGCTTCCTTAACATTTCAACAAAGCGGCACCCCGGGGTACGGCTGTCGTGCATTTTCTCCATTCTGCCAATATGTCAAGGGATCCCCAGCACTCCATGCGGCTTTAAATTTTTAAACACTTTGATATTTGCCCAACTTTTAAAATCCTGGCTATGAATCCTCAAAAAAAAAAAAAAAAAATGGATGGCAGTGTTTACATTTATTATAGATAAACGCATTATACACAAGCAGCCAATTTTATCTTCAGGCACCAAATGCAACTTTATGACAAACAAATATATTAACTATAAAGTGGAAGAAGCTACAGTAAATCCATATTAATAAAAGAAACGCACTGGAAGGTTTTATAGATTTCATCAAAATCCCACAACCGCACAAATCTCACCAAAAAAAAAAAGAATTATGTACGTAGCAAAATTAAAATCGTTAGTAAAACAAAAAAATATCAGAAGTAGCAAGACTAAATCGCAAAGATCTCATCAAAGATAAACCCCATAACGGGACAATACAAGATAACATTCCGATCATCCTGGACTTTAATGTACAGTTTAAACAAGTCGAAAAAATTATTAAACGCAATTGGGAGATACTACGCTCAGATACATGCTTGAAAGATGTGTTGCCCACTCGCCCAAAATTTGTTTACAGGCGAGCCCCCACTATCAGAGATAAAATAGTGAAGAATACACCAGACCCACCGAGTAGGGGTCTCTCCTTTTTCACGGGAAAAGGATTCTTTCCCTGCAAACGATGCTACGCATGCACCAGAACAAAACGCCCGAATGAAAAGAAAAAAGAATTCACTTCAACCAGCACAGGCAATAGCTACGACATCAAAGAATTCATCTGTTGCAACACGATTGGAGTAGTATACGCATTAGAATGCAGCTGCGGCCTCCAATACATTGGCCGTACCAAGAGACCGCTCAAGGTACGCGTGAAAGAACATGTGAAGAACATACTAAAGGGATTTGACAAACACAGCGTATCAAGGCACTTTGCGTTACATCATAAGAAAGACCCCTCCCAACTTAAATTCTGGGGGATTGAGCCCTATGTTAAACATTGGAGAGGGGGACACAAAGTAAGAACCCTCAGCCAAATCGAGTCCAAATGGATATTCACACTAGACACATTCACACCAAAGGGCCTCAACGTGGAATTTGATTTGAATTGTTTTATTAGCGATTTTTAACCGTTCTTCATCTCTCTGCGATTTCTTCCATTTTTTTAGGATCTTTTAGAGTTTTATAGTCCATATACTGCCCTTCTCTCACCTCTCATTCACAACGCCCCCCAATCTCTCTCTTAGAGCTCCTCTCATTATATATAGGTTTAGACATTTTATATGTTTGCACCCTGTATGTCACCGGGTTGTATCTAATTATGGTGGTGACACACACAGGTATTTACGCATATGGGTGCACATACATGCATATTTCCTATATGTACTCTATTTTAATCTCTTTGTGTGTTCTGATTATCCTGAATGTAATTTTACATCTTGCTCCATACGTCATTTCCGGCAGCATTGAGAACGATTTTTTTCGTTTTTATATGCATTTTATTTTTATCTTTTATATTTTTTTAATTAAAGTTTTTTCGGATTTTAATTTTAATCCTTTAACCTCGCTTATCACATATTTTCGATATAATTATAACATTAAATATTTTTATTATTTTTTATTTTTTGCTTATCAAAACAAGGCTACATAAATTACCTTAGCCTTAATTTATTCGTGGCACCTATATCTCTATTAGGAATCACAAATTTTTATATTTACGCATAAATAAATATATGGTAATAATTTTTCTAAATTTTATATACCTTCTTTTATATTTTTTACATGTAATTTTTATTAAGGATTTTTATAGCAACTCTAGCATAAATGTAATAATGTTCAGACATTATTTACCAGCACTTGTTTTACTCATAATTATGTGTCTGGTACCTACATTATAGGTTTAACTTGCAGCCCGTATCACATGTTTTTAAACATCACCTCATGTTTCCATCTGTAACTATGAACGCTCGTTACTAAGGGGGCGATGACACTCCTATGTAAATCAAGACAAGCCCCGCTGGAGACACTCCCCAAAAAATGGCCACACAGTTTTTTCTGGCCATAAACATGATAAAAAACGGCGGAATAACCAAAAAAATGGCCGCCCGTACACTTCCGGCGACCATGTAGACGACAAAATGGCCGCCGGGATACTTCCGGGTCTTCCCCAAAATGGCCGCCAAATTAGCTATTAATGTCTCTATTTAAAGACACTTCCGTGGGCACTAGACATCCCCTGATGAAGTCACGTGACCGTGACGAACACGCGTCGGGACGCTACCGGAAGTGACGCAATCGAGCTCGAGGCTCGTTTATACACTGCATTTGAAACTTGTCTGCTTGTGAGTACATTACTGTTTTGCTGTAATAAATCATATGTGTTGAGAATTACTACACTATGGGGCTCCCTTCCTCCTTATTTCTTTAACCCCTTACATATGCACCAATTGCCGAGGTAAACCTACACCCCCCCCCCCACGCTGAGTGCTGCTGAGCAAATACTTAAAGGGACCAACACAGCGTGATAGGCAGGAGACGCCAGGATCCGTGGATACCAGGATCTGTAAATATCGGGACAAGACCTCGAGGGATAAAGTACAGGAGTTCTGAGGATATACATATCACACGCTGTTACCTTACAGCTGTAAGGTAAGGGGACACCCATACTCCAACCACACAGGACCACGTGGGATATATTCACCTCTTTCACCACCATCACCGATTATATTGCTCTGTGCACTTATATACAGACACGGACATTATATGCGATTTGTCGACATATGCGACTTTTGACATAATCGCCACCGTTTATCGCACAAAGCAGAATGGTCACACTCTGATATATGCTATTGTTATTTTTTATATAATTTCTTGTAGGTATCGCACACAGTTTTTTGATTAGTTTGTGGGATTCTTTTTACTCCCTTAACACCAATATTATTTATGCGTTTATTTTGATTTTCTGTCATTTTCTTGCACAATTGAACTATTGAGCTGTTCACGGTCGCAGGAATATTGTTTTGATGATTATATGGTAGAGAACACCCGCACGGACCTTGTTCTACCACTTCTGTGACACTAGCACTTTATGCGACTTCTGGCAGCTACAACCCACCATTTCTTGCACATACGTTTTATCGAGTTGGTGATTGTTTTATACATATTATCCTATTTACCTTATTGTGTAATAGAATATTCCACACACCTTCTCACCTTTAGCACTGGCACTTTATGCGATTTTGTCAGCGTGAACAAATCGCACTGCGATTCACTATTCTTTGTGACTGCTTTATATATATTGTTTTATTTAATCTATGGTGTAGTTAATACTTTCATGATTCTATTTATTGTCTAGCACTGGCACTTTATGCGATTCTGTCAGTTATAAAATCGCATTAGGGATTACTTATTCCAAGCATTGCAATTTTTTTTTTTTTCTTACTCATTACATTTGTCTCCTATCTTGAATATCATCATGCTATAGTGGTGAGAGTTGTCCACCACCCCCTTATAAAAATACGCACAACTTTTTATATACCTTTCTCTTACTGTATACGGGAATATATATATCACGCACAATCTTAGTGCCTATAGAATTTATTAAGCCTCCTAGGCCAACTCCCTATTATAGTACCGCGCATCACTACTTTTTTACCTCTTTACTCCGCTATTGGGACCCAAGCATCCCCATTTCAGTGTATGCAGCAGTACGATTATCGGATTCTTCCCTGATTAGGCGCAGGAATAACCCTTTTCTCAAAATTAAAAACATGTCTCTATCCGTTGTCTCATTTGGTAGTAAAAAAATAAAATAAAAAAGAAACAATAAAGACAAAAAAAAAAATCCTACAGTTTTTTCCCCTGCATTCTCCCATCTCAACATGTCTACATTGTTCATGGTGGAAGAGAGCCAGCCATAAATGGAGATTGAGTTATAAGCTGCGATTCTGAAGGGTCAATCAGTGTCCTTGGAGATAGTTTTCTAATTCCGAAAGGGGGTGTTTCTGGACCCTCAAAACACATTGGCTGCTTCAATTTACATTTTTGTCACATTACACCCCAGGTATGGTCATTCTTGGCCTAGGGAACGATATATGAATGTTGGAGTATTCTCGTGGGCCAGCATTCTGTGTTGTCGTCAAAACCCTTAGCAGATGGTTCCAGTCAGCCCTATATATATGATTTTTTCTCGCTGATTAGGTGCCGTTTTTAGCCTTTTCCATGTCCATTCATTTACACACACTTTGCTTCTTTGAAATCTATAGTGAGTAGAGTGGGTATTTTGCTCTATTTGCTCTCTGTGGTGCACCAATGGCCCTCTTTGGGTCTGCAGTTGACTGCCCCTTGTTTGTTACCAATGACGTCTCATGGGATTCTCTGCGTAGGTGCAACACATCTATATTATGTAATACTAAACGCATTGAATAACAACTGACCATATTGACTAATTATTGCTGTCTACTTAGGACTTCTAATCTGTTATTGTAATGTGACATACACATATAGTAGCTGTACGTTGTGGTATGGCAGTCTTTACAAGATGTATTGGTGGCGACCACCACTTCGGTGTTCCTATAGTGATGTATTTTAACTAACGATATAGGATGGAATAATTTTTTTATTAATTCTCTGATCTCATTTATTGGCACATTAAAAGTCCCATTTTGTATGTTACAATGCTGTCAATGTTCTAATATTTGGTAATGTGGTGTCCAATGGTGTCCTATCAATCCCCCATTTTTACTTTGAAAGTTCATACACATAGACATGAGAGAAGCATCAGTCCAATAATGCGAAGGAACTACCACACTGTAGATATGACAAACTAGTAAAAGCTTTGCTTTATTCAGATCCCACCTCCAAGAACAAGCACGATGCAGTTCCCACCTTCAAGAACAAGCATGATGCCGTTCCCACCACCGAGAACAAGCATGATGCCGTTCCCACCACCGAGAACAAGCATGATGTTGTTCCTGCCTCCAAGAGCAAGCATGATGCCATTCCCACCTCCAAGAACAAGCATGATGCCGTTCCCACCACGAGAACAAGCATGATGCCGTTCCCACCTCCAAGAACAAGCATGATGCCGTTCCCACCTCCAAGAACAAGCATGATGCCGTTCCCACCACGAGAACAAGCATGATGCCGTTCCCACCACCGAGAACAAGCATGATATCGTTCCTGCCTCCAAGAACAAGCATGATGTCGTTCCTGCCTCCAAGAACAAGCATGATGCCGTTCCCGCCTCCAAGAACAAGCATGATATCGCTCCTGCCTCCAAGAACAAGCATGATGTCGTTCCTGCCTTCAAGAACAAGCATGATGCAGTTCCCGCCTCCAAGAACAAGCATGATGCCGTTCCCACTTCCAAGAACAAGCATGATGCCGTTCCCACCACCGAGAACAAGTATGATGTCGTTCCCACCTCCAAGAACAAGCATGATGCCGTTTCCACCTCCAAGAACAAGCATGATGTCCTTCCCGCCTCCAAGAACAAGCATCATGTCGTTCCTGCCTCCAAGAACAAGCATGATGCCGTTCCCACCTCCAAGAACAAGCATGATGCCCTTCCCGCCTCCAAGAACAAACATGATGCCGTTCCCACCTCCAAGAGCAAGCATGATGCCGTTCTCGCCTCCAAGAACAAGCATGATGCCGTTCCCACCTCCAAGAGCAAGCATGATGCCGTTCTCGCCTCCAAGAACAAGCATGATGCCGTTTCCACCTCCAAGAGCAAGCATGATGCCGTTTCCACCTCCAAGAACAAGCATGATGCCGTTTCCACCTCCAAGAACAAGCATGATGCCGTTTCCGCCTCCAAGAACAAGCATGATGTTGTTCCCACCTCCAAGAACAAGCATAATGACGTTCCCACCTCCAAGAACAAGCATGATGCCGTTTCCACCTCCAAGAACAAGCATGATGCCGTTTCCGCCTCCAAGAACAAGCATGATGTCGTTCCCACCTCCAAGAACAAGCATAATGACGTTCCCACCTCCAAGAACAAGCATGATGCCGTTCCCACCTCCAAGAACAAGCATAATGACGTTCCCACCTCCAAGAACAAGCATAATGCTGTTCCTGCCTCCAAGAGCAAGCATGATGCCGTTCCCGCCTCCAAGAACAAGCATGATGCCGTTCCCACCTCCAAGAACAAGCATAATGCTGTTCCTGCCTCCAAGAGCAAGCATGATGCCGTTCCCTCCTCCAAGAACAAGCATGCTGCCGTTCCCGCCTCCAAGAACAAGCATAATGCTGTTCCCACCTCCAGACTGCCAACCTCTGACATGCCTCACCCCTATGGGTCCAGTCTATTGTTTTTGTTTTGTTGAGGTTTTGCAATTATAGGACTTTTATAAAATCTATGATTTGGCCTGTAGGGGTGGAACTTGTCAGAGTTTTCCATTCTGGAGCCAAGAAAAACAGCATGCTTTATTCAGACCCCAGGAACAAGAACAAGCATGCTGCCGTTCCCACCTCTAAACCGCCCACCTCTGACATGCCTCACCCCTTTGGGTCCAAGCTATTCTTTTTGTTTTGTTGAGATTTTGAAATTATAGGACTTTTATCAAATCTGTGATTGGGCCTGTAGGGGTGGAGCTTGCCAGAGTTGGGCAGTCTAGACACAGGAATGGCAGCATGCTTGTTCTTGGTATCTGAATAAAGCTTTCACTAGTCTGTGACATCTACAGTGTGCAGATCATTTGTACTGTTAGATGAGACATTTGGCACGAGCTAGGGCTCCTGAGCCGGCTAGAATCCATACAACAATGATGTGATGCTACTACCCTTCATAATATATCATAAATAAGCATAGCACACCTATGCTCAGTCCACAGCTGTACCAACATCAAACGAAAAAGGCTGACAACACAGTGTGTAATGTTCATAAAAAAACGTATTTATTGTGGGTCCATCAGGAGTAAAAACATTCTAAGCACAAGAGATGTTGACGCGTTTCAGCCAGAGTGGGCTTTAGTCATAAGTTGTTATGATTAAAGCCCACTCGGGCTGAAACCTGTCAACATCTTTTGTGTATAGGATGTTTTTTGCCCTGAGCCAGCTGCCTGGACAGAGGGATTTCAGGGAGTTTGGAGCATTGACAGATTTCTATTTCCTTGCAACACAGGAGAATCATACTATAGTACAGTTTTGTAAACAAAGAGCACAATACAATCACTTTCAAATTGATATCAGCTTTCTTTAACCATTTTAATTTGCTAGATTATTACCCTAAAGACACCATTGGGAAAAAAAAATAATAATAATTTTCATCTAGACTGACCTTCCAGCGCCTCCGAGTCCAAAGTCTCCCCAAGCCGCTGTAGCAGCCTAGCCCGGGCTGCGTTCTTCTTGTGTTTTTTTCCTTCATAGTGTTGCTGGGCCATCATTGGGTTGTTAAACCAAGCTCGACAAAGGTCGCAAAATTTCCGTGATTCGCTTCCAATATTGAAGCTCCACAAAGTGTCTTCTTCTTGGAGGGCGATCTCTGCTTGCTCAGGATTCTCCTGCACAGGTTCTGAAGAAATCAACAAAAAAATGGCTTATTGTATTTTATACAACATATAAAAGTAAAAAAAAAAAAAAGACGTATGGCATATACTCAATTGAAAGGATAATGTTTTTTCATGGCATCACTCTGTTTAACACAGCCTCCTTCCAGGGTCTAGATCAGCCATTCTTAACCAGTTCTGGGGAACACCAAGGTTCCTTCAGAGGTTGCTAGCAGTTTCTTGCACTGTGGCTGACTGGCCTTCCTTTTTGATGGTGCCTGCAGAATTCCAAGACCAGCACCTCTTGGAAAAATCTAGTAGCATGACACTAGGGCTCCATCCACACTTGTATGACTCCATGTGACTTTGGAGTGCAACTTTGATGCAACTTTGGATGGAATGTGACTATGGCTTTGACCAGTGATAATGGACAACTGCTGCACAACTGTTGCACTGTATGACATTCAGGTACGACTTTCATGCAACTTTTGAGGGTTAACATTGAAGTCTATGGCCATCAAGTTGCATGAAAGTTGGGCCAAAGTAGTGCATGAACTACTTTGAAGTAGCTGCAACTTTAAGTCGCACATATATGAATGTTTATCATTGGGAAACATGAAGTACGACGTGTCATGCAACTCTGATGTCCAAAGTCACATCTCAAGTTGCACAAGTGTGAATGGGGTGTAATTACACAGCCCAACATAAACATTTTATTTTTTTCTTGGCACCATGCTTTTTAGACCTGTTCTTAGGGGTATTTCGGGCACTGATTTAGAAAATTGCATCAGCTCTAGTTTCTTAGATATGGTTGAATTGATATCAATTTTATTCCGTTTTTGAAAAGATCAACGTTTTCCTTTGTTACCTAATTTGTGTTTTTTATGTACAGGTTAGACATTATTCCTCCCACTGACATCAACGATGGGCATTATTCCTCCCACTGGCATCAATGATGGGCATTATTCCTCCCACTGACATCAATGATGGGCATTATTCCTCCCACTGACATCAACGATGGGCATTATTCCTCCCACTGACATCAACGATGGGCATTATTCCTCCCACTGACATCAACGATGGGCATTATTCCTCCCACTGACATCAACGATGGGCATTATTCCTCCCACTGACATCAATGATGGGCATTATTCCTCCCACTGACATCAACGATGGGCATTATTCCTCCCACTGACATCAACGATGGGTATTATTCCTCCCACTGACATCAACGATGAGGCATTATTCCTCCCACTGACATCAATGATGGGCATCATTCCACCCACTGACATCAATGATGGGCATTATTCCACCCACTGGCATCAATGATGGGCATTATTCCTCCCACTGACATCAATGATGGGCATTATTCCTCCCACTGACATCAATGATGGGCATTATTCCTCCCACTGACATCAACGATGGGCATTATTCCTCCCACTGACATCAACGATGGGCATTATTCCTCCCACTGACATCAACGATGGGTATTATTCCTCCCACTGACATCAACGATGAGGCATTATTCCTCCCACTGACATCAACGATGAGGCATTATTCCTCCCACTGACATCAATGATGGGCATCATTCCACCCACTGGCATCAATGATGGGCATTATTCCCCCCACTGACATCAATGATGGGCATTTTTCCTCCCACTGACATCAATGATGGGGCATTATTCCTCCCACTGACATCAATGATGGGCATTATTCCTCCCACTGACATCAATGATGGGCATTATTCTTCCCACTGACATCAATGCTGGGCATTATTCCTCCCACTGACATCAATGATAGGGCATTATTCTTCCCACTGACACCAATGATGGGCATCATTCCACCCACTGGCATCAATGATGGGCATTATTCCTCCCACTGGCATCAATGATGGGCATTATTCCTCCCACTGACATCAATGATGGGCATTATTCCTCCCACTGACATCAATGATGGGCATTATTCCTCCCACTGACATCAACGATGGGCATTATTCCTCCCACTGACATCCACGATGGGTATTATTCCTCCCACTGACATCAACGATGAGGCATTATTCCTCCCACTGACATCAATGATGGGCATCATTCCACCCACTGGCATCAATGATGGGCATTATTCCCCCCACTGACATCAATGATGGGTATTTTTCCTCCCACTGACATCAATGATGGGGCATTATTCCTCCCACTGACATCAATGATGGGCATTATTCCTCCCACTGACATCAATGATGGGCATTATTCTTCCCACTGACATCAATGCTGGGCATTATTCCTCCCACTGACATCAATGATAGGGCATTATTCTTCCCACTGACACCAATGATGGGCATCATTCCACCCACTGGCATCAATGATGGGCATTATTCCTCCCACTGGCATCAATGATGGGCATTATTCCTCCCACTGACATCAATGATGGGCATTATTCCTCCCACTGACATCAATGATGGGCATCATTCCACCCACTGGCATCAATGATGGGCATTATTCCTCCCACTGATATCAATGATGGGGCACTATTCCTCCCACTGACATCAATGATGGGCGCTATTCCTTCCACTGACACCAAGGATGGGGAACACTGACACTGGGTAATTTTCTACTCCCACTGGCTGGCCACACAGTTCCCACAACACAACGGGATCCGGTGAAGATTCCTCTGAGGGTTTTACAGAACAGCTGTATTTATACTGAGATTAAATTACACACAGGTAAACTCTACTTACTATTTAGGTGACTTGTAAAGGCCATTGGTTCCATTAGATTTTAGTTAGGGGTATCAGAGTAAAGGGGTCTGAATACAAATGCCCCCCCCCCCACACACTTTTCAGATATTTATTTGTAAAAAATGTGGAAAACCATTCATCATTTTCTGTCCACTTCACAATTATGTGCCACTTTGTGTTGGTTTATCATAAAAAAAAACCCCAATAAAATACATTTTAGGTTTTTGGTTGTTACATAGTTACATAGTCGGTGAGGTTGAAAAAAAGACACAAGTCCATCAAGTCCAACCTATGTGTGTGATTATATGTCAGCAGGGCCATTTTTAAGGCAGGGCAAAAGGGGCAGCTGCCCTGGGCCCTGTCACTGTTGTGGGGCCCAAAGCAGCTGCCTCATACTTGACATACTATCCTGGTTTAAATTCCCTCGACCCTTGAGGTTTTAGTCCTGTGCTGTGTTCCAATGTCTCAGTGTGAAGTGCTGCTACTAATGCTGCCCAGCTCTGCCCTATTGTTGTGTACAGATGACTCACCCGCAGACTAGGGTTGCCACCTTTTCTTCAAGTCAAACCCCAAAACTTTAGCGGCGCACAGCAATTCTTTTTTTAAATAGTATAAACTATACATATATTTTGCTATTAAATAACATTCATATGAAGTTAATAACAAGAGTCCCCTTTACATCAGAGTCCACAGAGTTCCCCTTTTACATCTGAATCCACAGAGTTCCCCTTTAACTGTAAGGGGGGACTCTGCAGACTCTGATGTAAGGGAGAACTCTGGGGACTCTAACATAAGGGATGCTCTGGGAAACCCAGATGTAAGGGGGAACACTGAGAACTCTGCTATACGGAGAGGACACTGATGTAAGGGAGAACACTGAGAACTCTGCTGTACGGAGAGGACCCTGATGTAAGGGAGAACACTGAGAACTCTGCTGTACGGAGAGGACCCTGATTTAAGGGGGAGCACTGAGAACTCTGATGTACGGAGAGGACCCTGATGTAAGGGAGAACACTGAGAACTCTGCTGTACGGAGAGGACCCTGATTAAAGGGGGAGCACTGAGAACTCTGATGTACGGAGAGGACTCTGATGTAAGGGAGAACACTGGGGCCTCTGGTATAAAGGGGAACTCTGATGTAAGGGGTGCTCTGTGAACCCTGAATTACCTTAGTGTACTCACTAAGAGGCAGGAGAAAGAAGGAGGGAGACTTCAGACAGGGATGGATGGTGAGCTCACTCACCCATTGAAAGTCAGCACCTCTCATTCAAAGCCATAGTCTGGTCTGAATAATGTGTCCGGGTTTCAGGCAGTCTGAAACCTGGACGCATGATTCCAAACCCGAACTGTCCGGGTGAATCCCGGACAGGTGGCAACCCTACCGCAGACCCTGTGTTTACATGTAAATTACCGGCATTCATATATAAATAGCAACAGCATTCATATGAAAATAGCGGTGGCCGGTGGCATTGTATATATGTATATCATGCCCCCTGAGGTTATATGCACAGTAATCTCTAGCAACCAATCAACAAGCAGAAATCATGTGATGTAACCTCTAGCAACCAATCAGTGAGCGGTAATGATACACTGTAACCTCTGGCACTCAATCGCAATAGCTGCCTGATCTGATTCAGTAAACTGATTTTGAGTCTAGCCGCTATTTATTTGTTATTATTATGTCTCAGAGCAGCAGGTGGAGAGCAAAACTGCATGGGGGGGGGGGGCCCGAAGAAAAGTTTTGCCCAGGGTCCAATCAATATTAAAGACGGCCTTGTATGTCAGTATTACATTATATATATATCTCTGTATGTTGTGGTCCTTCAGATGCTTATCTAATAGTTTTTTGAAGCCATTGATGCCCTTCCGCTGAGACCACCGCCTGTGGTGTAACATGACAAAATGTGGAAAATGTCATGGGGTATGAATACTTTCACCGTAGGCTCAGAAGGGTAACCTGGAGACTCCGGCATTTTCTAAGATGATCGTATTTGTAGGTTGATGTGAGGCCCCCCTGTAACCATTTAACCTCACACAAAACCTGCTTTTATAAAGCGGCCAAGCAGATGTTGGGTCTTAAAATGTTACTATGTTGATGAAACCACCAATACAAATCTTCCATTACTGCCGCCTGGTCACATAAAAAGCCACGATGGCTTAGAAGTCCCCGTTCAGCCATGTACAGTATATACAGGGCGTAAAAACAATCCCATGAAATCGGGGTGGATTTAGCATTCATGGTTCCCCAGACATACATAAAAAAAAAAAAGAAAAAATGTCCTTGTCACACGAGTTCCACCTGATTTCACACCAACTGCGCACCGCGAACGGAACTGCGAGAAGGACGTGACTGCAGCTGAGAGAATGTTAAACCGGAATGGGTAGCGGGAAGGTTCTCCGAGAGCAGGGGCGGACCGGACTGACAACTCATGGGGGCCCCCGGGCAATAGGAGATTATGGGGCTCCCAGGCAATCAGAGATTATGGGGGCCACACAGTATACACAAACACACACACACCGTATACAATCACACAGGTTACACATACATGCAGGGGTCAAGTCCTGGGGGGAAAAAAATGTGGGAACTCCCACCCAAGATCCACTCGACCAACTGCACATTATCTGGACAGAATTCTTGGGGAGATAGTGATGTGTTCCTGCTTAGGAGATGTATGTTAGCTTGGGGGTAGGCTTGCCACCTGTCCAGGATTCACCCGGACAGTTCGGGTTTGGAATCTTGTGTCCAGGTTTCAGTCTGCCTGAAACCCGGACACATTATTTAGACTGAGCTGTGTCTCCTCAAGTAACTGAGATAGTCACACAAAAATCTGTTGCCATTCGTGAGCTGCGGGACGCTGTCTGGGGGCAGGTTTGGCATCACTGTGGGGGGGAGGGGGGCATGATGTCAGCAAAAACAGTTTGGCCACATCCACTGTTTGCCGCAGCATGCATTACCACTCTGCTTGGGGCACCCAAAGGTGCCTCAGGTCTTTTCTAATTCTAATCCTATAGTGCAGTGATGGCGAACCCTGGCACCCCAGATGTTTTGGAACTACATTTCCCATGATGCTCCACTACACTACAGACTGCATGAGCATGATGGGAAATGTAGTTCCAAAACATCTGGGGTGCCAAGGTTCCCCATCACTGCTATAGTGTATACTACGAATAAAAATGTGCCCTGTGTCGCTAAAGTGTTCAGGTTTGGCTTGAAGAAAAGCTGGCAACCCTACTTGGGGTGCTGCAAACTCTGCAGGGGCTCCAACACACACTCGCTGCTATTCCAACCCTTCACATATTTCCACATAAACTTCCCTCCTGGCATTAAACTTTGCCAGGTATTGTGCTCAGCTTACCACCCCAAACTGATGTTCCTCCCTCAGCTCACCTCTCTCCCTGCATGTCCTGTGAGCAGAATAGCTGTGCTCCTCCTCTGGGGTCTCTCATCATATGGCACTGAAGATGGAGGAGGGGGGGGGGATTCAGCGGGACACACAGAGCAAGTATGCAGGGGGGGATGAGGAGACAGAAAATCAGGAGGGGCCGGCGGGGAGGAGCGCCTCACGAGAGGTCTGACTAAATACAATCTCTTAGCAGCAGGGACCTGATCTACCCATCAGCTAGCTGTGATTGACAGGTAGATCGAAGCGGAAGCTGTCATGGGGCCCCCTACTGGCAATGCCTAAAATGGTCAGGTGTGCGGCACTTACTATTGCGAGTTGTGTCGGCGGCTGCTGGTGTAGCACCTCCCACACACCTCGCATACTTCAAAGTCTTGCAGGACGCGGCTGCTAATGGGAACTGAGTTCCTGTTGTGGAAAAAGTACAGGAACTCCGTTCCCATGCGTTCCCGCAGGACTTGAGCCCTGCATACATGTACACACAGTATACACAGATATGTTTCTATTGGCTACTGGAGAGTACTGGAGAGGCGGGGCAGCTATAATCTCTGGATTTTTAGACCAAAAGGATGTCGGTAAGGGACATTTCGGGGAAAGATGTAAAAAAAAAAAAAAAAAACAAACAAACACAGAATTCCCTGGTTTTACTGAGGCTGGCAAACCTGATGGGGCCCCCTAGTGGCCCGGGGGCCCTCGGGCAGTGCCCGAGGGCCCGAATGCTCAGTCCGCCCCTTGCCCGAGAGTACACATTTCTATAGTCTGATAGATGCATCTTTCTATTTCATGTTCCTGCTTATTATGCAAAGAAACCGCCGTGCAAGCGCATGAAAGCCCGAGGTAAGTGTCTCTCATAAGACGTAATGAGAATATATTCTCTACAAGACAAAATAGAAACAAAAAAATAAATAAAAAAAAAAGAGAGCAGGAAAGAAAAAAGGACGACGGAGGGTAATGCTCCACTTCCAGCAGGTGCAAGCCCGGCCCGCCATTGTAACAGACCAGAGGATAATGCCCCGAAAAGTCAGATCGGATTACGTTGTCGGCAAATCCGATCGCGCGTGGGCTCTATCGGACTTTTTCCCGTCAGAAATAAAGGTTGAGAGCTGGATCTAAAACTTTTCTGACAACAAAATCCGATCTGACTTTTTCCGATCGCATGTAGAGAATATTTCCGGAGCACAAAGTGCCGACGCACGCTCAGAAAAAAAATTTGGGAGGCGAAAGCTATCGGCTACTGGCCTCTACGTAGTCCCGTCGTACGTTTTGTACGTCGCCTCGTTCCGACCGATCGGATTTTCCCCCCCGATAACTTTGTGCGATCGCGTGTATGCAAGACAAGTTGCGGCCCAAAATCCGTCGGAAAACATCCTGGCGGATTTTGTGATCGGAATGTCCGACCGTCTTCTTATGACCGTACGGGGCATAAGAAGAGATGGCCACACGCCACAGTGGGATACTGTGTATTGCTTCTTAATTCCAAAAAATGACAGTGTTAAACAGCGTGGGAAGTTAACGCGTTTCACACAATAGAATGCATAATCAGCAAGTGCTATATCACTATTAGCACTACGTTGTGTGAAACACGTCAACTTCCCTTAATTCCTGTGCTGTTTTACCTGTCACTTTTGGAATAAAGAAGTCAATTGTGTGAGGAAAAAAAATGATATAAATGTCATTTGGGTACAGCGTTGCATGAATGCGTTACTGCTAGTTAACCCCTTGCCGACCGCCCGCCGTCATTATACGGTCATGCTTTTTTTTTTTCTATTACAAGGGATGTTTACAATCCCTGAAATAGGAATAAAAGTGACCCAAATTTTAATTTAATTTTAATTAATTTAATTAAAAAATTTAATTTAATTTTAAAAAGACAGTGTAAAAATAAAAACGTAAAAAAAAATATATATATATATATATAAAAAAGTTAGTTGGAGCTTTTATTCTAGAGAATATTTGATTTGACTTTCTAATTTTTGCAGTTACATTGAGAGCAATAATTCTAGCCCTAGACCTCCTCTGTAACTCAAAACTGGTAACCTGTGGAAATTTTTAAATGTTGCCTATGGAGATTTTTAAGGGTCAAAGTTTGTCGCCATTCCACGAGCGGGACGCAATTTTGAAGCGTGACATGTTGGGTATCAATTTACTTGGCGTAACATTATCTTTCACAATATAAAAAAATATAAAAATAGTTGGGCTAACTTTACTGTTGTGTTATTTTGTAATAAAAAAAAAAGTGTATTTTTTCCCAAAAAATTGCGCTCGTGAGACCGCTGCGCAACTATGGTGTGACAAAGTATTGCAACGTCCGCCATGTTATTCTCTATGGTGTCTGAAAAAAAAAATGATAATATAAATATATATATATATATATATATATATATATATATATATATTGTGGCAGCACGCAGGTAAAATCACCTGGTTGTATTCAGGATGGGAAATATGTGTGCCCTAGATTCAGGCTTTATGCAGACTTTTACAATTAGAGGGGAAGAGTTAATGAGCCCAGCTGTAGTAAGTGGGCTCATTAAGACCTCTACAAAAAACCCCAGCATGCATAGGGAGATGCTCCATCCTGGAACCAGTTTTGTGTGTATAGACTGGGGAGTCTGAGATCTGTTCTGTGCGGTGAGTTAACGCCTGTGTGGCAAACCCCTACAATACAGACAGGGACTGGGGCAGCACAAGGCTGCACACAGTTGTTAGACAGGGAGTCTACGTGTGTAGTTAGAGGTCAAGCTGACCAGGATTTATTTTCTTGTTTTATTTTGTTTGGCTGTTATATGTATCACTGCATGTAGCATAAATAAACCGGACCTTTTGTTTTTTTGCACCTACACCGCTGTCTGCTGTGCCTGACTTTGTGTTGTGAACCCATCCAGGGGGTCACACACACCCGCTACCGAGCGAACCCCCTCACACTATATATATATATATTTTTTTTTTTTCAGACACTATGGTGTCTGAAAAAAAAATGATAATATATATATATATATATATATATATATATATATATATATATATATTTTTTTTTCCAGACACCATAGAAAATAACATGGCAGTCGTTGCAATTACTTAGAACCCCCAAACATTTTATATATATATATATATATATATATATATATATATATATATATATATAAAATGTTTGGGGGTTCTAAGTATTTTTCTAGCAAAAAAAACCCCCAAAAAAATGATTTTAACTCGTAAACACCAAATCTCAAAACGGGGCTCTGTACTTGACCACTTGCTTACTGGGCACTTAAACCCTCCTCAGTCCCAGACCAATTTTCAGCTTTCAGAGCTGATGCACTTTGAATGAAAATTGCGCGGTCACGCTACACTGTACTCATATAACATTTTTATAAAAAAAAAAATTCACACAAATGGAGCTTTCTTTTAGTGGTATCTAATCACCATTTGGGTTTTTATTTTTTGCTAAATAAACAAAAAAAAAAGACAGAAAAAAAAAAGAAGGTTTCATAATTTGTTATAAAATTTTGCAATCGGGTAATCATTCTCCTTCATTGATATTCACTGATGAGGCTGCACTGATGGGTACCGATGGGCACAGATAAGGCGACACTGATAGGCATTGATAAAACGTCACTGATGGGAACTGATAAGACAGCACTGATGGGCCCTGATGGGTGGCACTGATATGTGGCACTGATGAGCGCTGGTAGGTGGTACTGATAGGCAGCACTGGTAATGACGCAATGATTGGTGATTTATAGGCAGCACTGATAGGCAATGTGGGCACTGATAGGTGACACTGAGGGCACTGATAGACGGCACTGAGGGCACCGATAGGCGGCACTGAGGGCACTGATAGGCGACACTGAGGGCACTGGTAGGTGGCGCTGGTGGGCACTTGTAGGTGGCACTGGTGGGCACTTGTAGGTGGCACTGGTGGACAGTTGTAGGTGACGTTGGTGACACCTCCATGATCGGGACTGACGCCCCTCTTGCAGCCGCTGGTGATTGGCTTTTTTTTTTTCTCCTCACGCTGAGGAAAAATAGCCGATTGCCGGTTCTGCTTACATTACATGATCAGCTGTCATTGGCTGACAGCTGATCACGTGGTAAGGGGTCAACCCCTTACTCCAATCTGTGATCAGGCGAGTCTTATAGAGTCTCTGCTGGGGACCCTGATGTAAAGGGGGCTCTGATAGGGATCCTGATATAAGAGGAGACTCCGATGGGGACCTTTTTGTAATGGGGTAATATGATGGGGACCTTGGTGTAAGGGGACAATCTGATGGGGACCCTAAAGTAAAGAGGTATTTGATAGGGATCCTGATGTAAGGAGGGGCTTTGAAGGGGACCCTGATGTAAATGGGGCTCTGATAGGGATCCTGATGTAAGGGGGGATGCTGATGGGGACCCTGATGTAAGAAAGCGTTCTGAGGTCTTTGATGGAAGCATGGATGTAAGGTAGGAGACTGTGATAGGGATCCTGATGTATGGAATCCGATGGGGACCCTGATGTAAAGGGGGCTCAGATATATGGAGGACTCCGGTGGGAACCCTGATGTAAGCAGGGGATCTGATATAAGGAGCTCTCTGATGTGGACCCTGATGTAAAGGGCACTGTGAAGAGGACCCTGATATAAGGGAAAATTCCAATGGGGTCCCTATTATTAGGGGAGTTCTAATGTAACTCTAATGTAAACTCTGCTGGGGACCTGATGTAAGAGACACTCCGATGGGGACCTTTACGTAAGGGAGTAATATGATGTGGACCTTGATGTAAGGGGACAATCTGATGGGGACCCTAATGTAAAGAGAGCTCTGATAGGGATCCTGATGTAAGGGGGGTGGGGTGCTCTAATGGGGACCCTGATGAAAGGAGGCGTTCTGATATGAGGTCTTTGATGGAATCCTTGATGTAAGGGGGGACTCTAATGGGGACCCTGATGAAAGGAGGCGTTCTGATATGAGGTCTTTGATGGAATCCTTGATGTAAGGGCTTAATCTGATAGGGACCATGATGTAAAGGAGACTATGATAGTGACCCTGATGTAAGGACTCAGATGAGGACCCTGATGTAAAGGGGGCTTTGATGTATGGAGGACCCCAATGTAAGGAGGGACTCTGATGTAAGGAGTACTCTGATGGGGACCCTGATATACAGGGGGGGGGGACTCTTATTGGGACCCGGATATAAAATGGGAGCTCTGATTTGAACCCGGATATAAAGCAGGACTCTGATGGGGCTCCTGATGTAAGGGGGGGGGGGGGTTGTGATGTAAGGGGGGACTCTGCTGGGGGCTCTGATGTAAGGGGGGGGCGTTGTGATGTAAGGGGGGACTCTGCTGGGGGCTCTGATGTAAGGGGCCCTCTGATGGGGATTTTTTCCCCGCAAATATTTGTAAAATATACAAGGTGGCCCTTGACCTGAAAGGCTCAGAGACCCCCATCTTTAACGCATTGCAGATGAGAAATATTTGTTGGGCGTTCATAAGTGCGATATCGCTGTGCAAGAAAATTGGAAATTTTTTACCAGGAAAATTCTACACCTGCCCCCCCCACCCCCCCGACAGCCATCAATGGGATCTACGGCTACATTCACCAGGAGTGGAGGAGATGAGTCCACCGATGAATCCCTATCAATACCAAGCGGCGAACGGGCCGCTAGGTAGGCGTAGAGAGAGTTTCCCCCCCGATAAATGAATCTCCGACTCGCCGCCATTTATCTTCCTGAGAAACTAAAGACGGCGTCTTCAGAAAAAAATTCCTAGATAAATGCGTTATTAATGCACCCGGGGGGCCTGGAAGTCTTAGAAAACCTCTCATCTCCAATTCAGAGATTCCATTACGTAATCTCCTTCATCTGCCTCTTGGAGGATCGCCTTGATTATTTATGATTTGATGCCGAGTCACAGAATGTAGAAAAAAAAAAAAACACAGAGCGCTCCCGCCACAAATGTCCCTCCAGGACACAGGCAGACTGACGGCAGATGAAGAAATTCCCCCAATACCGCTGCGTGGGGGTGGGGGTACCTGCATCCCTTATTTCTGGGTGTGCGGAGCTCACTACTAAAGCTTTGCTCATAGCTCTGGCCCAAAAAAAAAAAACAAAAAAAAACTATCACGACAAGTTTAGATAAAGAACATCAGAACAGAAACAGGGGACCAATCATAAAGCAGCTGGATGGTGGGTGCCATGTTTCACACTTTCGGCATTAGCGGTGCCTGCTTGTTCCATGGCCTCATGCATGTTAAAGTACAGCAGTGTGCATACGTTTCTTTAGAATGGCCTGCACAATGCACAGCAATGCAAGGAAAACTAGACATGCATTTTTTTTTTCTTAAAGCTGCATACCTTATTTATTTCAGTTTTTACAGTTAAAGTGGTGTTGCCACCAAAAAAAAATAAAAAATTGCTTAAAATTCATAAAAAAATAAAATAAAAAATAATTGGAATTTTTTTTTTTACTCACCTCTAAATGCCTGTTGCTAGGGGGTCCCTCGTAGTCTGCCTCCTTCATTGCCCGGGCTGGTGACATCACTTCCCCTCGGCGCCGCACAGTCATCTGGGACCTGTCACGTGTCCCAGATGACTGTGTGGCGTATCCCGGCGTGCGGCGCCACTCGTACCCAGCCGGGTGCCCACAGTAAGAATGCCGGCGCCACGAGCGAGCGGGGAACGAGGGGGGGGGCTTTTAATTTTTTTTTTTTTTTTACTGGGCACCCCACTTTAAGGGTTTGGATGATGCTACAGCTGGAGGCCAACCTGTACCCCCGGTTCCCCACTCCAGAAGGATAACCTCTTTTCTGCCACCAGTAAACACCTGTGCCGCCACGGACTACCGTCCTGTACACACGCGGTCGGACTTTCTTGGCGGAAAACGTGCGATCGGATCGTGGTGTCGAAAATACCGATCGCGTGTGGGCTCGTCTGACTTTTTCCCCCCCGTCGGAATTTCCGACGCACAAAGATTGAGAGCAGGATGTAA
The DNA here is from genome assembly GCF_037356315.1 of Lithobates pipiens. NCBI lineage: Eukaryota > Metazoa > Chordata > Amphibia > Anura > Ranidae > Lithobates > Lithobates pipiens. Next base: position 245,186,679 of record NW_027507787.1, read on the forward strand.
AATTTTCCGACGACATAATCCGATCGTTTAAATCCCAGCTCAGAATAAATTACGAGACGAAAGCTATTGGCTGCTGTCCTGTTTGTAGTCTCGTCGTACGTGTTCTACGTCACCGCGTTCTGAACGATCGGATTTTCCGACAACTTTGTGCAAGAGAAGTTTGAGGCAAAATCCGTCGGGAAAAAATATGACGGATTTTGTCGTCGGAATGTCCGACTGTGTGTACGGGGCATAGAAAGCTATTTTGAAGGAAATAGAATGAAACTCGGATTTTCCTCCACCAGTTCTTTACATGCCGTATTTTATACTTCCCTGCAGACCGAAAGCATGGAGAGAAGCTGCTGTATACTTTGCAAGGCCTTCGCACATTCATGGTCCAAGCCCAGTCCATAGGAGAGTTCTGCAATGTAGTGGGCTCTAACATACTGTAGGCACTGCTGGTTAGAAGGGTAGGCCCTGGTAAGGAGGGTTTTGTAACACAGAGGGCCCTAACTTAGGGACCCTGCCACTTAGAATGGTAGACCTGGGTCAGGAGGGTTCTGTTATGCAGTGGGCCCTAACTTGGGGACCCTGCCACTTAGAATGGTAGACCTGGTCAGGAACGTTCTGTTATGCAGTGGGCCATAACTTAGGGACCCTGCCACTTAGAATGGTAGACTTGGTCAGGAGGGCTCTGTTATGCAGTGGGCCCTAACTTGGGGACCCTGCCACTTAGAATGGTAGACCTGGTCAGGAGGGTTCTGTTATGCAGTGGGCCTTAACTTAGGGACCCTGCCACTTAGAATGGTAGACCTGGTCAGGAACGTTCTGTTATGCAGTGGCCCCTAACTTAGGGACCCTGCCACTTAGAATTGGAGACCTGGTCAGGAACGTTATGTTATGCAGTGGGCCCTAACTTAGGGACCCTGCCACTTAGAATGGTAGACCTGGTCAGGAACGTTCTGTTATGCAGTGGGCCCTAACTTAGGGACCCTGCCACTTAGAATGGTAGACCTGGTCAGGAACGTTCTGTTATGCAGTGGGCCCTAACTTAGGGACCCTGCCACTTAGAATGGTAGACCTGGTTCAGGAACGTTCTGTTATGCAGTGGGCCCTAACTTAGGGACCCTGCCACTTAGAATTGGAGACCTGGTCAGGAACGTTCTGTTATGCAGTGGGCCCTAACTTAGGGACCCTGCCACTTAGAATGGTAGACCTGGTCAGGAGGGTTCTGTTATGCAGTGGGCCCTAACTTAGGGACCCTGCCACTTAGAATGGTAGACCTGGTTCAGGACGTTCTGTTATGCAGTGGGCCCTAACTTAGGGACCCTGCCACTTAGAATGGTAGACCTGGTCAGGAACGTTCTGTTATGCAGTGGGTCCTAACTTAGGGACCCTGCCACTTAGAAATTGGAGACCTGGTCAGGAACGTTCTGTTATGCAGTGGGCCCTAACTTAGGGACCCTGCCACTTAGAATGGTAGACCTGGTCAGGAGGGCTCTGTTATGCAGTGGGCCCTAACTTATTAGGGACAATGCCACTTAGAATGGTAGACCTGGTCAGGAGGGCTCTGTTATGCAGTGGGTCCTAACTTAGGGACCCTGCCACTTAGAATGGTAGACCTGGTCAGGAACGTTCTGTTATGCAGTGGGCCCTAACTTGGGGACCCTGCCGCTTAGAATGTAGACCTGGTCAGGAGGGTTCTGTTATGCAGTGGGCCCAGTGGCGGTGCATCCATTAAGGGCACACGGGCACCGCCCCCTGTCTCCAGCCACCCCCTCTGTGTGCTATGGATCCATGGCCACTATAGCCACCCCCTTTTCGGATGCCAGGCGTCTGAATTCCAGTGGTTGGGGGGGGGGGGGGTTTGAAGCACACGATTAGAGCTGTAGGCTCTAATAGGCTTCAAAATAGGTGAATTGCAAGGGCAAAGCATTGCGCTTGCATTTCACCCAGGTGGGCTAACAAAGCAAATTAATATTTGCTTTGCTAACACTAAACCGCCTCTCAGCCAATCAGGAGGCGCGTATCTAATACCCGCCATCTGATTTGTCTGAAAGCACAGGCGCCATTCCTCAGTTACGCCTAACGTAACTGAGGAACGGGAGGACAGCAAGTCACGGAAGACAAAGGAGCTCACCGCCGTCACCTGCTGCATGTCCCCACAGCTCGCCGCCGCTACCCGCCACCAGGATGGGGTACGTTTTGCCGATCAGATGGTGAGGGGGGGGAGGGAGTCACAGAGGGTACATATGATGGGCACAGAGGCTACATATGATGGCCACACATGGGCACATGGGCTACATATGATGGGAAGACAGGCCGCATATGATGGGCACACAGGCTGCATTTGATGGCACAGTGGCTGCATTTGATGGCACAGTGGCTGCATTTGATGGGGCACAGTGGCTGCTTTGATGGGGCACAGTGGCTGCATTTTATGGGGCACAGTGGCTGCATTTGATGGGGCACAGTGGCTTCCTTTTATGGGGCACAGTGGCTTCATTTTATGGGCACAGTGGCTGCAATTGATGGGCACAGTGGCTGCAATTGATGGGCACAGTGGCTCCATTTAATGGCACTGTGAGGCTGCAATCGATATTATTTATTCATAATTTTTCAGTTCGTTTGACAAAAATGTTGAGTATCAGCCGCCACTGGTGGGCACTAACATAGGGACCCTGCCACATAGAAAGGTAGACCATACGGTAACCAATCCACCCCTTTGACAGAACCTCCATCACCGGCCACCTCCCAAATAGAACCAGCTCTGGAGGCAGTCTATTCCACATTTTCACAGATCCTACTGTGAAGAAACCTTTCAGTATTTTGAGATTAAATCTCGTTTCCTCTAGATGTAAAGAGTGCCCCCTTAAAGAGAATAACTCAACACCAATCTTACTATATAGAGCACTTATGAATTTATACATGTTGATCATATTCCCCCCTTACTCTCCTCTACTCAAGAGAAAATAAATTCAGTTCCTCTAATCTTTCCTCATAGCTGAGCTCCTCCATGCCTCTTATCAGCTTGGTTGCCCTTCTCTGCACTTTCTCCAGTTTCCCGATATCCTTTTTTGTGAACTTGAGCCCAAAACTGAACTGTATATTCCAGATGAGGTCTTACTAATGATTTGTACGGGGGCAAAATTATATCTCTCTCTCTCTCTCTTGTCTATACCTTTCTTAATACAAGAAAGGACTTTGCTCGCATTGGAAACCACAGCTTGGCATTGCATGCCAATATTAAGCTTATGATCTACCAAAACCCCCAGATCCTTCTCCACCATTGATTCCCCCAGTTGTACTCCCCCTAGTATGTATAAAGCATGCATATTCTTAGCCCCCCCCCCCCCCCCCCCCCGAGTACACAACTTTACATTTTTCAACATTATACCTCATTTGCACAGAGTTGCCCAATTACACAGAGCACTGAGGTCAGTCTGTACGTTTGAGACCTCCTGTAAGGACGTTATTCAACGGCACCGCTTGGTTTCATCTGCGAAGACCGAAATGGTACTTTTAATCTGAGACCCGATATCATTTATAAATATATTAAAAAGTAAAGGACCCAACACTGAACCTTGGGGTACACCACTAATAACCTCAGACCATTCAGAGTAAGAATCATTAACCATAATGTCCCGCAATAACAACCACTTTTCTACCGGCTCATGCCGATATACTTCGGCAGAATGGCTCTGCTGGGCGAAACCCTGAAAGGGTACATTTACATTTAAGGGCCGCCAGAGAGGGGGGGGTCCGCTGCACGGCGGGAGACCTGATGCACGTGGCCAGCGGGTGAAAATGCACAAATCCCTGTTCTGTCAGAGGAGAGGAGGCATATTGTTTGTTCCTACTAAGTAGGCACAACGATATGTCCCCTCCCCGAGTCTGTCCTATCCCCATAGAGTTAGAAACACTCACTAGGGAACACAGTTAACCCCTTAAATCGCCCCCTAGTGTTAACCCCTTACCTGCCAGTGACAGTTACACAGTAATCAGTACATTTTATAACACTGATCACTGTATAAATGTCAATGGTCCCAAAAATGTGTCAAAAAGTGTCCGATCTGTCCCCCACAATATCGCAGTACCGCTAAAAAATCGCAGATCACCGTCATTACTAGTGTGTGTAAACACACAAATCCTGGTTCTGTCAGGGGAGAGGAGACATATTGTTTGTTCTTACTAAATAGGCACAATGATAGGTCTTCTCCCCGAGTCAGTCCTATCCCCATAGAGTTTGAAACCCTCACTAGGGAAAACAGTTAACCCCTTAAATCGCCCCCCTAGTGTTAACCCCTTCCCTGCCAGTGACAGTTACACAGTAATCAGTACATTTTTATAACACTGATCGCTGTATAAATGTCAATGGTCCCAAAAATGTGCCAAAAGTGTCCGATCTGTCCGCCATAATGTCGCAGTACCACTAAAAATCACAGATCACCGTCATTACTAGTAAAAAAAAGAAAAAATAATAATTAAAATGCTATAAAAATGCCATAAATATTTCCCATAGTTTGTAGACGCTATAACTTTTGCGCAAACCAATCAATATACGCTTATTGCGATTTTTGTTTTTTTAACAAAAATATGTAGAATAATATATATTGGCCTAAACTGATGAAGAGATTTGTTTTTTTTAAAACTTTTTTGGGGGGATATTTATTATAGCAAAAAGTAAAAAAAAAATTATGTTTTTTTTTTTTCAAAATCGTCGCTCTTTTTTTGTTTATAGCGCAAAAAATAAAAATCACAGGGGTGATCAAATACCACCAAAAGAAATCTCTATTTGTGGGGGAAAAAGGATGCAAATTTAGTTTGGGTACAACGTTACATAACTGTGCAATTGTCAATAAAATTGACAAAGCGCCAAATTGTATAAAGTGCTCTGGTCAGGAAGGGGGTAAAATCTTCCGGGGCTGAAGCTGGTAAACAATGTCCCAATGTCTTTAGTGTCAGTAGAAGGAATCATGCCCGTGTGTTGGTGTCAGTGGAAGGAAATACGTCTCATTGTTGGTGTCAGTGGAAGGAAATATCGTCATTGTTGGTATCAGTGGGAGGAATAGTGTCTTATTGTTGGTGTCAGTGGCAGGCATTTTCCCCTAACGTTGGTGTCCGTAGCAGGAAAAATGTCTCAAGGGCCAGATAAAAGCAAGCAAAGGGCTGCAGCTTGGAGACCACTGGTCTGAAGGTGACCATGACTGTTTTTTTTTTAAATTCCCGAACATCTCTTTTAACAAATTTACCTTACTACATGTGGTTTAGGCTCAGTTTCTAAGTGTAGCCACACAGATCTGGTCATCTCTGCTGCAGATCCCCGACAGCCCCCTTACACTGGTGTTCAGTGAAGTGCCTAATTATGTTGGTGGCAAGTAAGGAAAAGCTAAAGTTCAGGCTGAACTGTCACATTACCCCCTAATGCAGCTGCACTTTGCACACTGTTGACCTAACATGTCCACCTGACCATTTTTAGACAATGTTTTTGGCCATGCGAATATATTAGGCCAATGATGTCATCAGCAGCCCTGACTCTTTGTTCCTCATTGGGCCAGTGGCCATATATCATGTGTTGTGGGCTAAACTGACCAGTTTAAGGCCAAACTGGATTTTCTAAGAACCTTAGTTCATTAGTCGCAAATGGCATTTCCTTTACGTCGTGGTCAATGAAGAAAGATCCCCTTAATTGATGGTAAGATGGAGAAGGACTCCTTTCGTAGCCAGTAGGAAGAAAGTGACCTACATTAGTGGTCATTGGGTAGAATACTTCTTACATTGGTGATCAGTGAGAAGAATGTTCCTTACATTGGTGATCAGTGGGAAGAATGTTCCTTACATTGGTGATCAGTGGGAAGAATGTACCTTACATTGGTGATCAGTGAGAAGAATGTTCCTTACATTGGTGATCAGTGAGAAGAATGTCCCTTACATTGGTGATCAGTGAGAAGAATGTTCCTTACATTGGTGATCAGTGAGAAGAATGTTCCTTACATTGGTGATCACTGGGAAGAATGTTCCTTACATTGGTGATCAGTGAGAAGAATGTTTCTTACATTGGTGATCAGTGGGAAGAATGTTCCTTACATTGGTGATCAGTGGGAAGAATGTTCCTTACATTGGTGATCAGTGAGAAGAATGTTCCTTACATTGGTGATCAGTGGGAAGAATGCTCCTTACATTGGTGATCAGTGAGAAGAATGATCCTTACATTGGTGGTTGGTGAGAAGAATGTTCCTTACATTGGTGATCAGTGAGAAGAATGTTCCTTACATTGGTGATCAGTGAGAAGAATGTTCCTTACATTGGTGATCAGTGGGAAGAATGTTCCTTACATGGTGATCAGTGAGAAGAATGTTCCTTACATTGGTGATCAGTGAGAAGAACGTTCCTTACATTGGTGATCAGTGAGAAGAACGTTCCTTACATTGGTGATCAGTGAGAAGAACGTTCCTTACATTGGTGATCAGTGAGAAGAATGTTCCTTACATTGGTGATCAGTGAGAAGAATGTTCCTTACATTGGTGATCAGTGAGAAGAATGTTCCTTACATTGGTGATCAGTGAGAAGAATGTTCCTTACATTGGTGATCAGTGAGAAGAATGTTCCTTACATTGGTGATCAGTGAGAAGAATGTTCCTTACATTGGTGATCAGTGAGAAGAATGTCCCTTACATTGGTGATCAGTGAGAAGAATGTTCCTTACATTGGTGATCAGTGAGAAGAATGTTCCTTACATTGGTGATCAGTGGGAAGAATGTTCCTTACATTGGTGATCAGTGGGAAGAATGTTCCTTACATTGGTGATCAGTGGGAAGAATGTTCCTTACATTGGTGATCAGTGAGAAGAATGTTCCTTACATTGGTGATCAGTGAGAAGAATGTTCCTTACATTGGTGATCAGTGAGAAGAATGTTCCTTACATTGGTGATCAGTGGGAAGAATGTTCCTTACATTGGTGATCAGTGGGAAGAATGTTCCTTACATTGGTGATCAGTGGGAAGAATGTTCCTTACATTGGTGATCAGTGGGAAGAATGTTCCTTACATTGGTGATCAGTGAGAAGAATGTTCCTTACATTGGTGATCAGTGAGAAGAATGTTCCTTACATTGGTGATCAGTGGGAAGAATGTTCCTTACATTGGTGATCAGTGGGAAGAATGTTCCTTACATTGGTGATCAGTGGGAAGAATGTTCCTTACATTGGTGATCAGTGAGAAGAATGTTCCTTACATTGGTGATCAGTGAAAAGAATGTTCCTTACATTGGTGATCAGTGGGAAGAATGTTCCTTACATTGGTGATCAGTGGGAAGAATGCTCCTTACATTGGTGATCAGTGAGAAGAATGTTCCTTACATTGGTGATCAGTGAGAAGAATGTTCCTTACATTGGTGATCAGTGGGAAGAATGTTCCTTACATTGGTGATCAGTGAGAAGAATGTTCCTTACATTGGTGATCAGTGGGAAGAATGTTCCTTACATTGGTGATCAGTGAGAAGAATGTTCCTTACATTGGTGATCAGTGAGAATAATGTTCCTTACATTGGTGATCAGTGAGAAGAATGCTCCTTACATTGGTGATCAGTGAGAAGAATGTTCCTTACATTGGTGGTCAGTGGGAAGAATGTTCCTTACATTGGTGATCAGTGGGAAGAATGTCCCTTACATTGGTGATCAGTGGGAAGAATGTTCCTTACATTGGTGATCAGTGGGAAGAATGTTCCTTACATTGGTTATCAGTGAGAAGAATGTTCCTTACATTGGTGATCAGTGAGAAGAATGTCCCTTACATTGGTGATCAGTGAGAAGAATGTTCCTTACATTGGTGATCAGTGAGAAGAATGTTCCTTACATTGGTGATCAGTGAGAAGAATGTTCCTTACATTGGTGATCAGTGAGAAGAATGTCCCTTACATTGGTGATCAGTGAGAAGAATGTTCCTTACATTGGTGATCAGTGGGAAGAATGTTCCTTACATTGGTGGTCAGTGGGAAGAATGTTCCTTACATTGGTGATCAGTGGAAGAATGTTCCTTACATTGGTGATCAGTGAGAAGAATGTTCCTTACATTGGTGATCAGTGAGAAGAATGTTCCTTACATTGGTGATCAGTGGGAAGAATGTTCCTTACATTGGTGATCAGTGGGAAGAATGTTCCTTACATTGGTGATCAGTGGGAAGAATGTTCCTTACATTGGTGATCAGTGGGAAGAATGTTCCTTACATTGGTGATCAGTGAGAAGAATGTTCCTTACATTGGTGATCAGTGAGAAGAATGTTCCTTACATTGGTGATCAGTGAGAAGAATGTTCCTTACATTGGTGATCAGTGGGAAGAATGTTCCTTACATTGGTGATCAGTGGGAAGAATGCTCCTTACATTGGTGATCAGTGGGAAGAATGTTCCTTACATTGGTGATCAGTAACAAGTGAGAATGGTGAGCTTCTTCTTATTTATCAAGCTTGTTGAAGAATAACAATTTAAAAAAATTTGTAACAATATAAATCCCTTTTGTTCTCTTTGCAAAAGAATGATTAATCCTTTGCACTGGATCTTCTTGCAGCTCGCAGTGTTCTTCTTCACTGACAAATTTATTGCCATAAGAGACAATAGAAGAGACAATGAGTATTTCTTATTGACTGATTACTCACTTTTCAGACTGCATTGTGAAAAGTAAAATGTCTGCTTTTCAGCTATTGAACCCGAGATGTACTTATGAATATGATATTCCTTCTAAAAGCTTCAAGTTGCCCTCTTCATGCATCACATTTTTTTTATACAAGCCCCCCCAAGACTGATAACCTTCCATGCTTATACTAAGTCACTATGAGATACGTTTTCTGTAAAAAAATGATTGATCCTGCTGCTCTCTATCTCCCTCTTCTGTCCATATTCTCAATTCAACAGGGGATTTTTTGCAGCTGTGGTGGCAGCTCTGCACATGCTCAGTTTGCAGTGAGTTTCTATGCTGAGCATTTCCTCCTTATCACATCTGAGCAGCCCACGTGACTATAGAGTCACACATGGGGGTGCATACCAGGGGCGGACTGACAACTCATGGGGCCCCCAGGCAATAGGAAATTATGGGGCCCCCAGGCAATCAGAGATTATGGGACCACACAGTATACACACACACAGTATACAATCACACAGTATACACATACATGTACACACAGTATACAATCACACAGTATACACATACATGTACACACAGTATACACAGGCATGCTTCTATTGGCACTGGAGAAGGTACTGGAGAGGTGGGGCAGCTATAATCTCAGGATTTTTAGACCAAAAGGATGTCGGGAAGGGACATTTCAGAGACAGATGTAAAAAAAAAAAACACAGGTTTTTACATACTGTCCCTGGTTTTACTGAGGCTGGCAACCCTGATGGGGCCCCCTAGTGTCCCAGGGCCCTCGGGCAGTGCCCGAGTAGCCAAATGGTCAGTCCGCCCCTGGTGTATACACAGTGGTAAATGACAACCCACTCCCACCTAAACACAATGGGGGTGGGATATTACGTGTAGATTGATGGAGGCTTCACCTCCCCGTTATTCTAAAGGTCCATACACATGATCTGACTTTTTGACAACAAACATGCAAATTCGCTGTCTTAAGGCAACATGCGACCGTGTGTACGCTCCACCAGACAAACTTTTTTGGTTTGCATCGGACTTTTGTTGGCTGTGCGAACGGACAAACTTTACGGCAACAAAAGTCCGACGGAGCAAAGTCCGATCGCGTGTACAGAAAACCATAGGACTTTTGTACAAAGTACAAACACGCGTGCTCAGAACGGGCAGCACAGTGGTGTAGTGGTTAGCACTTTTCACCTAGCAGCAATAGGGTCGCTGGTTCAAATCCTGACCACGACACCATCTGCCTGGAGTTTGCATGTTCTCCCTGTGCCTGCGTGGGTTTCCTCCGGGTACTTCGGTTTCCTCCCACACTCCAAAGACATGCAGGTAGGTTAATTAGACCTTGTCTAAAAAAAAAATATATATATATTAATTGGCCTTAATATGTGTATGTGTATGTGTATGTCAATGTTGTATGTGTTTGTAAGCGCGTCAGGACCTTACGGGGTAAAGGACCACGCAAAGCCGCAGATGGACTCTGGTGGCAAGAAAGTGCCCTGAGGTGATTCAGTTCGCATAGGTAGCGCTATACAAGTCACTCACTCACTCAAACGATCAGACAACAATACAGAAGTTGACCAATGGTGGCGGTAAAGAGCAGACAAAAAAAAAACACGTGATTTGGTGAAAGTTGCCTGAAAAAGTCCTGCCGTGTGTATGCAATACAAGTTCACGGCCGACGCCCTTTGTACAAAAATCCACGGGAAAGTTTGTACAAAGTCCGATCGTGTGTATGAGGCTTCAGACACAGGCTGGAGGGCATGACACAGCCCCTGACTGGCAGAAATCCACCCACACCATGTTATTGCCAAAATGAATAAAGATTTGATGTCAAATATATATAATTGTATGCTAATGTAAAACAGTTTATTGGTATTACAGTAAAACCTTGGACTGCGAACATAATGTGTTCCAGAAACATGCTTGTACTCCAAAGCACTTGTATATAAAAGTGAATTTCCCCATAAGAAATAATGGAAACTCAAATGATTCGTTCCACAAGTATTTATTCACAGGTCCTTCAGTTTATAGTCCATATAAAAAAATTATAGTGATGTGATCAGGTTGTGTAACCATAAAATGTCCATCCACAAATGGAAGCCTCTGCAAAGGGGATTAGAAGCAAAATCCAGCAGGAGCTTCAGAGTATAAAAGAGAAGAGAGGGCGCCTCTAAGTGTAGCAATATGTTGCTAAATGTTGTACCTTAATTAAATGTAACCGTATTGCTACACTTAGAGGCGCCCCTCTTCTCCTTTATACTCAGCTGTTACATGATTTTACTTGTATATCAAGACATCGCTTGTATATGAAGTCAAAATGTATTTAAAAATGATGCTTGTCTTGCAAAACGCTCTCAAACCAAGTTACTCTCAAACCGAGGTTTTACTGTATTTATTTATTTTTACTCTGCTTCCCTGTGTGGCTGTCACCGATCGTCTCTTCCCTTTTATAGGGAAGGACGATCAGTGAGGTCACAAGCCAGGCCACGCCCCCCTACAATAATAATAAAAAAAAAATTACGTCATACATAACCCCTACACTGCCCCCTAGTGGTTAACTGCTTCACTGCCAGTGTCATTTACACAGGAATCAGTACATTTAAATAGCACCGATTGCTGTATAACCGGTTCCCGACCGGCGCACGCCGATGTACGTCGGCAGAATGGCACGGGCAGGCATATTGGCGTACATGTACGTCCAATCTTCAATGCCACCCTGCCATTGCAAGCGCGCCGGTCGGGACCCCCGTGAGTCCGGTCACGGGTCCCGCGGACTCGATCTCCGCGGGCATCCCCGCGATCGTCTCACGGGGCGGCTGAATGGAGGAAATGCTGTGTAAACAGCATTTCTCCATTCTGCCTAGCAACTAGTGACGCTGATCTCTGCTCCATGTGATTGGAGCAGAGATCAGTGTTCACTAAATGAAAGCCCAACCCCCCCCCCACAGTTAGTAACACACCCCTAGGAACACTTAACCCCTACACTGCCACCCACTGGTTAACCCCTTCACTGCCAGTGTCATTTACACAGGAATCACTGCATTTATATAGCACTGATTACTGTATAAATGACAATGGTGCCAAAAATGTGTCAAACATGTCCGATGGGTCCCCCACAATGTCGCAGTCACAATAAAAATCGCTGATCGCCGCCATTACTAGTAAAAAAAAAAAATAATAAAAAAATATTAATAAAAATGCCATAAAACTATCCCTATTTTGTAAACGCTATAACTTTTGCGCAAACCAATCAATAATCGCTTATTGCGATTTTTTTTTTTACCAAAAATATGTAGAAGAATACGTATCGGCCTAAACTGAGGGGAAATTTTTTTTAATATATTTTTGGGGGATATTTATTATAACAAAAAGTAAAAAATAATGCGTTTTTTTTTAAATTGTCGCTCTATTTTTGTTTATAGCGCAAAAAATAAAAACCACAGCGGTGATCAAATACCACCAAAAGAAAGATCTACTTGTGGGAAAAAAAGGACGTCAATTTTGTTTGGGAGCCACGTCGCACAACCGCGCAATTGTCAGTTAAAGCGACGCAGTGCCGAATCGCAAAAAGTGGTCTGGTCTTTGACCAGCAAAATGGTCTGGTCTGTAAGTGGTTAAATGACAATGGTCCCAAAAATGTGTCAAAAAAGTCCGATGTGTCCGCCATAATGTCGCAGTCACAATAAAAATCGCTGATCACCGCCATTACTAGTAAAAAAAAAAAATATTAATAAAAATGCTATAAAACTATCCCCTATTTTGTAAACGTTATAACTTTTTTGCAAACCGATCAATAATCGCTAATTGCGATTTATTTATTTTTTTAACCAAAAATATGTAGAAGAATACGTATCGGCCTCAACTGAGGAAAAAATATGTTTTTTTTATATATTTTTTGGGGGATATTTATTATAGCAAAAAGTAAAAAATATTGCATTTTTTTTTTTAATTGTCGCTCTATTTTTGTTTATAGCGCAAAAAATAAAAACTGCAGAGGTGATCAAATACCATCAAAAGAATGCTCTATGTGTGGGACAAAAAGGACGCCAATTTTGTTTGGGAGCCACGTCGCACGACTGTGCAATTGTCAGTTAAAGCGACACAGTGCCGAATCGCAAAAAGGGGTCTGGTCCTTTTGGCTGCAAATTGGTCCGGGGCTTAAGTGGTTAAGGACCACCCACCGCATATATACTGCGGCAGGGCGGCCCTATTATGTGAAACAACGTGCCCATACATCGCTTCGCGCATGAGTCACTGTGGGGTGTGCACAGCGGGGGGAGCTGATGCGTGGGTTTGGCAGCCTCGATGTCTGCCGGCCACCCCCGATCGCTTCTCGGAGAGGCAGTATGGTGTAAACAAAGCAGATCCCCGTTCTGTCAGGGGAGTTCAGAGAGATCTTCCGTTCCTAGTGATTTGGAACAGCGATCTCTCTGTACTCCCAGTCAGTCCCCTCCTCCCCCACAGTTAGAAACACCTCCTAGGGACACACTTAACCCCTTGATCGCCCCCTAGTGTTAACCCCTTCCCTGCCAGTATCATTTATACAGCGATCAGTGGCTATTTTTAGCTCCCATCACTGTAATAATGCCACTGGTCCCAAAAAAGTGCCAAAAGTGTCTGATCTGTCCGCCGCAATGTCGCAGTCCTGCTAAAAATCATTGATCACCGCCATTACAAGTAAAAAAAAAAAAAAAAAATGATAAAAATGCCATAAATCTATCCCCTATTTTGTAGACATTATAACTTTGCGCAAACCAATGAATGTACGCTTACTGCAATTTTTTTTTACCAAAAATATGTAGAAGAATACATATTGGCCTAAACTGATGAAGAATCTTTTTGGGGGAGGTATTTATTATAGCAAAAATTAAAAAAATATAGTTTTTTTTCAAAATTGGCAGTATTTTTTTGTTTATAGTGCAAAAAATTTAAAACCGCAGAGGTGAACAAATACCACCAAAAGAAAGCTCTGTTTGTGGGGGAAAAAAATGGACATCAATTTTATTTGGGTACAACGTTGCACGACTGCGTAATTGTCAGTTAAAGCGACGCAGTGCCGTATCGCAAAAAATTGCCCAGTCCTTAAGTGGTTAACACTGTACCTTTTAAGTCTTTTTTTTTTTTTTTGATCAATGTTATTGCTATTACAAGGGATGAACAACATCACTTGTAATGGCATGTGCAGTGAAAGGTTCTCTTTATGGAGAGATCTGGGGTCTATTAGACCCCAACTCTCTCCTCTGGCCTCCAATGCAGCCGATCAGAATCACATCGGTCTGATTGGTTGCTTCATTAGCCACTATATACAGAGGTGATGGTATATAGATGGGTAGGTATATATACAGAGGTGACGGTATATAGATCAGGTGGGGTATATTTACAGAGGTGATGGTACATAGATGGGGAGGTATATATACAGAGGTGATGGTACATAAAGATTAGGGAGGTATATATACAGAGGTGATGGTACATAAAGATTAGGGAGGTATATATACAGAGGTGATGGTACATAGATGGGGGAGGTATATATACAGAGGTGATGGTACATTGATGGTGGAGGTATATATACAGAGGTGATGGTACATTGATGGTGGAGGTATATATACAGAGGTGATGGTACATAGATGGGGGAGGTATATATACAGAGGTGATGGTACATAAAGATTGGGGAGGTATATATACAGAGGTGATGGTACATAGATGGGGGAGGTATATATACAGAGGTGATGGTACATAGATAGGGGAGGTATATATACAGAGGTGATGTTACATAGATGGGGGAGGTATATATACAGAGGTGATGGTACATAGATGGGGGAGGTATATATACAGAGGTGATGGTACATAGATGGGGAGGTATATATACAGAGGTGATGGTACATAGATAGGGGAGGTATATATACAGAGGTGATGTTACATAGATGGGGGAGGTATATATACAGAGGTGATGGTACATAGATGGGGGAGGTATATATACAGAGGTGATGGTACATAGATGGGGGAGGTATATATACAGAGGTGATGGTACATAGATGGGGGAGGTATATATACAGAGGTGATGGTACATAGATGGGGGAGGTATATATACAGAGGTGATGGTACATAGATGGGGGAGGTATATATACAGAGGTGATGGTACATAGATGGGGGAGGTATATATACAGAGGTGATGGTACATAGATGGGGGAGGTATATATACAGAGGTGATGGTACATAGATGGGGGAGGTATATATACAGAGGTGATGGTACATAGATGGGGGAGGTATATATACAGAGGTGATGGTACATAGATGGGGGAGGTATATGTACAGAGGTGATGGTACATAGATGGGGGAGGTATATATACAGAGGTGATGGTACATAGATGGGGGAGGTATATGTACAGAGGTGATGGTACATAGATGGGGGAGGTATATACACAGAGGTGATGGTACATAGATGGGGGGGTATATATACAGAGGTGACGGTACATAGATGGGGGGGTATATACACAGAGGTGATGGTACATAGATGGGGGGGTATATATACAGGGGTGATGGTACATAGATGGGGGGTATATATACAGGGGTGATGGTACATAGATGGGGGGGTATATATACAGAGGTGATGGTACATAGATGGGGGAGGTATATATACAGAACACGTGAACACGTCCGTTCGTGACGAAACGCGCGTAGGGAGGTAGGCGTTCTGACGTCTCCGCGTTCTACGCCCAACTAGGAAGTGCGGGCGGCATACGAGTCCGGCCGGCTCGTTTTTTTATACGATCGTTTTCTTCTATGTACATGTGAGTGCAATATTTTATAATTTACTTTATTAAAACTAAGTGGTTTTACACTATGCGAGTGCCTTTTTGAATTTTTCCATATGATCCACGATACCCTCGTTTCCTGACTGGAGGCTTCGTATTGGATACAAGAGCAGTGTGGTGCCTGCGACGGTTCATCCAGAACTTCTGTGCTGTGGCTCTGTTGATCTCACTAACACTGGGATCTAAAACTCTGGTAAGCGGCCCCCCTATTCACTGGTGGAGGATTGTTGGGAATGTTTTTACACACAGGACTTTGTGGGTTTCCTACACCTTAATATCACCTTGGAGGAAGCAACACTATACTCTTTGGACAATTTTTTTGTTTCAATATATACAAATTTTTTTTTGTTTTTGTTCTTGAAAACATTTTTTTTTTTTTTTTCAGTTTACTCACTTGAATTATTTGATTGGTGTGTGGGTTCATTTTTCCTTTTATTGTATATGAGTTACACATTAGATGTATATCGTTTTTTGCTAATTTTATTATTGGTTTTGTTTTATAATTCAATTTTTCACTCATAATAATTTTTATTGGTATGATGATAAGGCATTATTTACTTATATAAATTCATCATATGTAAAAAATATTTTTTTCACTAAAAATTGTTTTTTATGATTATTGAAATTTTTTGATTAGACTTTAGACATAGATTTTTTGTTTTTAGCGCAGCCCACCCTGTTCACTTATTTAGTTTGCTATCGGAGTATTACGATTAGGGTTGCCGCTTATAGGGTAGTTACTATTTAATTTTTTGTTTGAATAGCGCGGTTTACTCTTTATACCATATATACAGAGATGATGGTACATAGATGGGGGGGTATATATACAGAGGTGACGGTATATAGATCAGGGGAGGTATATTTACAGAGGTGATGGTATATAGATGGGGGAGGTGGAGGTATACTGTCACGGACCCCCGTACTTCGAGAAGAGTCTGTCCGCCATATAAATTTCCTTGCCTGGTACCGGCACGATCCAAAACCCCTTAGCCCACCCAGTCACTTGTCGAGACATAATGAAGGGTGGAAAACATAAGACTGTTTATTGAAACACAGACACAAAGAGATATACACTCAGGGATAACTAACTAACTGTCTTTACATAATGACACAGGGCGGGGTAAACTTTACCTCCTCCGGTAACATGACACACGGGTATATTCAACTATCCAACAGGAGACTGTCTTTAGGAGGGGCTGCTGGAGAAATCCTCCCTCCCCTCTCATAGCTAATCCACATACATATACATCACATAATAGGCTGACTCCCAAAGCAGATGTAAACCATGGAACGATTTGTTCTATGGTTTACACCTCAAACGATCTAGTTAAAAAGTCTACAACCATTTGAGACCAAGCTCATACAATATTCTAGCAGTCGGAAAGGTGGAATTCATTTTATCTTCACATATTTCTTGAGGGATATTGTTCAGAAATATTACTGTCCAAAGTGAAAGAGCCCCTTCATTTTATCAACCCAAACCATACATACAGAACCCTGGATAACAGCGGTAAAAGGAAATGCCGAGTCTGCTGTGGTTTTATGGGGAGTCTGATTAGTGCATATCAGATTGGGGTTCTCGGTCACCCTGTGCCCCTAATAGACACAGGGTAACTTACACATAGGAGGGGCCGGAGAACCTGGACAAGGAGTTTCCAGAGCTTTCTAAGCAAAGCTGGGTTCCACAAGCCCTCCCCGTCCAAAGTGACTCCTGTCACATATATATATATATATACACAGAGGTGAGGGGAGGTATATATATATATATATATATATACACATACACACAGAGGTGATGGTATATAAATGAGAAGTGGGAGGTGGGAGGCAGTGAGACAAGTGGGGGGGGGGGGGCAGCGGGACAGGTGGGAAGCAGGGGAACAGATGGGAGGCAGTGTGACAGGTGGGAGGCAGTGTCACAGGTAGGGGACAGTGTCACAGGTGGGGGCAGTGTCACAGGTGGGAGGCAGTGGGACAGGTGGGAGGAAGTGGGACAGGTAGGGGACAGTGTCACAGGTATAGGCAGCGGGACAGATGACAGGCAGTGACACAGGTGGGGGGCAATGTCACAGGTGGAGGGCAGTGTCACAGGTGGGGGGCAGCAGGACAGGTGGGGGGCAGTGTCACGCATATCTTGGGAAGCAGCAGTCCTCCCAGCTCTCATCTGTCCAGGAGGGGTAGCTGAGCCTGTGTCCCATCTGAATGAATGAATGAAATACTTGTATAGCGCACAATGCGAACTGAATCGCCTCTACCAGGCTTTCCGGCTGCAGCTGCAAAAAAGAGTAAGGTGGGGGGGGGGGGGCTCCTCCACCTTGTGCTCCTCCTCCATGGGGCCCTCTGCTGACACCAACTGGCCTCACCCACCCCGCACAGCCCGAGTGCACTGCAAAGGTCCATGAAGACATAGATGAGCAAGTTTGGGGTGGAAGAACCTGACTGGCCTGCACAGAGTCCTGACCTCAACCTGATAGAACACCTTTGGGATGAAGTAGAGCAGAGGCCTTCTCATCCAACCCCAGTGCCTGACCTCACAAATACTCTTCTGGAAGAATGGTCAAACATTCCCATAGACACCCTCCTAAACCTTGTGGACGGCCTTCCCAGGAGAGTTAAAGCTTTTATAGCTGCAAAGGGCGGGGCCAACTCAGTATTGCTCTCAATACGTTTGGTAATATAGTGTAAGATTAAAACCTTTTATAGTGAAAATGGGGACATGGCCTTTGCTTTTCTCCTTTTGTCAGATAACAGAATGACAGGTTATCGTAAAAGTATCAGCGCCCAGAAATACACAAATTAAAATGGCCTTCCTATAATAAAATGACAATTGAATCCACATATTATATGGGGCAAAGTGTGCACAGGGAGCATAAATAATAGGATAATGCAGCTGTTAATAGCTGTAAAAATCTGCAGTAAATTGCAGAACGGTGCAGTCATTTAACAAAACAGATGGCGCCCACTTTGTATGGCAAAAAAAAAAAAAAAATATCAGCATAATCTATTTCTAGTGAAAGTGACCCCACTATTTCCTTGCATACATTTATAACTGTGAGAATAGTACGGTAGTGACATATATGGCGAGGGGCGTGGGTGGATATTTAAAGGTCATGTTAATTTTTGTCTATAGGATATAAATGGATTAAATGATGCTGAAAACCTTGGAAAATACATTTGATGACTTATTTCCTTTTTTTTCAGATTGATAAAGTTGTAGGTGCCTAATGTCTTGCAGCATTCTGTCATTGGCAGGGGCGTAACTATAGGGGGTGCAGCAGTTGCGACCGCAACCGGGCTCTGTGATGCAGGGGGCCCATGCAGCCCCCCTACATATGGCTGGCAGCAGCATAGGCAGCTAGGGGTACCAGTGCACCATGCACACGGGTGGCTGGAGGTGGAGGGTGACTAGTAGAGCTCCATGCTCGACTATCGCACTGGCTGCTCTTCAGTTGTGCATTCCCCGCATGACCTGTGTCCTCGGCCGGCACCTCAGAGTACCCCTCTCCTGCTCCATGCATTGCCGCTCAGTCCGATGTCTGTTCTCCCCAGCCAGAGTCGCGCCTTCCTCCCCCCGAGTCCCCCTTCTCACATGGAGGCAGTAACTTCATCTGCCCTGGAGAAAAGGACCTCATCTCTTCTGGGGATGGGGACCCCATCCTGCCTAGGGACAGTCCCCCAATGGGGCACCTAAAAATAAAAAATAAATAATAAAAAAAAAACTACTGATGCCAGTGGTGGAACTACAGGGCTCACAAAGGTCATACACCTGTGACCACGCCCTGGAGTTCCACCGCCGGACTCGGAGGGAAGGGCCCTGGCTGGGGTTCAGAGGGGCCCTTCATGGTTTCTTGCATCGGGGGCCCTGAAGGTTCTAGTTACGCCACTGGCCATTGGTGTGAACTCGCCAGTAGGAGAGTTGCTTTGGAGGACACATCCGGCCAGGGATTTGGCAAGGAACAAAAACCCGTCGATAGATCGGCGAGTGTAGAAATGCTTGGTGGGAGTGGACCTGGATCTGAACCTGCAAACCTCTGCTGTGTCTGGCAGTATCTCTTCTTGCTAAGCCCCCTTAAGATGCTGGGCAGCTCCCTGCCTAATCCCTTGTACACACGGTCAGGCATTCCGACGGAAAATGTCAGATCGGACCGTGCTGTCGGATAATCCGACCATGTGTGGGCTCCATCAGACTGTTTCCGTCGGAAATATCCGACCAACAAAGTTTTAGAGCTGGGCTATAAAATTTTCCAACAACATGATCCGATGGGACTTTGTCCGATCGCGTGTAGAGAATTTCCGATCGGACAAAGTGCCACGCATGCTCAGATCAAATTCCTAGACCAAAGCTATTGGCTACTAGCCTGAACGTAGTCCCGTCGTAATGAAATAACATCATCACATTCTGAACGATCGGATTGTCCAACAACTTTGTCCGACCGTGTGTATGCAACAGTTTCGGACAAAATCCGTCGGACAAAATCCAACGGATTTGGTTGTCAGAATGTCCGACCCGTGTGTACAAGGGCTTAGACAACCTTGCTTTGTGCCCTGTTTCACTTGGAGCTTGATCTTCGTATTCAACCACTTGCAGACCGGACCATTTTGCTGGTCAAAGACCAGACCCCTTTTTGCGATTCGGCACTGCGTCGCTTTAACTGACAATTGCGCGGTCGTGCGACGTGCCTCCAAAACAAAATTGACGTCCTTTTTTTCCCACAAATAGAGCTTTCTTTTGGTGGTATTTGATCACCTCTGCGGTTTTTATTTTTTGCGCTATAAACAAAAATAGAGCGACAATTTTGAAAAAAACGCATTATTTTTTTACTTTTTGTTATAATAAATATCCCCCAAAAATATATAAAAAAACATTTTTTTCCCTCAGTTTAGGCCGATACGTATTCTTCTACATATTTTTGGTAAAAAAAAAAATCGCAATAAGCGATTATTGATTGGTTTGCGCAAAAGTTATAGCGTTTACAAAATAGGGGATAGTTTTATAGCATTTTTATTAATAATTTTTTATTATTTTTTTTTTACTAGTAATGGCGGCGATCAGCGATTTTTATTGTGACTGCGACATTGTGGGGGACCCATCGGACATTTTTGACACATTTTTGGGACCATTGTCATTTATACAGTAATCAGTGCTATATAAATGCAGTGATTCCTGTGTAAATGACACTGGCAGTGAAAGGGTTAACCAGTGGGTGGCAGTGTAGGGGTTAAGTGTTCCTAGGGGCGTGTTACTAACTGTGGGGGGCTGGGCTTTCATTTAGTGAACACTGATCTCTGCTCCAATCACATGGAGCAGAGATCAGCATCACTAGTTGCTAGGCAGAATGGAGAGATGCTGTTTACTCTGCATTTCCTCCATTCGGCCGCTCCGTGAGACGATCGCGGGGATGCCCGCGGCGATCGAGTCCGCGGGTCCCGCGACCGGACTCACGGGGGTCCCGACCAGCGCGGGAGCGCGGCGGCGGCGGCGCGCTCCCGATGGCAGGGCGGCATTGAATATTGGAAGTACCTGTACGCCAATATGCCTGCCCGTGCCATTCTGTCGACGTACATCGTCGTGCGCTGGTCGGGAAGTGGTTAAGGTATGTCTTTGAACTTTTGCCAGATTATTGTGCTCTCTCCAACCAATATTTTATTATTATTATTATTATTATTATACTGGATTTATATAGTGCCAACAGTTTGCGCAGCACTTTACAATATGAGGGCAGACAGTACTCTTACAATACAAATCAATACAGGAGGGATCAGAGGGTCCTGCTCGTTAGAGCTTACAATCTAGAAGGGAGGGTCAAGTGGAAACAAAAAGGTAATAACTGTGGGAGATGATCAGATGGAGAAAATGAAAATACAGTTGTTAGGTGAGGGTAGGGTAGGCTTCTCTGAAGAGAAGGGTTTTCAGCAGGGCTACGGAAATTAACGATTAATTGTTCGATTAATCGTTAATTTCTTTGATCGATCAAAATAATTTTGATCGAGGACGATCCGCGGAGTGAGCTCCGCGGTCTCGCCCATAGGAAAGGCCGCGGCTTTGGCCTAGCTCCGGAGCCGCGGCCATCTTGGTCCACCTGACAGCGGCTTAGACGCGCGCTGACGTCATCATCGCCCGCCTGCTTGTGCCGTCTACTCTGAGGACGGACGGGTCTGCCTGCTGTCTATTCCAGACAGAGCAGACAATCATGAATATTAAAGGTATGGGGGAGATGTGGGCAGTACAGCATGGGGGGAGATGTGGGCAGTACAGCATGGGGGGAGATGTGGGCAGTACAGCATGGGGGGGAGATGTGGGCAGTACAGCATGGGGGGGAGATGTGGGCAGTACAGCATGGGGGGCAGATGTGGGCAGTACAGCATGGGGGGAGATGTTGACAGTACAGCATGGGGGGGAGATGTGGGCAGTACAGCATGGGGGGGGGAGATGTGGGCAGTACAGCATGGGGGGAGATGTGGACAGTACAGCATGGGGGGGAGATGTGGGCAGTACAGCATGGGGGGAGATGTGGGCAGTACAGCATGGGGGGAGATGTGGGCAGTACAGCATGGGGGGAGATGTGGGCAGTACAGCATGGGGGGAGATGTGGGCAGTACAGCATGGGGGAGATGTGGGCAATACAGCATGGGGGGAGATGTGGGCAATACAGCATGGGGGAGATGTGGGCAATACAGCATGGGGGAGATGTGGGCAGTACAGCATGGGGGAGATGTGGGCAGTACAGCATGGGGGGAGATGTTGGCAGTACAGCATGGGGGGAGATGTGGGCAATACAGCATGGGGGAGATGTGGGCAGTACAGCATGGGGGAGATGTGGGCAGTACAGCATGGGGGGAGATGTGGGCAGTACAGCATGGGGGGAGATGTGGGCAGTACAGCATGGGGGGAGATGTGGGCAGTACAGCATGGGGGGAGATGTAGGCAGTACAGCATGGGGGGAGATGTTGACAGTACAGCGTGGGGGGAGATGTGGGCAGTACAGCATGGGGGGGGGGGAGATGTGGGCAGTACAGCATGGGGGGAGATGTGGGCAGTACAGCATGGGGGGGGAGATGTGGGCAGTACAGCATGGGGGGAGATGTGGGCAGTACAGCATGGGGGGAGATGTGGGCAGTACAGCATGGGGGGAGATGTTGACAGTACAGCGTGGGGGGAGATGTGGGCAGTACAGCATGGGGGGGGGAGATGTGGGCAGTACAGCATGGGGGGAGATGTGGGCAGTACAGCATGGGGGGGGAGATGTGGGCAGTACAGCATGGGGGGGGAGATGTGGGCAGTACAGCATGGGGGGAGATGTGGGCAGTACAGCATGGGGGGAGATGTGGGCAGTACAGCATGGGGGGAGATGAGGGCAGTACAGCATGGGGGGAGATGTGGGCAGTACAGCATGGGGGGAGATGTGGGCAGTACAGCATGGGGGGAGATGTGGGCAGTACAGCATGGGGGGAGATGTGGGCAGTACAGCATGGGGGGAGATGTGGGCAGTACAGCATGGGGGGAGATGTGGGGAAATGTGGACAGTACAGTATGGGGGAGATGTGGGGAAATGTGGACAGTACAGTATGGGGGAGATGTGGGGAAATGTGGACAGTACAGTATGGGGGAGATGTGGGGAAATGTGGACAGTACAGTATGGGGGAGATGTGGGGAAATGTGGACAGTACAGTATGGGGGAGATGTGGGGAAATGTGGACAGTACAGTATGGGGGAGATGTGGGGAAATGTGGACAGTACAGCATGGGGGAGATGTGGGGAAATGTGGACAGTACAGTATGGGGGAGATGTGGGGAAATGTGGACAGTACAGTATGGGGGAGATGTGGGGAAATGTGGACAGTACAGTATGGGGGAGATGTGGGGAAATGTGGACAGTACAGTATGGGGGAGATGTGGGGAAATGTGGACAGTACAGTATGGGGGAGATGTGGGGAAATGTGGACAGTACAGCATGGGGGAGATGTGGGGAAATGTGGACAGTACAGTATGGGGGAGATGTGGACATTACAGTTAAAGTTAAACTAACTTTCTACGTTTTTTTCTTAAAGTTTAATTAAAAAAAATTGTAAAAACTGTATGTGCTTTATAATTAATCGAAATTAGTCGATTAATCGATTAAAAAAAAACGATTAATCGAACAGGAAAATTTTAATCAATGACAGCCCTAGTTTTCAGGGATCATTTAAAAGGTAATAGAGTAGGAGATAAGAGGACAGATTGGGGTAGGGCATTCCATAGGATTGGAGAGGCTTTGGAAAAGTCCTGGAGGCGAGTATGGGAGGAGGTGACGAGGGCGCTAGAGAGCAGGAGGTCTTGAGAGGAACGAAGAGAAGGAGTAGGTTGGTATTTAGAGACTAGGCTAGTGATGTAGTTGGGGGCTAAATTGTGGATGGCTTTGTAAATAGTTGTTAGTATTTTGAATCGAATTTGTTGGGTGAGCGGAAGCCAGTGGAGGGATTGACAGAGAGGGGTAGCAGACACCAAGCGATTGGTAAGGTGGGCGAGTCTGGCAGCAGCATTCATGATGGATTGAAGAGGTGATAGGCTATTTAGAGGCAAGCCAATGAGAAGGGATTTGCAGTAGTCGAGGCGAGAGATGACCAGGGAGCGAATTAAGAGCTTTGTGGTGTCATTGGTTAGAAAGGGGCACATTTCGGAGATGTCGCAGAGGTTTAGGCACTACTGCCGCTGTCCTTACCTTTGCTATCACTCATTACTGACCCTTGGTTTGTTCCTGGACTAAACTTCCACGTGATCCAAACCTGCAATCACTTGTTACTGACCTTTGGCTTGTTTACTGACTACGCATCTGCTTTATCCCCATCTGCTATGTCTACCACTAGAACATGGCTTGCTCACCTCCTGGTGAGGTAATCCTGAGGACCGCGGCCTGGTACTAACACGCAACAAAACCCATGTCCACTATCAGGAGCTCTGGTGAGCACCGGTTAGTGCTTAGACCCGGCACCTCAGGTGAGCTCGCATCATCCAACAGGGTAAGCTGCTTGTGTACTTATCCTGCAGGTCAGTGAGAGCCTCTCTACTGCTATAGCTACTGGTCTCTGAGCGTCACCAAAGACGCGTTTCTGCCATGGGCACAGACAAGAGCCCAGCCGCGAGGACTGAGCACATAAAAAGGAGAATAATAGCATGACCAACAAAACTAGACAAAAAGAAGAAGTGAACCATCGAGTCTGTTCCTATTTTTAACCTTGTTTTAAAAAAAATTTCCATAAAGACATTATATTTTTTAACAAAAAACTCCTGAATGTTCACGGCGGCAATAATGAGAAAGAAGAAAAAACGTTTAGAAACATGTTTCGACTATGCGTATTGCATTCAACATGATGAAAAGGAGAACAATCAAACAAAATATGCAAAAACGGGTAAGGTCTTCTTAAGCAAGAGTGTGGGATACCTATGGGGAAACTTGCTTTGATATACTATGTGCTTTGGAGAAGCATTCTTCTGGAACAGATTGTGCTTGTAATCCAAGGTACTACTGTACAGTGATCAGCGCTAAAAATATGCACTGTTACTGTACTAATGACAGCCTCTGCGAAAGGGTTTAACATCTAAGGCGATCAAAGGGTTAAATGTGTGCCTAACCAGTGTTTTTGTGTAGTGTGGGAGGTTTTCACTAAGAGAAGTGATGGATTTTATTCCCTGCTTTGCAGGGACACACAATCCATCACTCCCCCCCCTCCCCTTGTTTAAATAGGCCCATTCTGTGTTTCTGCCCAACGATGGGCGGTTTGCCTTTGCCATTGCCTGGCTCCCGCAGATCGGCTTTTGCTGAGATTAATCACAGCAAAAGCGGGCCACTGGCGGCACGTGCACGCCCCCTAGGTGGAAGTGTAGAATCATGTATGTGTGTGTATATATATATATATATTGTGAGGGGTTAGCTCGGCAGCGGGTGTGTGTGATCCCCTGGATGGGTTCACAACACAAAATCAGGCACAGCAGACAGCGTTGTAGGTGCAAATAAACAAAAGATGCGGTTTATTTATGCTACATGCAGTGATACATATAACAGCCAAACAAAAATAAAACATGAAAATAAATCCTGGTCAGTTTGACCTCTAACTACACACTTAGACTCCCTGTCTAACAACTGAGTGCAGCCTTGTGCAGCACCAGTCCCTGTCTCTGTTGTAGAGGTTTGCCACACAGGCGTTAACTCACCGCACAGAACAAGTGTCAGACTCCCCAGTCTATACAACACAAAACTGGTTCCAGGATGGAGCATCTCCCTAAGCATGCTGGGTTTTTTGTAGAGGTCTTAATGAGCCCACTTACTTCAGCTGGGCTCATTAACTCTTCCCCTCTAGTTGTACAAGTCTGCATAAAGCCTGAATCTAGGGCACACATATTTCCCATCCTGGATACAATCAGGTGACTTTACCTGCCTGCTGCCACAATATATATATAATGATTCTGCACAGGACGGCCTCCCTGTAGCAGTATATCTGCTATGGGGTGGTTCTTAAACGGTCAACCAACTACCAACTTTTGCAGCCAAACATATTATGTATTCCAACTATTCTTTTTATGCCCCATACACACAGTCGGACATTCCGACCACAAAAGCCGTCAGATTTTTCCCCCCCCCCGATGGATTTTGGCCGAAATTTGCCTTGCATACACGCGGTCGCACAAAGTTGGTCGGAAAATCCGCTCTTTCGGAATGAGGTGACTAAAACAAGTACGACGGGACTACGTAGAGGCCAGTAGCCAATAGCTTTCGTCACCAATTTTTTTTTTTTCTGAGCACGCGTGGGCACTTTGTGCGTCGGAAATTCTCTACACACGACCGGGGAAAAAAAAAAAAAAAAAAAAGTCCGATCGGATTTTGTTGTCGGAAAATTTTAGATCCAGCTCTCAAACTTTTTTCCTTCGAAAAATTCCCACAGAAAAAGTCCAATAGAGCCCACACACACGATCGGATTTTCTCGACAACATATTTTCCGATCTGACTTTTTCTGTCGGAATTTCCGACCGCGTGTATGGGGCATTACTGTTTTGCCTGGAGTTTCACTTTAATGCTGGTATGATGGGGCATATGATTTGCAGCCTTACATGACAATGAATTCAGAAATTCAGAACAGGCAGGAGGGTGAGTGAAGATATCCCCCCCCCCCCAAAAAAAAGGGGGTCCGTACTCTCAAGAAGAGAGGTGGGAACACACAGTGGAGTACTCCCTAGATATGCTTTATTGAAAAATTGCACAAAAAATAAACAATTGGTAAACATTCACAAAAGATGGCTTCTTGAGGGTACGGACCGCTTTTTTTTGAGGCTCTTTTTCTGCACCCTCTGCCCGTTCCGAATCCTTTATTGGTCCTTATTGGTGAACTCCATCCTCACTTTGGATGAGTCGGAACGCCTACCATTGACCTGCCCAGTTGACACTCTGGTCAAAAGGTCCATGTCCTTTCCCTTAACCCCCTTTCCGATACATCAGATGACAATGAAGCCAACTTTGGGTCTGGCGAGATTAAAATCCCCCAGTGAGGATGAAGAGTAGATTTTTATTATCTTTTGGCTTAGACGAGAGACTGAGCGGTGAGTCCAAAGCCGGCTCTGGAAGCAGGGTCATCTTTAATATTGATTGGACCCTGGGCAAAACTTTTCTTGCCCCCCCCCCCCCCCCATGCAGTTTTGCTCTCCACCTGCTCTGAGACATACAATAAATAGCAGCTAGACTCAAAATCAGTTTACTGAATCAGATCATTCAGCGATTGCGATTGGTTGCCAGAGGTTACAGTGTATCATTACCGCTCACTGACTGGTTGCTAGAGGTTACAGTGTATCATTACCGCTCACTGACTGGTTGCCAGAGGTTACAGTGTATCATTACCGCTCACTGACTGGTTGCTAGAGGTTACAGTGTATCATTACCGCTCACTGACTGGTTGCTAGAGGTTACAGCACATGATTTCTGCTTGGTGATTGTTTGCTAGAGATTACTGTGTATATGACCTCAGGGGGGGCATGATATACATATGAATGCCGCCGCAATTTAAACATGAATGCCGGTAATTTACATGTAAACACAGGGTCTGCAGGTGAGTCATCTGTACACAACAATAAGGCAGAGCTGGGCAGCATTAGTAACAGCACTTCACACTGAGATATCGGGACACAGCACGGGACTAAAACCTCAAGGGACGAGGGAATTTAAACCAGGATAGTTGGCAAGTATGAGGCAGCTTCTTTGGGCCCCACAACAATGGCAGGGCCCAAGGCAGCTGCCCCTTTTGCCCTGCCTTAAAAACGGCCCTGTCTGGAAGGGACAAGGCCCCAGAGGTGGGGGGGGGGGGGGGGGGAGGGCACGAAGCATTTCAGCATTTCTCACAAAGTCACACGAAGGGAGAAAACCAAAAAAAAAAAAAGAAGAACAAAGTGAGCAATCAGCTGCAGAGTGTAACCTTTTCTAAATGATGTTTATCAGTTCATCAATATCAGGTCATTGTGAGGTCTCCACCGCAATAACAAACTTCAAAGCCCTGAGCCATGAGCATAGCGAGAAAAACAGAAACAAAAAAATAAAATCTGAGTCGGAACGCCGATGCTAAAGAGGAAGTAAAGGCAGTTGAAAAAAAAAAATAAAAAAAAAAAGGAACCTGCAAGGCAAAGGCATAATGAGCTAGTATGCATAGCATACTAGCTCATTATGAATAACTTACCTGAGAACGAAGCCCCCGAAGCGATCCTCCGTCTTCATGTCCGCCGATGCCATGGATCCCGGAGTGACTTCCGGGTCTCGCTGCTCTCCGGCGCTGTGATTCGCCGGAGCAGCGATGACGTCACTCCCGCGCATGCGCACGGGAGCTGACACTCGCGGCATGTCACCGCGATCTGCGGCCTGCCCAGTGCGCCTGCGCGGCGCTGTCTGCCAGCGGTGGCTGTCTTTTTGTAAATATCTCCTAAACCGTATAGGTTTAGGAGATATTTCTTGGACCTACAGGTAAGCCTTAATCTAGGGTAGACAGGAAAATCTGCATAGCCGGGGGGGGGGGGGGTTGGGGGATGCGCTGGCGCACCATGTTCCTATTCAGAATTCACGCTGTCCGCAGCGAGGACAAGGCGTTGTTTAGTATTTCTGTTAATCAGGTTTGATTCCACTCGGTTGACTGCCGCACTGAATCAGCTTCAGACCAGAAAAGGTAATCAAATGTGAAACCAGATTTTTGCCCTCAGTAAGGAAACACTGGAAAAAGCCCTTTCCGGCCTTCGGGGGGATTTGCGCTGTCACTTTGATTTCCTTGGTCGGAGCGGACAAGGCCACCCTAGGACTATTTCACAATCCAGGCCAGCCAAGGCCCCGGTTTGATGGGTGGGGGAGGGGGGGGGGGTTAGGGCTGCATGCAATGTCACCGCTTCAATTTAGCTCGGCTGCTGAGCAGAAACATGGCGTGGATTTGTAGAAAAGTCCCGACTGTTAAGTGTTGTACTGATTTAAAGACAACCTGCAGTTATAAAAAAATAAAAAAAATAAAAAATAATAATAAATAAATAAATAAATAAATAAAAAAATAAATAAAAAAAGAAGAAGAAAATCAGCACATACAGTGGCTAGGGCAGAGATGGGGAACCTCAGCACCCCAGAGGTTTTGAAACTACATTTCCCATGATGCTCCACTACCCTGCAGAGTGCCAGAGCATCATGGGAAATGTGGTTCCAAAACATCTGGGGTGCCGAGGTTCCCCATCACTGGGCTACAGCATCCAGTCCGTCCACTTTCCACTTCTGGTTCCCGCTATGAACCACTCGCTGAGCGCCCCATGGCACTTATACTGCCTCCGAGGCGGCAGGATCACTTCTACAGTATCCCACAAAATTGACACTGTTATACAAGCTGCACACTCACTACTTTACATTGTAGACAAGTGTCATTTCTTCAGCGTTGTCACATGAAAAAGATAGAAGAAAAGATTTACAAAAATGATATAAGAAAATAAGATATAATAAAATATTTACAAAAATTATATAATAAAATATTTACAAAAATGACATAATAAAATAAGATATAATAAAATATTTACAAAAATGATATAATAAAATAAGATATAATACGGTAAAATATTTACAAAAATGATATAATAAAATAAGATATAATAAACGATTTACAAAAATGATATAAGAAAATAAGATATAAGAAAATATTTACAAAAATTAAATAATAAA
This sequence comes from Lithobates pipiens, assembly GCF_037356315.1. Lineage (NCBI taxonomy): Eukaryota > Metazoa > Chordata > Amphibia > Anura > Ranidae > Lithobates > Lithobates pipiens. The sequence goes on from NW_027507787.1 coordinate 245,216,305, forward strand.
ATAAGATATAATAAAATATTTACAAAAATGATATAATAAAATATTTACAAAAATGATATGAGAAAATAAGATATAATAACAATTTACAAAAATAATATAATAAAATAAGATATAAGAAAATATTTACAAAAATTATATATCATTTTTGTAAATATTTTCTTATATCTGATTTTATTATATCATTTTTGTAAATATTTTCTTATATCTTATTTTATTTTATTATTTTTGTAAATTGTTTATTATATCTTATTTTCTCATATCATTTTTGTAAATATTTTCTTATATCCTTTTTGTAAATATTTTCTTATATCTTATTTTATTATAAGAAAATATTTACAAAAATAATATGAGAAAATAAGATATAATAAATGATTTACAAAAATGATATAAGAAAATACGGTAAAATATTTACAAAAATGATATAAGAAAATATTTACAAAAATGATATGAGAAAATAAGATATAATAAATGATTTACAAAAATATAATAAAATAAGTAATAATAAAATATTTACAGAAATGATATAATAAAATAAGATATAATAAAATATTTACAAAAATAATATAAGAAAATATTTACAAAAATTATATAATAAGATATAATAAAAAAATTTATTCTGCCTTTTCATGTGACAACACTGAAGAAATGACACTTGTCTACAATGTAAAGTAGTGAGTGTACAGCTTGTATAACAGTGTAAATTTCCTGTCCCCTCAAAATAACTCAACACACAGCCATTAATGTCTAAACCACTGGCAACAAAAGTGAGTACACCCCTAAGTGAAAATGTCCAAATTGGGCCCAATTAGCCATTTTCCCTCCCCGTTGTCATGTGACTCGTTAGTGTTACAAGGTCTCAGCTGTGAATGGGGAGCAGGTGTGTTAAATTTGGTGTTATCGCTCTCACTCTCTCATACTGGTCACTGGAAGTTCAACATGGCACCTCATGGCAAAGAACTCTCTGAGGATCTGGAAAAAAAGAATTGTTGCTCTACATAAAGATGGCCTAGGCTATAAGAAGATTGCCAAGACCCTGAAACTGAACTGCAGCACGGTGGCCAAGACCAAGAAAAGGACAGGCTCCACTCAGAACAGGCCTCGGCATGGTTGACCAAAGAAGTTGAGGTCACGTGCTCAGCGTCATATCCAGAGGTTGTCTTTGGGAAATAGACGTATGAGTGCTGCCAGCATTGCTGCAGAGGTTGTAGGGGGGGGGGGTCAGCCTGTCAGTGCTCGGACCATATGCCGCACACTGCGTCAAATTGGTCTGCATGGCTGTTGTCCCAGAAGGAAGCTCTTTCTAGGGATGATGCACAAGAAAGACCACAAACAGTTTGCTGAAGACAAGCAGACTAAGGAGATGGATTACTGGAACCATGTCCTGTGGTCTGATGAGACCAAGATAAAGGTATTTGGTGTCAGATGGTGACAAGCGTGTGTCACGGCAACCAGGTGAGGAGGACAAAGACAAATGTGTCTTGTCTACAGTCAAGCATGGTGGTGGGAGTGTCATGGTCTGGGGCTGCATGAGTGCTGCCGGCACTGGGGGGCTACAGATCATTGAGGGGACCATGAATGCCAACATGTACTGTGACATACTGAAGCAGAGCATGATCCCCTCCCTTCAGAGACTGGGCCGCAGGGCAGTATTCCAACATGATAACCACCCCAAACACACCTCCAAGACCACCACTGCCTTGCTAAAGAAGCTGAGGGTAAAGGTGATGGACTGGCCAAGCATGTCTCCAGACCTAAACCCTATTGATCATCAGATATATTTTTTTTTAATTTGAAAACCATTTATCTTTTTTTCTACCCACTTCACAATTATGTTGCCACTTTGTGTTGGTCTATCACATAAAATTCCAATAAAATAGATTTAGGTTTTTGGTTGTAACATGACAAAATGTGTAAAATTTCAAGGGGTATGAATACTTTTTCAAGGCATTGTGTGTGTGTGTATATATATATATATATATATATATATATATATATATATAGATAGATAGATAGATAGATAGATAGATAGATAGATAGATAGATAGAGAGAGAGGGAGATCTCTCTCTCTCTCTCTCTATATATATATATAGAGATCTCTCTCTCTCTCTCTATCTATATATATATAGAGATCTCTCTCTCTCTCTCTCTATCTATCTATATATATAGAGATCTCTCTCTCTCTCTCTCTCTCTATCTATATATATATATATATATATATAGAGATCTCTCTCTCTCTCTCTATCTATATATATATATATAGAGATCTCTCTCTCTCTCTCTATCTATATATATATATATAGAGATCTCTCTCTCTCTCTCTCTCTCTCTCTATATATATATATATATATATATAGAGATCTCTCTCTCTCTCTCTCTATCTATATATATATAGAGATCTCTCTCTCTCTCTCTCTATCTATATATATAGAGATCTCTCTCTCTCTCTCTCTCTCTATCTATATATATAGAGATCTCTCTCTCTCTCTCTCTATATATATATATATATATATATATATATATATATATATATATCTCTCTCTCTCTCTCTATATATTATATATATATATATATATATATATATATATATATATATATATATATATATATATATATATATATATATATATATATATATATATATATATATATATATATATATATATATACACACACACACACACACACACACACACACAGTATAAAGTATTTGTACACATAAAATAATTATTCAAATCTAAATGAAAACGATCACAGTTTTTTTTTTTTTTTTTATCATTTCCCGGCCAACCACCCCCACAATAACCTCGGTGTACATTTATGGAGGACCGGCCACACAAGGCACTTTGAATTCCCCAATAGAAGTTGCGGGGATCACTGGTCACATCCTCAAATCCTATTACAACACTTCTACGATAAGGGGCGCCCAAAGACATCTGCCCAAATAGCTAATACTATGCAGAAACAGCCGATCCCTCCCTGGACATTCCAACAGATTTCCCACTACATACACTCGACGAAGAAATTAACAGACTGCTCCCGACATTTGACGCCCTTCGAAACCCTATGCTCCGCGACCACGCCCTTATCCCATCTCGTCTCCCAAGCACATGCGCTCCTGTTCCAAGATTACAACCCCAATGCCTCCAAATTTTGCACGACATGGGAAAGAGACCTGGCCCTCACACTCACAGAGGATGACTGGCAGAACATCTTTTTCAATATCCATAAAGGCTCCATGAATGTATCCACCCAGGAGAATGGATACAAGATATTGTCACACTGGTACCGAACACCGGACAGATTACACAGATGGAACCCATCTACCCCAGATAACTGTTGGCGCTGCCATCAGAGTGGAGGCACGATGCTCCACATCTGGTGGTCTTGCCCCTTACTCCAACCTTTCTGGAAATCTATACACGAACTGATCAAAGACATAACAACCTATGAAGTACCTTTTACCCCAGCTCAATTTCTCTTACACCATGCCACCCTGTCACAAGCTACCTATCGTAAAACCATCATAATCCACATGATCAATGCAGCCAAACAATGTGTGCCAATACACTGGAAATCCCAGACAATCCCCTCTATCAAAGATTGGCTCCGTAGGATGCACAGAATATCAGAAATGGAAGAATTAATACACGTATCCAGAGACACCCCTGACAAATATAACCTCAAATGGGCCTGTTGGAAACACTTCATAACTACACCCGCATTCAAAAGACTGCAAAAACCTACAGGGTAATTCTTGAACCCCCTACTTAGCCTTTGTCAATTCTGTAGGGCCGTACCTCAAATATTAAATGCCCTTATGACGGCGACCACCCCCATCATTCTACGACTTTGGGACTCCTCGTTGTTTCACGTCTCAACCTCTTTCTAAGTAATTCACCACTAAAGACCCGTATATAATAGGGAGTCACATCCTTTTCAGGGAGAGCAACGGTGGACAGAATCCCCACTCCCCTCTATCCAGTACCCGTTTTCCCTATGCCTTCCCTCCCCCCCAACCCTCTCCCGGCCACAGGTAAAATGTCATGTTCCACACCCTTATCAAGGTCGTTCCCCCTCCCCCCCCCCCCCATTTCACCACCGGACAGATCCTGCCTCCTGAGCCCGGATTATAGAGAGCCAGGTCCGAGTAACCCGCTCACGGGCCTGTTTATATACCCCCTAACAGCAGGACCGTACAATATGCATGTTTATATAGCCTTACAGTGTTATACTTTTACTGTTACTGTCACACTACTACACATTGTCTTACGCATTATTGTGCATGTTTCATGTTTAAATGCCATGCTAACTGTAACAGTTGTTAATTTTATGTTTCCTGTTATCATCCTTTATACTCAATAAAATATGTTTGGAAAAAAAAAAAAAGAAGTTGCGGGGGCGCTGATCGGTGCTCCTGCATGTCAGGACAGAAAAATGCAGGTTTTATCTGACATGTAATACCGCTTCCCCGGCAGTAATGAGATAGTGACCTCTGCATCGCATGAAAGGTTTTTCGCTGACCTCACTTGCTGCTTCTCTTCTATTCTGGAAGACTCCTAAGCCTCGTACACACGATCGGGTTTTTATGTGCTGACAGGCTGTTGCCGGAAAATCCGACCCGTGTGCACGCTCCATCGGACAATTGTCGGATTTTCCGCTGACAAATGTTGGATGGCAGGTTTTGAAATTTTCCCAGTCTGTTGTCGGATTTTCCCGAGCGTGTGTGTACACAAGTCCGTCAGACAAAAGTCCAAAGTACAAACACGCATGCTCGGGAGCAAGGGCGGGCCGGAAGCGGTCGGTCTTGTAAACTCGCGCTCATAGTGGAGAATTAATATTCGTCATGCGAGAAATTATGGAATCTGGAAATGCAGCGCACAATTCTCTTCTTCTTTAATGGGATAATAATGAAGCTGCTTTGCTGGTGATACTGATGGAGTTCATTGCAAATGGATTTTTAAAGGCTTTTTTTTTCTAGTGATATCAAGAATGATATTATTATTATTATTACTATTATTATTATTATTATTAAGCTTTTTTTTTTTTTTGGGTAAGTTACCACAACACCATTATCCTGTAGTTTATAAGATCAAGGATACAACTATGTTGGGGTCCCTTGTTAATGTTACATTGTATTTTTTAAATGTAACTGCCGACCCCCAACTGTCATCACATAACACATTGCCAAGTATTATTCTACACTATTTTTTATTGTCCATTAAAAAATAAATAAATAGATAAAATTAGACATGCTATCTGCCAATAGAACTTAACCAAAAAGTGCATTCTCTGTATCCAAAAATATAGAAAATTTACCAAATCAAATCATGATTATTCAACCAAAAAATAAAATAAAAGCCTCATGCATGTGTCCTGCTTCTTAATATCGGGGGGTCAACAATGCCAAGAGTTGGTGAAAGCAGTGGGTCCGTCATCTGGAGATCGTTCCGAAAATCATCCGGATTATTCTCCTGGAGCTCCCGCAGCAAAGGCATATGACAGCATTGGTAACCATTAATAAAGCAACCAATTTCTGGTCCAAGAACTCCTCCTCCTCCTGTTCCTGGGCTGGACTTGGGTCAAAGCAATGACTCCAAGGCCAATAATAAATAACACGTCATCTCCTCCGATTCCACAACATGGCTGGTTGACGAACGGCCGTTCAGAAATGAACTGAAGAGCGCAAAATGAAAAGCACAAACTGAAAAGCGCGAACTGAAAAGCGTGAAATGAAAAGCGCAAACTGAAAAGCGCAAACTGAAAAGCGCAAACTGAAAAGAGTGAACTGAAAAGAGTGAACTGAAAAGCGCAAAATGAAAAGAGTGAACTGAAAAGCGCGAACTGAAAAGCGCAAAATGAAAAGAGTGAACTGAAAAGCGCAAACTGAAAAGCGCAAACTGAAAAGCGCAAAATGAAAAGAGTGAACTGAAAAGCGCGAACTGAAAAGCGCAAAATGAAAAGAGTGAACTGAAAAGCGCGAACTGAAAAGCGCGAACTGAAAAGAGCGAACTGAAAAGAGCGAACTGAAAAGAGCGAACTGAAAAGCGCAAACTGAAAAGCGCAAACTGAAAAGCGCAAACTGAAAAGAGTGAACTGAAAAGCGCGAACTGAAAAGAGTGAACTGAAAAGCGAGAACTGAAAAGCGCGAACTGAAAAGAGTGAACTGAAAAGAGTGAACTGAAAAGCGCGAACTGAAAAGCGTGAACTGAAAAGCGAGAACTGAAAAGCGAGAACTGAAAAGTGCAAACTGAAAAGAGTAAACTGAAAAGAGTGAACTGAAAAGAGTGAACTGAAAAGCGCGAACTGAAAAGCGTGAACTGAAAAGCGAGAACTGAAAAGCGAGAACTGAAAAGCGCAAACTGAAAAGAGTAAACTGAAAAGAGTGAACTGAAAAGCGCGAACTGAAAAGCGTGAACTGAAAAGAGCAAACTGAAAAGAGCAAACTGAAAAGCGCAAACTGAAAAGCGCAAACTGAAAAGCGCAAACTGAAAATCGCGAACTGAAAAGAGTGAACTGAAAAGCGCAAACTGAAAAGAGTGAACTGAAAAGAGTGAACTGAAAAGAGTGAACTGAAAAGAGCAAACTAAAAAGCGCAAACTGAAAAGCGAGAACTGAAAAGCGCAAACTGAAAAGAGTAAACTGAAAAGAGTGAACTGAAAAGCGCGAACTGAAAAGCGCGAACTGAAAAGCGTGAACTGAAAAGCGTGAACTGAAAAGAGCGAACTAAAAAGAGCGAACTGAAAAGAACGAACTGAAAAGAACGAACTGAAAAGCGCAAACTGAAAAGCGCAAACTGAAAAGCGCAAACTGAAAAGCGCAAACTGAAAAGAGTGAACTGAAAAGCGAGAACTGAAAAGCGTAAACTGAAAAGAGTGAACTGAAAAGAGTGAAGTGAAAAGAGTGAACTGAAAAGCGAGAACTGAAAAGCGAGAACTGAAAAGCGCAAACTGAAAAGAGTGAACTGAAAAGAGTGAACTGAAAAGCGCGAACTGAAAAGCGTGAACTGAAAAGCGAGAACTGAAAAGCGAGAACTGAAAAGTGCAAACTGAAAAGAGTAAACTGAAAAGAGTGAACTGAAAAGAGTGAACTGAAAAGCGCGAACTGAAAAGCGTGAACTGAAAAGCGAGAACTGAAAAGCGAGAACTGAAAAGCGCAAACTGAAAAGAGTAAACTGAAAAGAGTGAACTGAAAAGCGCGAACTGAAAAGCGTGAACTGAAAAGAGCAAACTGAAAAGAGCAAACTGAAAAGCGCAAACTGAAAAGCGCAAACTGAAAAGCGCAAACTGAAAATCGCGAACTGAAAAGAGTGAACTGAAAAGCGCAAACTGAAAAGAGTGAACTGAAAAGAGTGAACTGAAAAGAGTGAACTGAAAAGAGCAAACTAAAAAGCGCAAACTGAAAAGCGAGAACTGAAAAGCGCAAACTGAAAAGAGTAAACTGAAAAGAGTGAACTGAAAAGCGCGAACTGAAAAGCGCGAACTGAAAAGCGTGAACTGAAAAGCGTGAACTGAAAAGAGCGAACTAAAAAGAGCAAACTAAAAAGCGCAAACTGAAAAGCGCAAACTGAAAAGCGCAAACTGAAAAGCGCAAACTGAAAAGCGCAAACTGAAAATCGCGAACTGAAAAGCACGAACTGAAAAGAGCGAACTGAAAAGAACGAACTGAAAAGAGCGAACTGAAAAGAGCGAACTGAAAAGAACGAACTGAAAAGAGCGAACTGAAAAGAGCGAACTGAAAAGCGCAAACTGAAAAGCGCAAACTGAAAAGCGCAAACTGAAAAGAGTGAACTGAAAAGAGTGAACTGAAAAGAGTGAACTGAAAAGCGAGAACTGAAAAGCGCAAACTGAAAAGAGTGAACTGAAAAGAGTGAACTGAAAAGCGCGAACTGAAAAGCGCGAACTGAAAAGCGCGAACTGAAAAGCGAGAACTGAAAAGCGCAAACTGAAAAGAGTGAACTGAAAAGAGTGAACTGAAAAGCGCGAACTGAAAAGCGTGAACTGAAAAGCGTGAACTGAAAAGCGTGAACTGAAAAGAGCGAACTAAAAAGCGCAAACTGAAAAGCGCAAACTGAAAAGCGCAAACTGAAAATCGCGAACTGAAAAGCACGAACTGAAAAGAACGAACTGAAAAGAGCGAACTGAAAAGAGCGAACTGAAAAGAACGAACTGAAAAGAGCGAACTGAAAAGCGTGAACTGAAAAGCGTGAACTGAAAAGCGCAAACTGAAAAGCGCAAACTGAAAATCGCGAACTGAAAAGAGCGAACTGAAAAGAACGAACTGAAAAGAGCGAACTGAAAAGAGCGAACTGAAAAGCGCAAACTGAAAAGCGCAAACTGAAAATCGCGAACTGAAAATCGCGAACTGAAAAGCACGAACTGAAAAGAGCGAACTGAAAAGAACGAACTGAAAAGAGCGAACTGAAAAGAGCGAACTGAAAAGAACGAACTGAAAAGAGCGAACTGAAAAGCGCAAACTGAAAAGCGCGAACTGAAAAGAGTGAACTGAAAAGAGTGAACTGAAAAGCGCAAACTGAAAAGCGCAAACTGAAAATCGCGAACTGAAAAGCACGAACTGAAAAGAGCGAACTGAAAAGAACGAACTGAAAAGCGCAAACTGAAAAGCGCAAACTGAAAAGCGCAAACTGAAAAGAGTGAACTGAAAAGAGTGAACTGAAAAGCGCGAACTGAAAAGCGAGAACTGAAAAGCGCAAACTGAAAAGCGCAAACTGAAAAGCGCAAACTGAAAATCGCGAACTGAAAAGAGTGAACTGAAAAGAGTGAACTGAAAAGCGCAAACTGAAAAGAGTGAACTGAAAAGAGTGAACTGAAAAGAGTGAACTGAAAAGAGTGAACTGAAAAGAGCAAACTAAAAAGCGCAAACTGAAAAGCGAGAACTGAAAAGCGCAAACTGAAAAGAGTAAACTGAAAAGAGTGAACTGAAAAGCGCGAACTGAAAAGCGCGAACTGAAAAGCGTGAACTGAAAAGAGCGAACTAAAAAGAGCGAACTAAAAAGCGCAAACTGAAAAGCGCAAACTGAAAAGCGCAAACTGAAAAGCGCAAACTGAAAATCGCGAACTGAAAAGCACGAACTGAAAAGAGCGAACTGAAAAGAACGAACTGAAAAGAGCGAACTGAAAAGAGCGAACTGAAAAGAACGAACTGAAAAGAGCGAACTGAAAAGAGCGAACTGAAAAGCGCAAACTGAAAAGCGCAAACTGAAAAGCGCAAACTGAAAAGAGTGAACTGAAAAGAGTGAACTGAAAAGAGTGAACTGAAAAGAGTGAACTGAAAAGAGTGAACTGAAAAGCGAGAACTGAAAAGCGCAAACTGAAAAGAGTGAACTGAAAAGAGTGAACTGAAAAGAGTGAACTGAAAAGCGCGAACTGAAAAGCGCGAACTGAAAAGCGCGAACTGAAAAGCGAGAACTGAAAAGCGCAAACTGAAAAGAGTGAACTGAAAAGAGTGAACTGAAAAGCGCGAACTGAAAAGCGTGAACTGAAAAGCGTGAACTGAAAAGAGCGAACTAAAAAGCGCAAACTGAAAAGCGCAAACTGAAAAGCGCAAACTGAAAATCGCGAACTGAAAAGCACGAACTGAAAAGAACGAACTGAAAAGAGCGAACTGAAAAGAGCGAACTGAAAAGAACGAACTGAAAAGAGCGAACTGAAAAGCGCAAACTGAAAAGCGCAAACTGAAAAGAGTGAACTGAAAAGCGTGAACTGAAAAGCGTGAACTGAAAAGCGCAAACTGAAAAGCGCAAACTGAAAATCGCGAACTGAAAAGAGCGAACTGAAAAGAACGAACTGAAAAGAGCGAACTGAAAAGAACGAACTGAAAAGAGCGAACTGAAAAGAGCGAACTGAAAAGAACGAACTGAAAAGAGCGAACTGAAAAGCGCAAACTGAAAAGCGCAAACTGAAAAGCGCAAACTGAAAAGAGTGAACTGAAAAGCGTGAACTGAAAAGCGTGAACTGAAAAGCGTGAACTGAAAAGCGTGAACTGAAAAGCGCAAACTGAAAAGCGCAAACTGAAAAGAGCGAACTGAAAAGAACGAACTGAAAAGAGCGAACTGAAAAGAACGAACTGAAAAGCGCAAACTGAAAAGTGCAAACTGAAAAGAGTGAACTGAAAAGAGTGAACTGAAAAGAGTGAACTGAAAAGCGCGAACTGAAAAGCGCAAACTGAAAAGTGCAAACTGAAAAGAGTGAACTGAAAAGAGTGAACTGAAAAGCGAGAACTGAAAAGCGCAAACTGAAAAGAGTGAACTGAAAAGCGCGAACTGAAAAGCGTGAACTGAAAAGAGTGAACTGAAAAGAGTGAACTGAAAAGAGTGAACTGAAAAGCGCGAACTGAAAAGCGCAAACTGAAAAGTGCAAACTGAAAAGAGTGAACTGAAAAGAGTGAACTGAAAAGCGAGAACTGAAAAGCGCAAACTGAAAAGAGTGAACTGAAAAGCGTGAACTGAAAAGCGCGAACTGAAAAGCGAGAACTGAAAAGCGCAAACTGAAAAGAGTGAACTGAAAAGCGCGAACTGAAAAGCGTGAACTGAAAAGCGTGAACTGAAAAGCGTGAACTGAAAAGCGTGAACTGAAAAGCGTGAACTGAAAAGCGTGAACTGAAAAGAGCAAACTGAAAAGAGCAAACTGAAAAGAGCAAACTGAAAAGAGCAAACTGAAAAGAGCAAACTGAAAAGCGCAAACTGAAAAGCGCAAACTGAAAATCGCGAACTGAAAAGCACGAACTGAAAAGAGTGAACTGAAAAGCGAAAACTGAAAAGTGCAAAATGAAAAGCGTGAACTGAAAAGAGTGAACTGAAAAGCATGAAATGAAAAGCGTGAAATAAAAAGCACAAAATGAAAAACGCAAACTGAAAAGCGCAAACTGAAAAGCGCAAACTGAAAAGCGCAAACTGAAAAGCGAGAACTGAAAAGCGCAAACTGAAAAGAGTAAACTGAAAAGAGTGAACTGAAAAGCGCGAACTGAAAAGCGTGAACTGAAAAGAGCAAACTGAAAAGAGCAAACTGAAAAGCGCAAACTGAAAAGCGCAAACTGAAAAGCGCAAACTGAAAATCGCGAACTGAAAAGAGTGAACTGAAAAGCGCAAACTGAAAAGAGTGAACTGAAAAGAGTGAACTGAAAAGAGTGAACTGAAAAGAGCAAACTAAAAAGCGCAAACTGAAAAGCGAGAACTGAAAAGCGCAAACTGAAAAGAGTAAACTGAAAAGAGTGAACTGAAAAGCGCGAACTGAAAAGCGCGAACTGAAAAGCGTGAACTGAAAAGCGTGAACTGAAAAGAGCGAACTAAAAAGAGCGAACTGAAAAGAACGAACTGAAAAGAACGAACTGAAAAGCGCAAACTGAAAAGCGCAAACTGAAAAGCGCAAACTGAAAAGCGCAAACTGAAAAGAGTGAACTGAAAAGCGAGAACTGAAAAGCGTAAACTGAAAAGAGTGAACTGAAAAGAGTGAAGTGAAAAGAGTGAACTGAAAAGCGAGAACTGAAAAGCGAGAACTGAAAAGCGCAAACTGAAAAGAGTGAACTGAAAAGAGTGAACTGAAAAGCGCGAACTGAAAAGCGTGAACTGAAAAGCGAGAACTGAAAAGCGAGAACTGAAAAGTGCAAACTGAAAAGAGTAAACTGAAAAGAGTGAACTGAAAAGAGTGAACTGAAAAGCGCGAACTGAAAAGCGTGAACTGAAAAGCGAGAACTGAAAAGCGAGAACTGAAAAGCGCAAACTGAAAAGAGTAAACTGAAAAGAGTGAACTGAAAAGCGCGAACTGAAAAGCGTGAACTGAAAAGAGCAAACTGAAAAGAGCAAACTGAAAAGCGCAAACTGAAAAGCGCAAACTGAAAAGCGCAAACTGAAAATCGCGAACTGAAAAGAGTGAACTGAAAAGCGCAAACTGAAAAGAGTGAACTGAAAAGAGTGAACTGAAAAGAGTGAACTGAAAAGAGCAAACTAAAAAGCGCAAACTGAAAAGCGAGAACTGAAAAGCGCAAACTGAAAAGAGTAAACTGAAAAGAGTGAACTGAAAAGCGCGAACTGAAAAGCGCGAACTGAAAAGCGTGAACTGAAAAGCGTGAACTGAAAAGAGCGAACTAAAAAGAGCAAACTAAAAAGCGCAAACTGAAAAGCGCAAACTGAAAAGCGCAAACTGAAAAGCGCAAACTGAAAAGCGCAAACTGAAAAGCGCAAACTGAAAATCGCGAACTGAAAAGCACGAACTGAAAAGAGCGAACTGAAAAGAACGAACTGAAAAGAGCGAACTGAAAAGAGCGAACTGAAAAGAACGAACTGAAAAGAGCGAACTGAAAAGAGCGAACTGAAAAGCGCAAACTGAAAAGCGCAAACTGAAAAGCGCAAACTGAAAAGAGTGAACTGAAAAGAGTGAACTGAAAAGAGTGAACTGAAAAGCGAGAACTGAAAAGCGCAAACTGAAAAGAGTGAACTGAAAAGAGTGAACTGAAAAGAGTGAACTGAAAAGCGCGAACTGAAAAGCGCGAACTGAAAAGCGCGAACTGAAAAGCGAGAACTGAAAAGCGCAAACTGAAAAGAGTGAACTGAAAAGAGTGAACTGAAAAGCGCGAACTGAAAAGCGTGAACTGAAAAGCGTGAACTGAAAAGCGTGAACTGAAAAGAGCGAACTAAAAAGCGCAAACTGAAAAGCGCAAACTGAAAAGCGCAAACTGAAAATCGCGAACTGAAAAGCACGAACTGAAAAGAACGAACTGAAAAGAGCGAACTGAAAAGAGCGAACTGAAAAGAACGAACTGAAAAGAGCGAACTGAAAAGCGTGAACTGAAAAGCGTGAACTGAAAAGCGCAAACTGAAAAGCGCAAACTGAAAATCGCGAACTGAAAAGAGCGAACTGAAAAGAACGAACTGAAAAGAGCGAACTGAAAAGAGCGAACTGAAAAGCGCAAACTGAAAAGCGCAAACTGAAAATCGCGAACTGAAAATCGCGAACTGAAAAGCACGAACTGAAAAGAGCGAACTGAAAAGAACGAACTGAAAAGAGCGAACTGAAAAGAGCGAACTGAAAAGAACGAACTGAAAAGAGCGAACTGAAAAGCGCAAACTGAAAAGCGCGAACTGAAAAGAGTGAACTGAAAAGAGTGAACTGAAAAGCGCAAACTGAAAAGCGCAAACTGAAAATCGCGAACTGAAAAGCACGAACTGAAAAGAGCGAACTGAAAAGAACGAACTGAAAAGCGCAAACTGAAAAGCGCAAACTGAAAAGCGCAAACTGAAAAGAGTGAACTGAAAAGAGTGAACTGAAAAGCGCGAACTGAAAAGCGAGAACTGAAAAGCGCAAACTGAAAAGCGCAAACTGAAAAGCGCAAACTGAAAATCGCGAACTGAAAAGAGTGAACTGAAAAGAGTGAACTGAAAAGCGCAAACTGAAAAGAGTGAACTGAAAAGAGTGAACTGAAAAGAGTGAACTGAAAAGAGTGAACTGAAAAGAGCAAACTAAAAAGCGCAAACTGAAAAGCGAGAACTGAAAAGCGCAAACTGAAAAGAGTAAACTGAAAAGAGTGAACTGAAAAGCGCGAACTGAAAAGCGCGAACTGAAAAGCGTGAACTGAAAAGAGCGAACTAAAAAGAGCGAACTAAAAAGCGCAAACTGAAAAGCGCAAACTGAAAAGCGCAAACTGAAAAGCGCAAACTGAAAATCGCGAACTGAAAAGCACGAACTGAAAAGAGCGAACTGAAAAGAACGAACTGAAAAGAGCGAACTGAAAAGAGCGAACTGAAAAGAACGAACTGAAAAGAGCGAACTGAAAAGAGCGAACTGAAAAGCGCAAACTGAAAAGCGCAAACTGAAAAGCGCAAACTGAAAAGAGTGAACTGAAAAGAGTGAACTGAAAAGAGTGAACTGAAAAGAGTGAACTGAAAAGAGTGAACTGAAAAGCGCAAACTGAAAAGAGTGAACTGAAAAGAGTGAACTGAAAAGAGTGAACTGAAAAGCGCGAACTGAAAAGCGCGAACTGAAAAGCGCGAACTGAAAAGCGAGAACTGAAAAGCGCAAACTGAAAAGAGTGAACTGAAAAGAGTGAACTGAAAAGCGCGAACTGAAAAGCGTGAACTGAAAAGCGTGAACTGAAAAGAGCGAACTAAAAAGCGCAAACTGAAAAGCGCAAACTGAAAAGCGCAAACTGAAAATCGCGAACTGAAAAGCACGAACTGAAAAGAACGAACTGAAAAGAGCGAACTGAAAAGAGCGAACTGAAAAGAACGAACTGAAAAGAGCGAACTGAAAAGCGCAAACTGAAAAGCGCAAACTGAAAAGAGTGAACTGAAAAGCGTGAACTGAAAAGCGTGAACTGAAAAGCGCAAACTGAAAAGCGCAAACTGAAAATCGCGAACTGAAAAGAGCGAACTGAAAAGAACGAACTGAAAAGAGCGAACTGAAAAGAACGAACTGAAAAGAGCGAACTGAAAAGAGCGAACTGAAAAGAACGAACTGAAAAGAGCGAACTGAAAAGCGCAAACTGAAAAGCGCAAACTGAAAAGCGCAAACTGAAAAGAGTGAACTGAAAAGCGTGAACTGAAAAGCGTGAACTGAAAAGCGTGAACTGAAAAGCGTGAACTGAAAAGCGCAAACTGAAAAGCGCAAACTGAAAAGAGCGAACTGAAAAGAACGAACTGAAAAGAGCGAACTGAAAAGAACGAACTGAAAAGCGCAAACTGAAAAGTGCAAACTGAAAAGAGTGAACTGAAAAGAGTGAACTGAAAAGAGTGAACTGAAAAGCGCGAACTGAAAAGCGCAAACTGAAAAGTGCAAACTGAAAAGAGTGAACTGAAAAGAGTGAACTGAAAAGCGAGAACTGAAAAGCGCAAACTGAAAAGAGTGAACTGAAAAGCGCGAACTGAAAAGCGTGAACTGAAAAGAGTGAACTGAAAAGAGTGAACTGAAAAGAGTGAACTGAAAAGCGCGAACTGAAAAGCGCAAACTGAAAAGTGCAAACTGAAAAGAGTGAACTGAAAAGAGTGAACTGAAAAGCGAGAACTGAAAAGCGCAAACTGAAAAGAGTGAACTGAAAAGCGTGAACTGAAAAGCGCGAACTGAAAAGCGAGAACTGAAAAGCGCAAACTGAAAAGAGTGAACTGAAAAGCGCGAACTGAAAAGCGTGAACTGAAAAGCGTGAACTGAAAAGCGTGAACTGAAAAGCGTGAACTGAAAAGCGTGAACTGAAAAGCGTGAACTGAAAAGAGCAAACTGAAAAGAGCAAACTGAAAAGAGCAAACTGAAAAGAGCAAACTGAAAAGAGCAAACTGAAAAGCGCAAACTGAAAAGCGCAAACTGAAAATCGCGAACTGAAAAGCACGAACTGAAAAGAGTGAACTGAAAAGCGAAAACTGAAAAGTGCAAAATGAAAAGCGTGAACTGAAAAGAGTGAACTGAAAAGCATGAAATGAAAAGCGTGAAATAAAAAGCACAAAATGAAAAACGCAAACTGAAAAGCGCAAACTGAAAAGCGCAAACTGAAAAGCGCAAACTGAAAAGCATAAACTGAAAAGCGCAAACTGAAAAGCGCGAATCAACACTCACCAAACTTCTACGAACACAAAATTAGAACAGAAGGAGCCCAAAGGGTGGCGCCAAAGAGCTGAAAAAACACATAGTACGTCACTAGGTTCGTGTTTGTTGGCCGACAATTTCTTGCCGCTTGTATGCAAGACAAGTTCCTGACCAATGCCCTTCGGACAATATCCGAAGTTTTGTCTGCGGAAAATCCGATCGCGTGTGAGAGGCTTCAGGCCAAGGAAATCTGTTTGGAAATTGTTGGCTGAAAGGCAGTTTTTTTTTTTTCTGCTGCAATGCAAATGATTGTCTCACTATCTCTTTATACGGTACTAAGCTACTCGGAGAAAAGAGGAAAAAAAAAATAAAAATAAAAAAAGAGAGAGGGATTTTTGTTCTGGTCGGAAAGTTCTCATATCTGCTGAAGACAGAACACTGGAACGCTTTGTGATTGCGGCACCGCCGGACCTCGCCAACCTCGCCAACTTCCCGGGGCCAACCTACAGACATTCTAAAGACAATTTTAATGGAAAGAGATAACTCTTTCTGCGAGTCGTTTATCAGCGCCTGTGAACACGGCGTAAACACCATAATCCATTTTGGGTTCTAAATTGCGGAAAGAAACACAAATAACGCTTTTATCCATCTGCCTTAAAAAAAATATATATATATAAAAAAAAAAAAATAACAAAAAAGGAGAAACTCAGAAGAAAGGTTTGTAAGAAAACAAAATGCAGAAATCTATTCCTTCCCGGCACACAGTGTGGTTCCCGGCCTCCACCCAACCGCATCCGATTCCTATCACAACAACAGGCAGCAATAACAGGAACATGTATTTCATACAAAGTCACACACAGACAGAGGTGATTACTGGACCTGGAAATGATTGCACGTCTATGGATACACCTCTGCTCTTGTAGGCAGGTTCCTACGTGAAGAGTGTCCCTAAACCCACATCATAAAAAAAAAAACTATCATTATATGGTGTATTCCGTGCTGATCATACTCACTCAGTCACTGTGAGATTCCTTTGCTCTATTCTTCAAAAATCCTGGTTGATCCCCCTGCTCTATCCCCCCCCCCCCCTTCTGTCCATGTCCCCAGTGCAGCTAGTACATTTTTCAGATTGGTGTTGACAACTCTGGACATGTTCAGTTGTCAGTGAGTTTCTATGCGGAGCGTTACCTCCCCATCACATCTGAGCAGCCCCATGTGACTATAGAGTCACACATGTTGGGGGGGGGGGGGGTATACACAGTGGTAAATGACAGCCCGTTTCCTCCACCCCCCTCCCCCTTTATGCCCACTAATCAGCTCAACACAATGGAGGGGGTGGGATATTTCTTGTAGGTTGATGGAGGCTTCACCTCCCTCTTATTCTAAGACACAGGCTGGAGGGGCATGGCATAGCCAGAGATCCACCCACACCGTTTTAGTGGCAAAAAGAAAATAATAAAGATTTGATTTATACACATTGTTAGGTCCATAGTTAACCCCTTGATTACCCAAGATGTTAACCGCTTCCCAGCCAGTGTCGTTAGTACAGTGACAGTGTATAGTATCACTGTATAATTGTCACTGGTGATGTTAGTTCCCACCAGTGGCGGTTGGTGGTTTATTGGTGGTATATTATTTTTGGAGGGGAGGCGGTAAACAATGCACCCACATTCAAAACCCAACCCCCATTCTGGTCGGTCACCAGCTGTCAGGGTTTAGCTCAGCCCTTCCTTCTATGAGCTGGCCACTCAGCTGTTGGCTAATTGCCAGCTCCCATCTCTCTTCACAAGTTGCTTAGCTGTTGATGATCCTGCTAGTCAGTCCTGCCTACTTAAAGCGGGA
Organism: Lithobates pipiens; assembly: GCF_037356315.1. Classification (NCBI taxonomy): domain Eukaryota; kingdom Metazoa; phylum Chordata; class Amphibia; order Anura; family Ranidae; genus Lithobates; species Lithobates pipiens. The sequence goes on from NW_027507787.1 coordinate 245,233,672, forward strand.
TTCCACCCTAAAGTGGAACCTCCGCTGATCGGATCCCTCCCCCCCTCCGGTGTCACAATTGACACCTTTCAGGGGGGAGGGGGGTGGAGATACCTGTAAAAGACAGGTATTTTCACCCACTTCCGGGCATAGACTCCCGTGGGAGTCTACGCCATTTCCTGCCCTGTCGCGCTGTCTGCTGGGACACACACGGGTCCCAGGGACAGCGCGGAGATTTCCTATTGGGCGGCGCGGCTCGCGCATGCGCAGTAGGGAACCGGGAAGTGAAGCCGATTCGCTTCACTTCCTGATTCCCTCACCTAGAATGGTGGCGACAGCAGCCGAGGGCCGAGCGATCGATCGGCCTCGGCTGCCGGCATCGCTGGAACCCGGGACAGGTGAGTGTCCATTTATTAAAAGTCAGCAGCTGTAGTATTTATAGCTGCTGGCTTTTAATATTTTTTTTTTTGGTGGAATCCCTCTTTAAGCCGTCCAGTCCAGAGGAGCTCTGCCTTCGCCTTGGTCAAATCACAAGAAACAATCTCCTACATTCCTGTTTAAAGACTGGCTTTGCTGACATCCCTTCTGGCTCCAGATCCTGCTTGCTGTTCCACTACTTTGATCCCTGACTTCTGGCTTGGCTGACTATCCGTTCCGGTTACTGAACTCTGGCTATGTTTTGACTACGTTTGTTCTTTTTACTTTTATTATTAGACAAGTGCTATTTAACTGTACTTCTGTCTCGGTCTGATTTCATGGTTTCTGACACCAGCCCCGCATTTACCCCTTCTAAGTTGCGGGCAGCACTTCCCCTGCGCCTCCTCTGCATCAAGGCGGCTTCCACTGTGCGTCTCCTCCCTCCTCCTCCTCCTAGGCCAATAGGATCGCTTCTTCTTTCGGCCAATTGGAAACAGGGCTCATGGACCCATCAGGAGGAGAATCAGGAAGTCAATAGCGAATATTTATTCACTATTGCAGCACAACTGGGTGGGCGCAGGGCGCAGTGCTCTGCACCCCAAGCCCACCCTTTTTAAAAGCCTATTAAAGCCTCTGGCTCTAATCACATGCTTCAGAAAAAAGAAAAAAACATTGCAATCCATGCGTCTGGCTACCTTGCATGTAGATTAGGGGGCTGAATGCATGCACGGGGGCGGCACCCTGCATGTAGATTAGGGGCTGAATGCATGCATGGGGGGTGGCACCCTGCATGTAGATTAGGGGGCTGGATGCATCCATGGGGGGCGGCACCTTGCATGTAGATTAGGGGGCTGGAAGCATGCACGGGGGCGGCACCCTGCATGTAGATTAGGGGCTGAATGCATGCACGGGGGGCGGCACCCTGCATGTAGATTAGGGGGCTGGATGCATGCACGGGGGTGGCACCCTGCATGTAGATTAGGGGGCTGGACGCATGCACGGGGGGCATCCTGCATGTAGATTAGGGGGCTTGACACATCCATGGGGGGCAGCACCTTGCATGTAGATTAGGGGGCTGGAAGCATGCACGGGGGGGGGGGGGGGGCGGCGCTCTGCATATAGATAAGGGAGCTGGACACATGCACGGGGGGCGGCACCTTGTATGTAGATTAGGGGGCTGGAAGCATGCACGGGGGGGGGGCGGCGCTCTGCATATAGATTAGGGGGCTGGACGCATGCACGGGGGCGGCACCTTGCATGTAGATTAGGGGGCTGGACGCATGCACGGAGGCGGCACCCTGCATGTACATTAGGGGGCTTGACGCATCCATGGGGGCTGCACCTTGCATGTAGATTAGGGGGCTGGACGCATGCACAGGGGGGGGCGGCGCTCTGCATATAGATTAGGGGGCTGGACGCATGCACGGGGGCGGCACCTTGCATGTAGATTAGGGGGCTGGACGCATGCACAGGGGGGCGGCGCTCTGCATATAGATTAGGGGGCTGGACGCATGCACAGGGGGGCGGCGCTCTGCATATAGATTAGGGGGCTGGACGCATGCACGGGGGCGGCACCTTGCATGTAGATTAGGGGGCTGGACGCATGCACTGGGGAGGCACCCTGCATGTAAATTAGGGGGCTGGACGCATGCACTGGGGAGGCACCCTGCATGTAAATTAGGGGGCTGGACGCATGCACGGGGGGAGGCACCCTGCATGTAAATTAGGGGGCTGGACGCATGCACGGTGGGAGGCACCCTGCATGTAAATTAGGGGGGCTGGACGCATGCATAGGGGGCGGCGCTCCTGCACCCTGCATTACGGGCTGCCACTGATTCCCACCCAGCGTCAGTTAGTGTCAGATTTCTCTCCACACTATCACAGTCCCGTCCCTGTCCTCATCGCTGACCACCGCTATTACTAGTATAGTAAAAAGGAAATCCAGAATATATACCATAGTCTGTAGACCTTATAACTTTCCTGCTAAACCAATTAATAAACACTTATTGCGATTTTTTTTTTTTTTTTTTTTTTTACCAAAGACATGTAGCAAAATACATTTTTTTCCTGAATTAAATGAAGAAATTCAATTTTATTGGATATGTTTTATAATAGAAAGTAGAAAACACTTTTATTTTTCAAACGTTTTGGTCTTTTTGTAATCAAATACCACAAAAAGAAAGCTCCAATTGTGTGAACAAAATTATATACATTTCATTTGGGTACAGAGTTGCATGACCGCGCAATTACCAGTTAGGGCCGGTTCACACAGCGATGCGCGGCGAGGCGTCTCCGACTTGCCTCGCCGCGACCTGCACGGACCTCAGCGGCGACTTGCAGAGGACTTCTGCATAGAAGTCAATGCAAGTCGCCCCCGAAGTCGCCCCGAAGTAGTACAGGAACCTTTTTTCTGAGTCGGAGCGACTCGAGTCGCTCCTCTCAGAACGGTTCCATAGCACTGAATGGGGGCGACTTGCGGGAGCGAGGCGAGGCGAGCTGTGTCGCCTCGCCTCGCGTCGCAGTGTGAACCGGCCCTTAAAGTAGCGCAAAAAAAGAAAAAAGGCCTGGTCATGAAGGGGGATAAACCTCCCAGAGCTGAAGTGGTTAATTCACCATCTGCTCCAATGTGAAAAAAAAAAATCTAGAACCCTCCAATTCACGAATGCCATTGTAATAAATAGCCCTCTAATCCTACAAACTAGGGCATTCCTGTTTCTGGAAACATGTGAAGTACATCGGTTTTCACCTCGCTGTGAACATACCGAAAATGGGTCATAAGACATCAAAAGGAAATAAAGCCGTAAAAAAAAAAAGGATAATAAATCATTAGGATTTGATTAACACCACAAATGCTTCATGTTAACAACTTGACACTATTTAATAAAGTTCCTTCCCAGTATTTTACCTTGAGTGACTTTCAATGTAAGTAAAGCCGACAAGTTCCTCTAAATATACAAAAAAAAACATGGGATGGAGATTTTCACACTCAGAGAAGATCACAACCACGAATGAGTGTTTCTCAATGGGATTTACTCCATGCATGTTGGAGAAACCCTCCATAAAGCAATACAGCGCCTTGCAGAAGTATTCACCCCCCTTGGCTTTTTACCTATTTTGTTACATTACAGCCTTTAGTTAAATTTTTTTTTTTTTAATCTGAATTATATGTGATGGATCAGAACACAATAGTCTAAGTTGGTGAAGTAAAAATAGAAAAATATATACATAAAACTATTTTTCAGAAATAAAAAATCGGATAATTGTCATGTGCGTATGTATTCACCCCCCTTTGTTATGAAGCCCATAAAAAGCTCTGGTGCCACCAATTACCTTCAGAAGTCACATAATTCATGAAATGATGTCCACCTGTGTGCAATCTAAGTGTCACATGATCTGTCATTACATAGACACACCTTTGTGAAAGGCCCCAGAGGCTGCAACACCTAAGCAAGAGGCACCACTAACCAAACACTGCCATGAAGACCAAGGAACTCTCCGAACAAGTCAGGGACAATGTTGTTGAGAAGTACAAGTCAGGGTTGGGTTAAAAAAAAAAAATCCAAATCTTTGATGATCCCTAGGAGCTCCATCAAATCTATCATAACCGAATGGAAAGAACATGGATCAACAGCAAACCTGCCAAGAGACGGCGGCACACCAAAACTCACAGAGCGGGCAAGGAGGGCATTAATCAGAGAGGAGCACAGAGACCTAAGGTAACCCTGGAGGAGCTTCGGAGTTCCACAGCAGAGACTGGAGTATCTGTACATAGGACGACAATAAGCCGTACGCTCCATAGAGTTGGGCTTTATGTCAGAGTGGCCAGAAGAAAGACATTACTTTCACCAACAAACAAAATGGAACGTTTTGAGTTTGGGAAAAGGCATGTGGGAGACTCTCAAAATGTATGGAGGAAGGTGATCTGGTCTGATGTATGGAGGAAGGTGCTCTGGTCTGATGTATGGAGGAAGGTGCTCTGGTCTGATGTATGGAGGAAGGTGATCTGGTCTGATGTATGGAGGAAGGTGCTCTGGTCTGATGTATGGAGGAAGGTGCTCTGGTCTGATGTATGGAGGAAGGTGATCTGGTCTGATGTATGGAGGAAGGTGATCTGCTCTGATGTATGGAGGAAGGTGATCTGGTCTGTATGGAGAAAGGTGCTCTGGTCTGATGTATGGAGGAAGGTGATCTGGTATGATGTATGGAGGAAGGTGATCTGCTCTGATGTATGGAGGAAGGTGATCTGGTCTGATGTATGGAGGAAGGTGATCTGGTCTGATGTATGGAGGAAGGTGATCTGGTCTGATGAGACTAAAATTGAACTTTTTGCCCATCAAAGAAAACGCTGTGTCTGGCGTAAACCCAACACATCACATCACCCAAAGAACACCATCCCCACTGTGAAACATGGTGGTGGCAGCATCATGCTGTGGGGATGTTTTTCAGCAGTCAGGACTGGGAAACTGGTCAGAGTTGAGGGAAAGATGGACAATGGACAATGACCCCAAACACACTGCTAAAGCAACACTTAAGTGGTTTAAGGGGAAACATGGAAATGTGTTGGAATGGCCTAGTCAAAGCCCAGACTTCAATCCAATAGAAAATCTGTGGTCAGACTTAAAGATTGCTGTTCACAAGCGCAAACCATCCAACTTGAAGGAGCTGGAGCAGTTTTGCAAAGGAGGAGGAATGGGCAGAAATTCCAGTGGTGAGATGTGGGAAGACTCAGAGACTTATCCAAAGAGACTTGGAGCTGTGATAGCCGCAAAAGGGATCTACAAAGTATTGACTTTAGGGGGGTGAATAGTTATGCACATTGACTTTTTCTGTTATTTTGTCCTATTTGTTGTTTGCTTCACAATAAATAAAAAACAAAAATCTTCAAAGTTGTGGGCGTGTTCTGTAAATTAAATGATGCAAATCCTCAAACAATCCATATTAATTCCAGGTTGTGAGGCAACAAAACACGAAAAATGCCAAGGGGGGTGAATACTTTTGCAAGGCACTGTATATCCACTTTCAGACCGGACCAATTTGCTGGTCAAAGACCAGACCACTTTTTGCGATTCGGCACTGCGTCGCTTTAACTGACAATTGCGCGGTCGTGCGACGTGGCTCCCAAACAAAATTGACGTCCTTTTTTTCCCACAAATAGAGCTTTCTTTTGGTGGTATTCGATCACCCCTGCGGTTTTTATTTTTTGCGCTATAAACAAAGATAGAGCGACAATTTTGAAAAAAACGCATTATTTTTTACTTTTTGTTATAATAAATATCCCCCAAAAATATATAAAAAAACATTTTTTTCCCTCAGTTTAGGCCGATACGTATTCTACATATTTTTGGTAAAAAAAATCGCAATAAGCGATTATTGATTGGTTTGCGCAAAAGTTATAGCGTCTACAAAATAGGGATAGTTTTATAGCATTTTTATTAATCATTTTTAATTTTTTTTTTTTTACTAGTAATGGCGGCGATCAGCGATTTTTATTGTGACTGCGACATTATGGGGGACCCATCGGACATTTTTGACACATTTTTGGGACCATTGTCATTTATACAGTAATCACTGCTATATAAATGCAGTGATTCCTGTGTAAATGACACTGGCAGTGAAGGGGTTAACCAGGAGGTGGCAGTGTAGGGGTTAAGTGTTCCTAGGGGTGTGTTACTAACTGTGGGGGGGCTGGGCTTTCATTTAGTGAACACTGATCTCTGCTCCAATCACATGGAGCAGAGATCAGCGTCACTAGTTGCTAGGCAGAATGGAGAGATGTTGTTTACAACGGCACTTCACCCTTCGGCCGCTCCGTGAGACGATCACGGGGATGCCCGCGGCGATCGAGTCCGCAGGTCCCGCGACCGGACTCACAGGGGTCCCGACCAGCGCGGGAGCGCGCCGCCGGCGGCGCGCTCCCGATGGCAGGGCGGCAAATTTAAAGGGTCGTACATGTACGCCCATTTGCCTGCCCGTGCCATTCTGTCGACGTACATCGGCATGCGCTGGTCGGCAAGTGGATATACAGTTGTGCTCATAAGTTTACACACCCTGGCAGAATTTATCCAGTGCTGCACTGACGTTTCCGGATTCCGAGTCATGGGGAATGTATAAATATAAATATAAAATGCTAAATACCTTTTTCTCATCAGCAGTATATAGCAGTCTTGTGACTTTTATCAGTGTCTGGTTAAATCTTGTAGGAGGGGTTTTCATGCTACTCTGATTGTCCTATGAGGCTGCAGGACCCCTGACCCTCTGTCTGTACAGTGCCGATTTGCCCTGTACTGATCACATGCACCCCCCCAAGAAAAAAAAAGAAAAGAAAAACTATCTAGCAATACCCACCAAACTGAGCATGTGCAGAGCGACTCCAAAGCCTCTGCCTTATTAAAAGATGGATTGGGGACAGTGGAAGAAGGGGAGGATCAGAGAAGACAGGATCAAACAGTCTTTTTTTTACACAGGGCGGAGGATTAACCCCTTAGCTTCCACGGTGAGTATAACAAGCATGCTTTACTGCAAGGATATGTAATTAGCGGACCTCCAGCTGTTGCAGAACTACAATTCCCATGAGGCATAGCAAGACTCTGACAGCCACAAGCGTGACACCCAGAGACAGAGGCATGATGGGGACTTGTAGTTTTGCAACAGCTGGAGGTCCGCTAATTGCATATCCCTGCTTTACTGCATATACAGGCCGATTTTACTGTGCAGCAACCCCTCCGAGCCGCTCTCCCCGCCCCCCCTTTTGCTTACCTGAGCCCCCCCGGTAATTCCTGCGACGGGAACGAGCACGCCAGCTCCGGCCGGTGTCTTGTGTCCCGATTGGATAGATTGATAGCAGCCCAGCCATTGGCTCCCGCTGCTGTCAATCAATTCCAATGACGCCGGGGGGGGGGGAGGGGGAAGCGGGGGCGAGTCCTGCTGTCTGTGTCAATAGACACAGCAGCAGCAGGACGCGGGAGCGTGCCCGCACGGGCGCCCCCTCTGAGGGAGAACGCTTCTCCGATGGGGCACTCGAGAAGAAGAGGAGCCAGGAGCACCGCTGAGGCTCAAAAAAAAAAAGGAGGAGTCACCAGCGTGGCTGAGGGACCCCAGAAGAGGGGGATCGGGGCCACTCTGTGCAAAGCCAAGTAGGTAAGTATGATTTTTTTCTTTTTTTTTTTTAAATAACAAACGAGGGTTTAGCAACCTTTTACAAGTCTTTGTACCGTGCCTAATGGTTCCATGTCTCTGCGGTAAGTCGGGGGGGGGGGGGGGGGTGACGCCTGCTGTGCGCGTGTGCACAGACGCTGTAAAATGACTCCGATCGCGGCACTGCCCGGCGCGCTCGGCTCGGCTCATGACTCCAAGCTGAAAACTTTTTCAAGACAGAAAATGCAGCAGATTTTAATGTCAGCTTTGTCAGCAGTTCCAGGAGGAGATTAAGAGGGGAGGTGACAAAGAGCAAATGAAATACTAAAAAGCTCTCCAAAAAAAAAAAAAAAAAAAAAAAGGCCAATAAGCAAAATGAAACGGAGAAGCGGACAAGCAATTTTTTAAGAACAAGCCGCGGAAAGAGACGAAAAAAATAAAATAAAAAAAAATGTAATAACACGCGAGCCGCTGCAGATGCGAGCGCGGAATTTACACCTAGAGAGAGAATAAAGTTTGCCGATGTTCGCTGCGGGCTGCGTATTATTTCTTTTCACGTCTTTTTTATTTTTTTATTTTTTTATTTTTTTGACTTAAAAAAACGGGGGAAGGCGGCCAGCTTGGTACGGACAGAGGTCTAAAGCCAAAGCCTCTCGCAGAGCATCATGGGAGAGAAGAAGTGCGACAACGTCAACACGCTGCCCATCGCAGCTGTAACCGGGGTGGGGGGGGGGGGGGGAGACCCCCGCTGGGTTTTGCGTTGCAGCGAAACGGCTTTTTTTTTTTTGTTTAAACCTGCAGGTGTAATAAAGCAGCTGAAGCCAAATTAATTAACATAGAAACTGCGTGAAAAAGAGATGATGGAAACATTCCAGCGCTCGCACTTTCTTCATAGCGGGGGGGGGGGAGGGGGGGGTTACATTTCTACTTAGAATGACAGAGTTGCGCGCTCGCCTCCATCAATGCAGGTAAGGGAGCTTTCCCGTTTTTTTTTTTTTTTGGATACGGTTTACATGAGGGGGTTTCTCTGCCAAGTAAGTGGCTGTAAAGATTTTCCAATTACTTCTCAGCCATTATATCTGTTCTATGTAGCGGAACCATCTCTGCATATGCTCACTTCCAGATTTTTTCAATAGGAGAGACATGTCATATCTTAATACGGAATGCAGGACTCAAAAAGCTTTCAGATTGAATTTCATTTAAAAAAAAAAAAAAAAAGGATATCTGGTCTGTAAAGGGAAAGTTCTAAATTATTAAATAAATATCCTCAAGTATGGCCTCGTAATGGAGACAACCAATAGGATGTCAAGAACCTAAAGTAGAACTATAGGCAATTTTTTTTTTTTTTCCAACGTTCACGTTTTTGTGGGGTCAACGTGTTTCGCCCACGATGGGCTTCTTCAGGAACCAGCAAGACTATTGCACAGCCAGTATAAAGAGAGTAAACATGGAATGGCTGGATTAATGCGTTTCACCCACAATGGGCTATTTCAGGAACCAACAAGAGTATTGTACAGCCAGTATAAAGAGAGTAAAAATGGAATGGCTAGATCAATGTGTTTCGCCCACGATGGGCCTCTTCGGAAAACCAACAAGACTATTGCACAGCCAGCATAAAGAGAGTAAACATGGAATGGCTGAATCACAATGGGCTTCTTCGAAAACCACTTTGTGCTCCCAGTATGTCCCAGCTTGTTCCCCACATTGCTCCCAGTATGTCCCAGCTTGTTCACCGCATTGCTCCCAGTGTGTCCCAGCTTGTTCCCCGCATTGCTCCCAGTATGTCCCAGCTTGTTCCCTGCATTGCTCCCAGTGTATCCCAGCTTGTTCCCTGCAATGCTCCCAGTGTGTCCCAGCTTGTTCCCTGCATTGCTCCCAGTATGTCCCAGCTTGTTCCCTGCATTGCTCCCAGTATGTCCCAGCTAGTTCCCTGCATTGCTCCCAGTGTGTCTCAGCTTGTTCCCTGCATTGCTCCCAGTATGTCCCAGCTTGTTCTCTGCATTGCTCCCAGTGTGTCCCAGCTTGTTTCCAGAATTGCTCCCAGTATGTCCCAGCTTGTTCCCTGCATTGCTCCCATTATGTCCCAGCTTGTTCCCTGCATTGCTCCCAGTATGTCCCAGCTTGTTCCCTGCATTGCTTCCAGTATGTCCCAACTTGTTCCATGCATTGCTCCCAGTGTGTCCCAACTTTTCCCTGCATTGCCCCCAGTGTGCCCCAGCTTGTTCCCCGCATTGCTCCTAATATGTCCCAGCTTGTTCCCTGCATTGCTCCCAGTGTGTCCCAGCTTGTTCCCTACATTGCTCCCAGTGTATGCCAGCTTGTTCCCTGCATTGCTCCCAGTGTATCCCAGCTTCTTCCATGCATTGCTCCCAGTGTATCCTAGCTTGTTCCCTGCATTGCTCCCAGTGTGTCCCAGCTTGTTCCCCGCATTGCTCCCCATATGTCCCAGCTTGTTCCCTGCATTGCTCCCAGTATGTCCCAGCTTGTTCCCCGCATTGCTCCCAGTGTGTCCCAGCTTGTTTCCTGCATTGCTCCCAGTGTATCCCAGCTTCTTCCATGCATTGCTCCCAGTGTATCCCAGCTTCTTCCCTGCATTGCTCCCAGTGTGTCCCAGATTGTTCCCCGCATTGCTCCCCCTATGTCCCAGCTTGTTCCCTGCATTGCTCCCAGTGTGTCCCAGCTTGTTCCCCGCATTGCTCCCCGTATGTCCCAGCTTTTTCCCTGCATTGCTCCCAGTGTGTCCCAGCTTGTTCCCTACATTGCTCCCAGTGTATGCCAGCTTGTTCCCTGCATTGCTCCCAGTGTATCCCAGCTTCTTCCATGCATTGCTCCCAGTGTATCCTAGCTTGTTCCCTGCATTGCTCCCAGTGTGTCCCAGCTTGTTCCCCGCATTGCTCCCCATATGTCCCAGCTTGTTCCCTGCATTGCTCCCAGTATGTCCCAGCTTGTTCCCCTCATTGCTCCCAGTGTGTCCCAGCTTGTTTCCTGCATTGCTCCCAGTGTATCCCAGCTTCTTCCATGCATTGCTCCCAGTGTATCCCAGCTTCTTCCCTGCATTGCTCCCAGTGTGTCCCAGATTGTTCCCCGCATTGCTCCCCCTATGTCCCAGCTTGTTCCCTGCATTGCTCCCAGTGTGTCCCAGCTTGTTCCCCGCATTGCTCCCCGTATGTCCCAGCTTTTTCCCTGCATTGCTCCCAGTGTGTCCCAGCTTGTTCCCTACATTGCTCCCAGTGTATGCCAGCTTGTTCCCTGCATTGCTCCCAGTGTATCCCAGCTTCTTCCATGCATTGCTCCCAGTGTATCCTAGCTTGTTCCCTGCATTGCTCCCAGTGTGTCCCAGCTTGTTCCCCGCATTGCTCCCCATATGTCCCAGCTTGTTCCCTGCATTGCTCCCAGTATGTCCAAGCGTGTTCCTGGCATTGGTCCCAGTGTGTCCCAGCTTGTTCCCCGCATTGCTCCCAGTGAGTCCCAGGTTATTTCCATCCTTGCTCCTAGTTTGCCCCAGCCTGCTCCCTACCTTGTATGTCTATCTGTATATAGCTCTGTGCACTCCTACCTGCATTCCACCTTTCTTCACCTCTGTCTCTCTCTTTGCACTCCATCTTGTTACTATTCTCTCTGCCTGAGTCTGTTTCCCCTGAGAGCCCAGCCTGCCTCGTCACCCACACCTGTGCACAAGTCTGTGTCTCTCGTTTGTCTCTCTGTGTATTCCAGTGTTCTGTGCCATTTCCCTCTGTACTCTCCTGCCTGCAGTGCCCCAAGAGAGTCTTATGCCGCGTACACAGAATTCTGGTCGGAAAAAGGTCTGATGGTTTTCCCGACGGAATTCTGCTCAAGCTGTCTTGCGTACACACGGTCATACCAAATTCCGACCGTCAAGAACGCGGTGACGTACAACACGTACGACGGGACTAGAAAAAGGAAAGCTCGATAGCCAGTAGCCAATAGCTTCCGCCTCGTAGTTGAATCTGAGCATGCGTGATTTTTGGCGTGTCGGAATTGCATACACACGATCGGAATTACCGATAGAAAGATTCACATTTACACAGTAATCAATGCATTTTTAATCGCACTGATCGCTGTATAAATGTGAATGGTCCCAAAAGTTGCGCCAAAAGTGTCCGCCATAATGTCGCAGTCATGATAAAAATCGCTGATCGTCGCCATTACTAGTAAATAAAATAAATCAATAAGAATGCCATAAAACTATCACCTATTTTGTAAACGCTATAACTTTTAAGCAAACCAATCAATAAACGCTTATTGCGATTTTTTTTTTTACCAAGAATTTGTAGAAGAATACGTATCGGCCTAAACTGAGGGGAAAAAAATGTTTTTTTATATATTTTTGGGGATATTTATTATAGCAAAATGTAAAACATTTTTTTTTTTTTTTCAAAATTGTCGCTCTTTTTTTGTTTATAGCACAAAAAAATAAAAACCGCAGAGGTAATCAAATACCACCAAAAGAAAGCTCTATTTGTGGGGGAAAAAAATTTCAATTTTGTTTGGGAGCCACGTCGCACGACCGCGCAATTGTCAGTTAGAGCGACGCAGTGCCGAATCGCAAAAAAGTGCTCCGGTCTTTGGCCAGCCAAATGGTCCGGGGCTGAAGTGGTTAAAGTGTTACTGAACCCACAACAGTAAAATCAGTCTGTATAGGCACTCTGTACATGCTCAGTCTGGTGTATATTGCTAGAGAGTTTTTTTTTTCCTTGGGAGGGTACAAGTGATCAGCACAGGGCCAATCAGCACTGTCCAAACAGAGGGTCAGGGGTCCTGCGGCCTCATAGGACAATCAAAGTAGAATGAACACTCCTCCTACAAGCTTTAACCAGACACTGATAGAAGTCACAAGACTGCTGTATCCTGCTGATGAGAAAAGGGCATTTAGCAGTTTATATTTACTAAAATAATTGCATTGCCATGTTCTGTGTACTGTGGGGCCCCCTCCCCCATACTACTCCCATCATGACACAGGACCCCCTCCCCCATACTACTCCCATCATTACACAGGACCCCCCCATACTACCCCCATCATAACACAGGACCCCTCTCCTATACCACCCCTATCATAACACAGGACTCCCTCTCCCATACCACCCCTATCATAACACAGGACCCCCTCCCCCATACTACTCCCATCATTACACAGGACCCACCCCCCCATACTACCCCCCCATCATAACACAGGACCCCCCCCCCATACTACCCTCCATAACACAGGACCCCCTCCCCCATCATTACACAGGCACTCTCCCCAGACAGGGTTTACCTTACCGAGCTGCCTAATCATCACACAGTCTGCCGGCATAACACCCAACCAATCACCAGTGCCCTTAACATTCAATTCCACCCTCATCTCATGAGTGATAGCCAAATCCACTTATCAACTATTTGCAAGCAGCTCAGCTCCTTTGGGCCCCGCAACAATGACTGGGCCCAGGTCATGCTGCCCCTTTTGCCCTGCGTTAAAGACAACGCTATATATTGCGGGTTGGCAAGTTGGTATTAAAGTAGCGCAGTGCTGAAAAAGCAAAAAAATGGCCTGGTCATGAACAGGGTAAAACCTCCCGGAGGTCAAGTGGTTAAAAAAAAATATATATATATTAAAAAATCGTGGCGGTGACAGGGTCTCTTTCAACCCTTAAAAATGTGCCTTGCCCGTTCTACTCGAGGCCGTTTGCATTTCGGAGAAGTTGCATGCTAAGCATTCCGCGCCCATCTCTTAGACGCCTCTCCTGTCATGGCGAACAACTTTAGGCTGAATATTTGTGAGATTGTAGAAGGAATCGCTAATGAAAGGCTCTCCGCTGAAATACCAGAAGACAAGCAAAAGAATCGGAGCCCCAGCCAAGAAACCGCGCCGAGCGGCCAGAAATGGCACTTATTATTTAAGAGAAGAATTGAAGGCTCCTGACCCCAGCATGGGTGCCTGCCTGGTTAGCATATTAACAAGTCGTTTCACTCGATGTATGAAGTGGTGCTTCAGACAGAGGTTAACCGCGTGAGCCAATCAAGAGCCGCCATCGAAAAGGCCTTTTTTAACACACCAAAGACAAGAATCTTTGTGCCTGGACTACATTTTATAATACATGGCCGATGAAGGATTCTTAGCAAGCGCTATCTAATCCGTAACAAACTCTGGGGTATTAGGGCTTTCACCCCAGATTCTCACAACTTTCACGCAAGATTTTAGTAAATCATACCAGGGGAAATGGGTGAATCTTTGGCGAAAGTTGTGTGAAACAGACAAATACATCAATAGACCCCCCCCCATTGTGTATATGTTTAAAGGAAAAATATATATGTAGCGAGGTCTCTGGCCTCCTTCAGTCTAATGAGGACCCCCAGAGCCAGAGATAGCCGACATCCTTCTGTATGTGTTGGGTTATGAGGCATAGTGGGTGCAAGGTGGAAGTTGTTGGGCACCAGACAGTTCTTGAATGCAAAAGAGATGTTTATTTCTTTTACAAACTTTTAATCTGGAAAAGAGAGTTAGGGCCAGGACACCCTTAACCACTTTCAGACCGGACCATTTTGCTGGTCAAAGACCAGACCATTTTTTGCGATTCGGCACTGCGTCGTTTTAACTGACAATTGTGCGGTCGTGCGATGTGGCTCCCAAACAAAATTGACGTCCTTTTTTTCCCACAAATAGAGCTTTCTTTTGTTGGTATTCGATCACCCCTGCGGTTTTTATTTTTAGCGCTATAACCAAAAATAGAGCGACAATTTTGAAAAAAACGCATTATTTTTTACTTTTTGTTATAATAAATATCCCCTAAAAATATATAAAAAAAACATTTTTTTCCCTCAGTTTAGGCCGATACGTATTCTTCTACATATTTTTGGTAAAAAAAAATCGCAATAAGCGATTATTGATTGGTTTGCGCAAAAGTTATAGCGTTTACAAAATAGGGATAGTTTTATAGCATTTTTATTAATAATTTTTTTTTTTTTTTTTTTAACTAGTAATGGCGGCGATCAGCGATTTTTATTGTGACTGCGACATTGTGGGGGACCCATCGGACATTTTTGACACATTTTTGGGACCATTGTCATTTATACAGTAATCACTGCTATATAAATGCAGTGATTCCTGTGTAAATGACACTGGCAGTGAAGGGGTTAACCAGTGGGTGGCAGTGTAGGGGTTAAGTGTTCCTAGGGGTGTGTTACTAACTGTGGCGGGGTTGGGCTTTCATTTAGTGAACACTGATCTCTGCTCCAATCATAGGGAGCAGAGATCAGCGTCACTAGTTGCTAGGCAGAATGGAGAAATGTTGTTTACACAGCATTTCCTCCATTCGGCCGCTCCGTGAGACGATCACGGGGATGCCTGCGGCGATCGAGTCCGCGGGTCCCGCGACCGGACTCACGGGGGTCCCGACCAGCGCGGGAGCGCGCCGCCGGCGGCGCGCTCCCGATGGCAGGGCGGCATTGAATATTGGACGTACCTGTACACCAATATGCCTGCCCGTGCCATTCTGTCGACGTACATCGTCGTGCGCTGGTCGGGAAGTGGTTAAGTTGTTGCAAGTTTAATTAGCAGACTCTGAGACTTCAGTAGGAGGACAGCCGTGCAGGGAAAGGCCTCCAGCAGGAAGCCACATCTGCACATGCAGGAATGTTGTCTCTTACGGTAACAGTCTTTAACAGTTCCTAACACTAACTTAACAGCTCTTTCACCTTTACTACAACTTCTTCTTGTAGTTCTTCAGCCCACTGAGCTCCCAGTCTCCCACTAGACCCTCTGATTCACTTCCACTGAATCCCTTGAGCTCCTCCAATTTTTACGGTGGTATCTTCCTTCGAGCGTCACGGCACTCCTGATACTTCTCAAGCTTCACCCCACTGGCCTGCTCAGTTCCTGACTTGGTAGATGTAACGACACCCCGAGTATGAAAGGGGTTAAAGCCGTTTAGGACATTCCATTTCCGAACACAAAGGCAGCTACCGAACACTCCAATCAGCTGAACAAGAAACCCATAGGAATAATTCCCCCCCCAGTACGAGACAAGGCTCTGTATGGAGGGTCAAACAGGAATCAGAGTCTTTTATTAGAACCGGAATACAGTCTTATATACAGTAGAAGAGGAGGTCCCCCCTCTTGTTCATATTACTCTAAGCCCTTGTACACACGGTCGGAGATTCCGACAACCAAATCCGTCGGATTTTGTCTGGCGGATTTTGTCCGAAACTGTTGTATACACACGGTCGGACGAAGTTGTCGGAAAATCTGATCGTTCAGAACGTGATGACGTTATTTCGTTACGACGGGACTACGTTCAGGCTAGTAGCCAATAGCTTTGATGTAGGAATTTGATCTGAGCATGCGTGGCACTTTGTCCGATCGGAATTCTCTACACATGATCGGAGTATGTCCGAACGGAGCATTTTGTCAGAAAATATTTCCGGCAAGTTGGAAAATTTGGTCCGACGGATATTCCGACGGAAACAGTCCGATGCAAACCACACACACAGTCGGAATATCCGACAAAACGCTCCGATCGGACACATTCCATCTGAATCTCCGATCGTGTGTACAAGGGCTAACAATACAACTGTAACCAGAAACAGAATTAACATGAACTAATTAACTAACCCCTTAAAATAGCCAATGTGACTCGTATGATGATTATGTATGATTAATCAGGATTTCACCACAGGTCAGACTTGTTGTCACCGAGCTTCACACATTAGTATAAACACAGGACATCTTCTCACAATAGCAGGAGCTAATTACAATTAACAATACAAACAGTGATCCCCCTGCCTCCTCCTCAGCATAGTAGGCAACAAACTATAGTAGGAGTAGACTGTCCGGCTCCTACCCAGTTCTAGAGGCCAATGTGATCAGCTCTCTCAACAAACATGTTGAGTTCAGAATCAAACAAACCAAGAATAGTCTTTACATATATCTTGGGAGATATTGTGGATAAATATTACTGTCCCATTTCAAGTAATCCAAGATATATTTTCCCAGTCACCCTGTACCCAAACGTAGACAAGGCTGCTCTGCAAGGATCACCTCCGCTTGTTGGGTCCCTGACTTGATCAACACCTGAAGTTTCCAGATTCTCCAGCGTGCCCGTTCAGTGAGAATACTGCTCCGGTATTTGCTTCAGTTACTCACTGTGGTCCCTGGTAATAAGGCGGATAGTCCCTTACTTGCGACGGGTTCTCCAGCCGGCAGAACCGTCACTTCTGGTTAGACTGCAAGCCGCAATCCCAACCCTGAGCTCAGGGGCGGACTGACAACTCATGGGGCCCCCGGGCAATAGGAGATTATGGGGCCCCCAGGCAATCAGAGATTATGGGGCCACATAGTATACACAAACACACACGCAGTATAATATCACACACACAGTACACACAGACATGTTTCTATTGGCTGAGAAGGTACTGGAGAGGTGGCGCAACTATAATCTCGGGTTTTACTGAGGCTGGCAACCCTGATGGGGCCCCCTAGTGGCATGGAGCCCTCGGGCAGTGCCCGAGTAGCCCAATGGTCAGTCCGCCCCTGCCTGAGCTGCTCTCTTGCTTCTGGATAGGCCCTTAGACAGCCTAGCAGCCAGATGCACCCCAGGATAGGCCCAATTTCCAGCCTAGCAGCCCGGGGCAACACGACACACGTCCACCCAGACAGTTGTCCAGGTGACACAGAACGGGCCAGACGGGGCCGGTCTGAGTATTTCTGGGATTTTCACACACAACCATCTCTCTGGTTTACAGAGAATGGTGGGAAAATGGCTTGTTGATGCCAGAGGAGAATTGGCAGACTGGTTCCAGATGATAGAAAGGCAACAGTAACTCAAATATCCACTGGTTACATCCAAGGTATGCAGAATACCATCTCTGAACACACAACACATCCAACCTTGAAGTAGACGGGCTACAGCAGCAGAAGACGACACCGGGTGCCACTCCTCTCAGCTAAGAACAGGAAATGGAGACTACAATTCGCACAGGATCAAAATTGGACAATAGAAGATTGGAAAAATGTTGCCTGGTCGGATGAGTCTGGATTTCAGCTGCGACATTCTAATGGTCGGGTCAGAATTTGGTGTAAACATGGTGTAAGCATGGATCTATCCTGCCTTGTATCACCTGTTCAGGCTGGTCGTGGTGGTGTAATGGTGTGGGGGGATATTTTCTTGGCACCCTTTGGGCCCCTTAGTACCAATTGAGCACTGTTTAACCACTTAAGCCCCGGACCAATTTGCAGCCAAAGGACCAAGCCCCTTTTTTGCGATTCGGCACTGCGTTGCTTTAACTGACAATTGCGCGGTCGTGCGACGTGGCTCCCAAACAAAATCGGTATCCTTTTTTTTCCACAAATAGAGCTTTCTTTTGGTGGTATTTGATCACCTCTGCGGTTTTTATTTTTTGCGCTATAAACAAAAATAGAGCGACAATTTTGAAAAAAAAAACAATATTTTTTACTTTTTGCTATAATAAATATCCCCAAAAAAATATTTAAAAAAAAACATTTTTTTCCTCAGTTTAGGCCGATACGTATTCTACATATTTTTGGTAAAAAAAAAAAAAAAACGCATGTAGCGATTATTGATCGGTTTGCGCAAAAGTTATAGCATTTACAAAGTAGGGGATAGTTTTATAGCATTTTTATTCATATTTTTTTACTAGTAATGGCAGTGATCAGCGATTTTTATTGTGACTGCGACATTATGGCGGACACATTTTTGACACATTTTTGGGACCATTGTCATTTATACAGCAATCAGTGCTATTTAAATGCACTGATTCCTGTGTAAATGACACTGGCAGTGACAGAGTTAACCACTAGGGGGCAGTTTAGGTGTTATCTATGACGTTATGTGTTTTTTTTATTGTAGGGGGGCGTGGCCTGGCATGTGACTTCACTGATCGTCCTCCCCTATAAAAGAGAACAGACGATCGGTGACAGCCACACTAGGAAGCACGGGGAGAGGTTTGTATACACAGACCTCTCCTCGTTCTTCAGCTCTGTGACCCAATCGCGGGACACCAGCTGCGATCGGGTCCGCTGGTCCCGCGGCCACGGTCATGGAACTCAGGACCGGGCACTTAAAAAGCAATGTACAGGTACGTGCTTATGCCCAGCCGTGCCATTCTAGCCAATGTACATTGGCGTGAGGCGGTCCTTAAGTGGTTAAACACCACGGCCTACCTGAGTATTTTTGCTGACCATGTCCATCCCTTTATGACTACAGTGTCCCCATCTTCTGATGGCTCCTTCCAGCAGGATAATGCACCATGTCACAAAGCTCCAATCATCTCACCACTGGACAATGAGGTCCCTGTCCTCCAATGTCCTCCACACTCACCACATCTCATCCAATAGAGAACCTTAGGGATGTGGTGGAAGATTGGCATCATGGTGTCCCCATCTTTTGATGGCTCCTCCCAGCAGGATAATGCCCCATGTCACAAAGCTCCAATCATCTCACCACTGGACAATGAGGTCACTGTCCTCCAATGGCCTCCACACTCACCACATCTCATCCAATAGAGAACCTTAGGGTTGTGGTAGAAGATTGGCATCATGGTGTCCCCATCTTCTGATGGCTCCTCCCAGCAGGATAATGCCCCATGTCACAAAGCTCCAATCATCTCACCACTGGACAATGAGGTCCCTGTCCTCCAATGGCCTCCACACTCACCACATCTCATCCAATAGAGCACCTTTGGGATGTGGTGGAAGATTGGCATTATGGAGTCCCCATTTTCTGATGGCTCCTTCCAGCAGGATAATACACCATGTCACAAAGCTCCAATCATCTCACCACGGGACAATGAGGTCACTGTCCTCCAATGGCCTCCACACTCACCACATCTCATTGAATAGAACACCTTTGGGATGTGGTAGAACGGGTGATTGCAAGTCTGGAGCAACTGCCTGATGCTATCAGGTCACTATGGAGAAAAACCTCTGAGGAACGTTTCCAACACCTTGTTGCATCTATGCCATGAAGAATGCAGGCAAAATGGGGTCCAACCATCCTAGCAAGGTGTACCTAATAATGTACAATATATATAAAGCGCTGTGTAAACTGACAGCGCTATACAAGTACAATAAATCAAGTAAAAAATAAAATGTTTGCAAAAATGAAAAAACAATTCCCCAGGTAGGCAAGAGGTTAATGCAGATATTTTAATTTGTACTTCAAAAAATACAATAAAATAGTTTACATGTATAAATCAGCTGCGTGTTCGATAAAGAAAAGTTTCGCGCGGAGCCGACTCTTCCTTTCATTGTCCTGGTTACTTAAGGACAGTGAACAGATTTTATTTGGAGGCACGCGCAGGAATTGGCTAAACACGGTCCATATGCTTATAAATCCCCATAGAGCGGCTTGATTCATTGCCTTCTTAGGAACAGCAGCTGAGGCTCCAAGCTTTCCTGGGACTTCGCTCCGTACACCTAGCTTAGCACACGCCGATTTCCACATTCTATTTTGAAGTGCAACTACAAGTGTCCTCCATCAGGTTTGACTTTTTTTTTGTAGTCTTCGCAAGTGCGCTCCTACGTCTGATAGATAAAATTGGATTTCACCGCCGTATGCACAACTATTATGTTATAATAAAAAGGCATCAGGAGTTTGGGAAACAAAAAAAATAAAAAAAACACTTGTCCCTATTTATGTTTTGTAATTTATTATTGGTCTTAAAAGAGAACTTCACCAAAGCCATTAAGCATTGTGTAGCACCCTGATGTTCAGGCAGGGTTGCTAGTAAATTTACCTGCCAGGTACAGTTGCCTTGTTCAATTGAGAGGGGATCAATTGGTTTCACCCTAATTCTGGAATTGCTGCACTTCCCTCTTCTGTCACTAGATGGCCGGGTATCTGGTGGCGTTAGCTAACACAAGGGCATTGCAAGGACAGATTAGGATTAGGTGGGGTATCTCAGCCAATGAGCAGGGATCTTCTTGGGTCCCTTGGCCTGATGGGAGAGCCTATTTATTTGGGTGAGGTCAGGTGATCGGGGGTTCTGTGCCACCTGGACGGCTGTCTGGGTGGACGTGTGTTGTGCTGTCCCGGGCTGCTAGGCTGGAGCCTGAGGCCTATCCCGGGGACATCTGGCTGCTAGGCTGTCTGAGGGCCTATCCAGAAGCAAGAGAGCAACGTAGGGTTGGGACTGCGGTTTGCAGTCCCACCAGAAGTGACGGTTCTGCCGGCAGGAGAACCTGTCATGGTCGGAGGTAGAGGGGAAGCTGTCGTCATTAAGGGACCATCCACCTTATTTACTGGAGACCGCAGAGAGTAGCTGAAGCACGTACCAGAGGAGCAGTCTTCTCACCAACCAGGGACAGTGAAGAATTGGAAACTTCAGCAGGTGACAGGGACCTAGCCAGCGGAGGTGACGCTTGCAGAGCAGCCTTGTGTGCCAAGCCAGGGACCAAGCAGGCCATTGGGGTGACGTTTGAGAAGTATCTTGGATGCCAAGCCAGGGACCCAGCAGGGAAGCGGGGGGGGGGGGCGCTTGCAGAGCAGCCTTGTGTGCCAAGCCAGGGACCAAGCAGGCCATTGGGGTAACGTTTGAGAAGTATCTTGGATGCCAAGCCAGGGACCCAGCAGGGAAGCGGGGGGGGGGGAGGGGACGCTTGCAGAGCAGCCTTGTGTGCCAAGCCAGGGACCAAGCAGGCCATTGGGGTGACGTTTGAGAAATATCTTGGATGCCAAGCCAGGGACCCAGCAGGGAAGCGGGGGGGGGGGGGGACGCTCACAGAGCAGCCTTGTGTGCCAAGCCAGGGACCAGGCAGGCCATTGGGGTGACGTTTGAGAAGTATCTTGGATGCCAAGCCAGGGACCCAGCAGGGAAGCGAGGGGGGGGGGGAACGCTTGCAGAGCAGCCTTGTGTGCCAAGCCAGGGACAGAGCAGGCCGGTGGGGTGACGTTTGAGAAGTATCTTGGATGCCAAGCCAGGGACCCAGCAGGAAAGCGGGGGGGGGGGGGGGGTGCTTGCAGAGCAGCCTTGTGTGCCAAGCCAGGGACCAAGCAGGCCATTGGGGTGACGTTTGAGATGTATTTTGGATGCCAAGCCAGGGACCCAGCAGGGAAGCGGGGGTGATGTTTGAGGGAGATATTGAGCGAGAAGGTTGGAAGAGCTCAGGGGATCCAGTGGCAGTGGATTAGCAAGTCTAGTGAGAGATACTGAAAGCTCAGTTGAGTGATTATCTACAATAGGAGATTGTAGAGGAAGTGAAAGGGTTCATTGTAACATTTGTTAGAAACTGTTCAAGATTGTTGCCATAAGAGACAGCGTGTCTACACATGCAGATGTGGTGTCCGGCTGGGCGCCGAGACTTCTACCTGTAGAAGTCTCAGAGTCTGCCAATTAACATTGCAACTACTAAAGGGTATCCTGGTCCCTAACCCTCTCTCCCACAGTTCTGTTTAAGAGACAATAAATCTCTTTGCATTCAAGAAGTGTCTGGCCCCCATGAATTTATCTTGCATCACACCCCCCATGCCTCATAACCCACTCTACATAGAAAGATTTTAGCTGTCCCCAACTCCGGAGGTTCTCATTAGACCAAAGGGGGCCTGGGACCTGGCTACAATTAGAAGAACACAAAGCGTCGTGCTATGGTGAACTGATAGTTCTAGTCTTTTATCGCAACCTGTAGACATCTCTGTACTAAAATGGTAATACTTGAGCCGACTTCATTTATAGCAATACTCAGAACTGGAATTTTAATTATACTCAGTGGCGTAGCGTGGGGGGGTGCAGAGGGGGGCCGTGGCCCCGGGCGCAACATTAATTCTGGCTGCCTCCTCCTAAATTTACTTTCCTGTGTCCCCACGCTCTGGCTGCCATGTTCAGTCTCCGGCGCCTTGTGATTGGGCGTATGGGGTCATGCGTGGCAGCGGGGCTGGCCTGTCCATGATCGCGGTAGATCCTGGAGCCCCGCCTCTGCACATGTTCAGTCTCCAGCACCCTGTGAACAGGCCAGCCCCACCGCCGCACATGACCCCCATATGCCCCATCACAGGGCGCTGCAGTCTGAACATGGTGGTGGAGAGCGGGGGACACAAGAAATCAAGATTGTGACCCACCGCTGTCTTCTCCTCCTCCCCTCCGGAACAATGGGAACAAAGAAGAGAAGGTGAGACTCCCTTGTGATCATGAGAGTCGTGTTGCTGGGCCGGGGGTTGGACACGGTCTGGGGAGAGGGAGCAGACAGAGAGAGAGTCATGCAGTGTAGTGGTCAGTATAGGAATACTGTAGGTAGGATACTGTAGTTGTCAGTATAGTGGACAGTGTAGTGTAGTGGACAGTATAGCGGTCAGTGTAGTGTCTGGACAGTATAGCGGTCAGGGTAGTGTCTGGACAGTATAGCGGTCAGGGTAGTGTCTGGACAGTATAGCGGTCAGGGTAGTGTCTGGACAGTATAGCGGTCAGGGTAGTGTCTGGACAGTATAGCGGTCAGGGTAGTGTCTGGACAGTATAGCGGTCAGTGTAGTGTCTGGACAGTATAGTGGTCAGTGTAGTGTCTGGACAGTATAGCGGTCAGTGTAGTGTCTGGACAGTATAGCGGTCAGTGTAGTGTCTGGACAGTATAGCGGTCAGTGTAGTGTCTGGACAGTATAGCAGTCAGTGTAGTGTCCAGGGGCGGACTGACCATTGGGCTACTCGGGCACTGCCCGAGGGCCCAATGCCACTAGGGGGCCCCATCAGGGTTGCCAGCCTCAGTAAAACCAGGGACAGTATGTAAATTCCGAGATTATAGCTGCCCCACTTCTCCAGTACCTTCTCAGCCAATAGAAACATGTCTGTGTGTGTGATTGTATACTGTGTGTGTGTTTGTGTATACTATGTGGCCCCATAATCTCTGATTGCCTGGGGGCCCCATAATCTCCTATTGCCCGGGGGCCCCATGAGTTGTCAGTCCGCCCCTGGTAGTGTCTGGACAGTATAGTGGTCAGTGTAGTGTCTGGACAGTATAGCAGTCAGTGTAGTGTCTGGACAGTATAGTGGTCAGTGTAGTGTCTGGACAGTATAGCGGTCAGTGTAGTGTCTGGACAGTATAGCGGTCAGTGTAGTGTCTGGACAGTATAGTGGTCAGTGTAGTGTCTGGACAGTATAGTGGTCAGTGTAGTGTCTGGACAGTATAGTGGTCAGTGTAGTGTCTGGACAGTATAGCGGTCAGTGTAGTGTCTGGACAGTATAGTGGTCAGTGTAGTGTCTGGACAGTATAGTGGTCAGTGTAGTGTCTGGACAGTATAGTGGTCAGTGTAGTGTCTGGACAGTATAGAGGTCAGTGTAGTGTCTGGACAGTATAGAGGTCAGTGTAGTGTAGTGGACAGTATAGCGGTCAGTGTAGTGTCTGGACAGTATAGTGGTCAGTGTAGTGTCTGGACAGTATAGTGGTCAGTGTAGTGTCTGGACAGTATAGCAGTCAGTGTAGTGTCTGGACAGTATAGTGGTCAGTGTAGTGTCTGGACACTATAGCAGTCAGTGTAGTGTCTGGACAGTATAGCAGTCAGTGTAGTGTCTGGACAGTATAGCAGTCAGTGTAGTGTCTGGACAGTATAGCGGTCAGTGTAGTGTCTGGACAGTATAGCGGTCAGTGTAGTGTCTGGACAGTATAGCGGTCAGTGTAGTGTCTGGACAGTATAGCGGTCAGTGTAGTGTCTGGAAAGTATAGTGGTCAGTGTAGTGTCTGGACAGTATAGTGGTCAGTGTAGTGTCTGGACAGTATAGTGGTCAGTGTAGTGTCTGGACAGTATAGCGGTCAGTGTAGTGTCTGGACAGTATGGCGGTCAGTGTAGTGTCTGGACAGTATAGCAGTCAGTGTAGTGTCTGGACAGTATGGTGGTCAGTGTAGTGTCTGGACAGTATAGCGGTCAGTGTAGTGTCTGGACAGTATAGTGGTCAGTGTAGTGTCTGGACAGTATAGTGGTCAGTGTAGTGTCTGGACAGTATAGCGGTCAGTGTAGTGTCTGGACAGTATAGCGGTCAGTGTAGTGTCTGGACAGTATAGCGGTCAGTGTAGTGTCTGGACAGTATAGCGGTCAGTGTAGTGTCTGGACAGTATAGCGGTCAGTGTAGTGTCTGGACAGTATAGCGGTCAGTGTAGTGTCTGGACAGTATAGTGGTCAGTGTAGTGTCTGGACAGTATAGCGGTCAGTGTAGTGTCTGGACAGTATAGTGGTCAGTGTAGTGTCTGGACAGTATAGCGGTCAGTGTAGTGTCTGGACAGTATAGTGGTCAGTGTAGTGTCTGGACAGTATAGCGGTCAGTGTAGTGTCTGGACAGTATAGTGGTCAGTGTAGTGTCTGGACAGTATAGCGGTCAGTGTAGTGTCTGGACAGTATAGTGGTCAGTGTAGTGTCTGGACAGTATAGTGGTCAGTGTAGTGTCTGGACAGTATAGCGGTCAGTGTAGTGTCTGGACAGTATAGTGGTCAGTGTAGTGTCTGGACAGTATAGCGGTCAGTGTAGTGTCTGGACAGTATAGAGGTCAGTGTAGTGTAGTGGACAGTATAGTGGTCAGTGTAGTGTCTGGACAGTATAGTGGTCAGTGTAGTGTCTGGACAGTATAGTGGTCAGTGTAGTGTCTGGACAGTATAGCGGTCAGTGTAGTGTAGTGGACAGTATAGTGGTCAGTGTAGTGTAGTGGACAGTATAGTGGTCAGTGTAGTGTCTGGACAGTATAGGAGTCAGGTTGGTAAGTACTATTGTAGGAAGTGAAGGGAAAAGTCCGCAAGTTAGGGGGCGCAAATTATCTGCCTTGCCCCGGACGCTGACAACCCACGCTATGCCACTGATTACACCTCCAAGGGTGAAACATCCAAACCAACAAACAACTTTGGTAACCACTAAACTTTCAATTACGCGGTCATACAACACTGTACCCAGATGACATTTCTATCATTTTGTCCACACAAGTGGAGCTTTCTTTTGGTGGTATTTAATCACTGCTGGGTTTTAAAAAAAAAAAAATTTGCCAAATAAAAGAAAAAAAGACAGAATCACAGTATATATAAAATAATATGCAAAGTGGTTGGAGGGAAGATTCAAAATGGCAAAGATGGTTTTTATCACAAATCATGTGAGCGGGCCGCAGTTCCTCTTTAAATAAAAGAAAAAAGACGCCAGACGGTCTTTCAAAAAATACGAAACCAAATCAAACTGACTAATTTACAGGAGAGTCAGAACTATTGAACGTTCCAGGTTACGAGCGCAGAGTATTGAAAGCAAAAAAAAAAAAAAACCTGAATCACCAGATTGCATTCTTTAAGTAATTTGCTGAAACAGTGAAAATAAAAAAAGAAAAGCGCCGCATACTCCCCCCCAAAAAAAAAAAAAGAGGTAAAATTGATTTTACAGAGGGCCTCATAAGTCAGCGTGGCACCTTGTAGCTTCCTGCCCAGAGAAGAACCTGCAGAACATTAACTATGCTAAGACCAAAGAGGGATACACTGCACTTCTGTAGCACTAACCCCCGAAGGAGCGGTGGAAATTTTCCTGGGCTTACCGATTACCTCCTCCAGCTGGTACTCGTTGTCATTGTGTAGGGGTTCCCAGGGTTGATGACCCAGTAAGGCCCCTTTCACACTGTGGCAGTTTTCAGGCGCTACAGCGCTAAAAATAGCGCCTGAAAAAACCGGCCCCTTTCACTCTGGCTTTCACACTGGAGCGGTGCGCTAGCAGGACGGTGAAAAAAGTCATGCTAGCCGCATCTTTGGAGTGGTGAAGGAGCGGTGTATTCACCGCTCCTAAACCGCTCCTACCCATTGAAATCAATGGGACAGCGCGGGCGGTTTTAACCCCTTTTCGGCTGCTAGCGGGGTTTAAAACCACCCCGCTAGCGCCCGCAGACCACCGCTAAAGCGACGGTAAAGCGCCGACGGCTGCACCGCCCCAGTGTGAAAGGGGCCTTACTGTAGAGACACGTTTCTCCTAAACAGGCATCATCTGGGGAGCTGATGCCTGTTTAGGAGAAACGCGTCGGGAAGGGCTCGTTGATGCCAGATTTTATTTCCATGCTTGTATTTGCCTGTAATATGGGAGTACCCATTTATGCTTTTAATGTTAATAAAAGTTTTAAAAACTGTATTTCACTATGAGGCTGTATTTTCTTTTTGGCCTATAATATACGTGGAAGAATCTAGACATGTGCAAAAGGAAAAAATTTGTTTAGTTTAGTTTCGTTTTAATTCATTAATTTCATTTAGTTATATTCGTTAACTTCCTTAAATTAGTTTTCGGATTTCGTTTAGTTTTCTACCGAATTCGAAAAATCAGCCACATTCGAAAATATTTCAACGAAATTCGAAAATATTTCTACCGGATTCGACATTATTTCAACCACATTCGAAAATATTTTGTGACCCGACTTTAGGGCCATGTATCTCGGGGTCACTTGGTGCTAGACACTTTAAATTTGGAAATGTTGTAGTGCTAGTACTATTGTGTTTGCATACCAAATTTGGGGTTTCTAGCTATAAGTGACCCCGAGATATGTGGCCCCAAAATCGGGTCGCAAAATGTCATTCTCTGCTCTAATAACTAATAACATTTTGCGACCCGATTTTGGGGCCACATATCTCGGGGTCACTTATAGCTAGAAATCCCAAATTTGGAATGCAAACACAATCGTACTAGCACTACAACATATCCAAATTTGAAGTTTCTAGCACCAAGTCACCCCGAGATACATGGCCCTAAAGTCGGGTCACAAAATATTTTTGAATGCGGTTGAAATAATTTCGAATACGGTTGAAATAATTTCGAATCATGTTGAAATCATTTCGAATGCGGTTGAAATAATTTTGAATCATGTCAAATTCATTCGAATTCATTCGTTATATTTCTTTCGTATTTGTTGTAATTTGTTTTTTTTTTTTTATTCGGATGCAAAATTCGGCCGAATTTCGATTCGTTACGAAACGAATTGCACAAGCCTAGAAGAATCTCTGTCCTCAGTCACCCCAAAAAGGTGGATAGCCATTTTATCTATTTTTGGGTCATCTCTCTGTCTACTCTGGCACCCATGAGAAGTTACAAGTTTTGCCAGCTGTTTTTTCATGTGGATTTACATCAATAAACTCGTGTGTCTCACAAGGTATTATATCTAACTGGGTCCATTACATCTGGTAAGCCTCCACTCAAGTGGTGGTGGATTTCTGCAAAGCATTCACTGAAGTCACTAGAACTTCTCAAGATATTGCACTTTGTCACCATATTGTTTCACTTATGGACTCTTAACACATTCACCTTGGTGGATATACGTATATCAATTATTTTTTTTTTTTTGCATATTTGGATATAGTGTTGTCTAAAACATAGAATCATTAATAGTGTTAATTTATGTAGAGTTTTTTTTCACTATTAAAGTTGATTATATTATTTACATTGGTAAAAGATTATATAGATATTGTCATATTATATATATATATATATATATATATATATAATCTAAGCGCTGCACCTTTTTTATTATTTCACCGCAGGACAACTATTAGCCCTTGTACACACGGTCGGAGAATCCGTCGGAATGTGTCCTATCGGACCGTGTTGTCGGATATTCCGACAGTGTGTGGTCTGCATCGGACTGTTTCCGTCGGTATATCCGTCGGACCAAAATTTTCCAACATGTTGGAAATATTTTCCGACAAACTGGTCCGATCAGACATACTCCGATCATGTGTAGAGAATTCCGATCGGACAAAGTGCCACGCATGCTCAGATCAAATTCCTACATCAAAGCTATTGGCTACTAGCCTGAACGTAGTCCCGTCGTAACGAAATAACATCATCACGTTCTGAACGATCGGATTTTCCGACAACTTCGTCCGACCGTGTGTATGCAACAGTTTCGGACAAAATCCGCCACACAAAATCCGATGGGTTTGGTTGTCGGAATCTCCTACCGTGTGTACAAGGGCTTAGAGTAATATGAGCAAGAGGGGGGACCTCCTCTTCTACTGTATATAAGACTGTATTCCGGTTCTAATAAAAGAGTCTGATTCCTGTTTGACCCTCCATACAGAGCCTCGTCTCGTACTGGGGGGGGAATTATTCCTATGGGTTTCTTGTTCAGCTGATTGGAGTGTTCGGTAGCTGCCTTTGTGTTCGGAAATGGAATGTCCTAAACGGCTTTAACCCCTTTCATACTCGGGGTGTCGTTACATCTACCAAGTCAGGAACTGAGCAGGCCAGTGGGGTGAAGCTTGAGAAGTATCAGGAGTGCCGTGACGCTCGAAGGAAGATACCACCGTAAAAATTGGAGGAGCTCAAGGGATTCAGTGGAAGTGAATCAGAGGGTCTAGTGGGAGACTGGGAGCTCAGTGGGCTGAAGAACTACAAGAAGAAGTTGTAGTAAAGGTGAAAGAGCTGTTAAGTTAGTGTTAGGAACTGTTAAAGACTGTTACCGTAAGAGACAACATTCCTGCATGTGCAGATGTGGCTTCCTGCTGGAGGCCTTTCCCTGCACGGCTGTCCTCCTACTGAAGTCTCAGAGTCTGCTAATTAAACTTGCAACAACTTAAGGGTGTCCTGGCCCTAACCCTCTTTTCCATATTGGAAATCTGAATGATCGGATTTTTCGACAACTTAGTCCGACCGTGTGTATACAACAGTTTCGGACAAGATCCGACGGACAAAATCCGACGGATTTGGTTGTCGAAATCTCCGACCGTGTGTACAAGGGCTTAGTCGTGTTATCCACAAATCTGCCCTTTATGGAAGAGTGACAAGAAGAAAGACATTGGGGAAAGAAAGTCATAAGAAGTCCTGTTTGTAGTTTGTGAGAAGCCATGTGGGGGGACACAACAAACATGTGGAAGAAGGTGATCTGGTCAGAGGAGACCAAAATTGAACTTTTTGCCCTAAAAGCAAAACGCTATGTGTGTGGGGGGGGGGGGAATAACACTGCGCATCACCCTGAAGGGGAGGGGGGGGCTTCAAAATTAGACCCCACAAGTGCGATATGACTGGGGCATGTTGGTATGACTCAAATGTAAAAAGGGAATGCTAGTGCGCTCCACCTGAGTTATCCTACAGAAAAGAAATAATGTATCTAGGAAGCAGCCAGCATAAAAAAGTGTTCTCTGCACCAGAATTAAATATATGAATTAGTAAAAATGTGGCGCTACCAAAAAATTGCTAAATAAAATCAGTGTGTAATAATCTCAAAATAAATGTGAATAAAATAATATCCACTAAATATAAATACAATAGGTAATGGATTAATTTCAAAATTTCAACAAATATACGTGAATGCAATAAATGTGCAAAAATAGTGAATAGAAATCCGTGGAAAAATATTCAGACACCTAAACAATCCACATAGACAATCCAGATGCAAACAAACATAATAGAATATCCATATGAAAATTATAAAAAACAATAGTGAAATAACGTGAAAAAATAAATATTTAGTCCATAATTAAAGTGCATTAGTGACTGATGCCATTGCAAAATAAATGGATAAAGTTCATGCAAAAAAATGTGATCAGACGATTCCCACAAGTGACAAATCACTGCAAACTTCAGTGCTTAATGGGTGCACCACCTATTTCCCCCAGCCTCTCACCTCCAATAACTGGTATACAGGCACTGTATAAAAGGGTAACTGCTGGCTTCTATTTCGTTCACACTGCTTCAGCGCTGATTAAGTTTTCACTGTGAGGATATATATTACTTGCCCTCCCAATAGCTCCAGGATATCCAGACCATAAAGAGTAAAAGAACACAGAGGGCTCTCATGTGCAGTAACTTCGCTATTTTATTGAAAACAACAGTAAAATCCACACTTACATTTAAGATAACAGCAGAGTGTGCAGCAGACGCGGACTTCCGGTTTCGGCCGAAAACCGGAAGTGATGGGTCCGACACCAAATTCCTTCCCTGACGCGTTGCGTTACAGAGCGTAACTTTTTCAAAGGGTCATTTTGAACCCTTGTGTTTGCATACCAAATTTGGGGTTTCTAGCTATAAGTCACCCCGAGATATGTGGCCCCAAAATCGAGTCGTAAAATGTCATTCTCTGCTCTAATAACTAATAACATTTTGCGACACAATTTTGGGGCCACATATCTCGGGGTCACTTATAGCTAGAAACCCCAAATTTGGTATGCAAACACAATAATACTAGCAATATAACATATCCAAATTTGAAGTGTCTAGCACCAAGTGACCCCGAGATACATGGCCCTAAAGTCGGGTCACAAAATATTTTCGAATGCGGTTGAAATAATGTCGAATCATGTTGAAATAATTTCGAATGCGGTTGAAATAATTTCGAATCATGTCGAATTCATTCGAATTCATTCGTTATATTTCTTTCGTATTCGTTGTAATTTGTTATTTTTTTTATTTGGACATTCGGATGCATCCGAATGTCCGAAAGATGCAAAATTCGGCCGAATTTCGATTCGTTACGAAACGAATTGCACAAGCCTAGAGCTTACCATGGAACAACACTACCAGTGATTTAGTCCTCAGAATTGCAATCTTCCTCACTGGGTTGGGACCGGAGGAAGCTAGAAGGAGGCAGCTGTCTTGGGGACTTGTGAGTAGTGACTTTAAGCTGATCCCTGAGATTGTGTGCTGGACTGGGTACTGATAGTTTCACACATACGCATGGTGAACAGACACCCAAAATTTTCCCCTTGGTCTTCAGCTGTGGGTCCTTGCTACTAATGCAAGTAAAGGCTGTCCTCTAAATGGGAGTGTTTTGACATATCTCATATCATTCCTCTCCCTCCCGTTTGAAATTCTACAAGCAATAAACTGTAAAAAGACATCCCCTAGACCAGTGTTTCTCAACCAGGGTTCCATGGAACACTAGGTTTCCTTTTAAATTTGCTAGGGGCTCCTTGAGCTTTTATCAATGGTGGATTGATCTCCCACCTTTACTGATCACCAATGTAGGGGAGTAATTCTAAACTGACCACTTAGAGTGGGCACTCATTTTACTACATTACTTATTCTTCTATTTCAAACTTTCTTTCATGTATTAATCATGCTAATGTATTATGAGCTGTAGACCGCATTCTTGTTTTTTAACAGGAGTTCCACAAGAGCCTGGCAATTTATTTCAAGGGATCCTCGGGGTAAAAAAGGTTGAGAAAGGCTGCTCTAGACTTAATTATAGCTGGTTAATTGGACTGTTGCTTGTGTGGAAAAAAGAAATGGCTAAACATCCAGAACGTCCTTTTATTTTGTTTCACAAAGATAACGCCAAAAACACCAAACTGTGGTCACGTAGACGCGTTTCACACATACATCTTGTGCTTAATCATGATTAAGCACAAGATGTATGTGTGAAACGAGTCTACGTGACCACTAGGCTTGTGCAATTAGTTTTTCATAACAAATCGAAATTCGGCCGAATTTTGCATCTTTCGGACATTCGGATGCATCCAAATGTCTGAATAAAAAAAATAACGAATAACAACGAATACGAAAGAAATATAACCAATGAATTTGAATGAATTCGGTAATTCTTTAAAGATCTATTGAAACAAAAGGTCAGCTCAAAGTAAATCTTATAGTCCAGTCAGCTAATTAAATTTGTGCCGGAGGTTGGATTACTGGCAAAGTGCATTCCTGAGAACTGAGTGAGAAGGGTGTTGTATTGTATTTGAGCCGAGGAGAAGAGACGTTGTCATTGTGTGTGTTAAAAGATTCAATAAACAAACGACTTTCCCAAACTACGAATCGTTATCACGAATGTCTATACATACATAAATAGCGAATTTCAACGAATACGAACGAATGAATTCGACACTCTACGAATAATAACGAATTATCCGAAAACGTATTAACGTAACATAACGAATATAAAAGAACGAAATAATGTATTTTACGAATGACAACGAAATTTTCTGTTGTGCACAAGTCTAGTGACCACAGTTTGGTGTCTTTGCCTTTTATTTTGTTTCACAAAGATAAGACCAATCAGAAGTTCTGATGTGCAGCCAATCCTTCCTTCTTTACAAATTTCCCATAGAGGCGGGCTGGGGCTAGCACTCTGCAAGATATTCCAATCAGCCTTATCTTTATACACCTGGAGCAGCAGTTCTTTTTCTTGTATGCTTGTGTGGACGGGTGGCCTCTGTACTTATTGGTAAAGAAGCGGTAAAAATCAGTGGCCCCTTAGGGGGTAGCACTACATAAGCCTGGTAGGTAAGTGAGTTGCAGAGACTGGGACAGGAAAGCTTAGGGCTGCCGCACAGAAAGCACCAATAACAAAACTGGGAGAACCTGCAATTATTGGCTGACTGGTGAGACTTTCAGGATTTTCAGTACTGGGTGTTATTCCACCATTACATCTTAGCTACAGTGCCTTTGCGAAAGTATTCGGCCCCCTTGAACTTTTCAACCTTTTGCCACATTTCAGGCTTCAAACATAAAGATATAAAATTTTAATTTTTTGTGAAGAATCACCAACAAGTGGGACACAATTGTGAAGTGGAACGAAATCTATTGGATATTTTAAACTTTTTTAGCAAATAAAAAACTGAAAAGTGGTGCGTGCAAAATTATTCGGCCCCTTTACTTTCAGTGCAGCAAACTCACTCCAGAAGTTCAGCGAGGATCTCTGAATGATCCAATGTTGTCCTAAATGACTGATGGTGATAAATAGAATCCACCTGTGTGTAATCAAGTCTCTGTATAAATGCACCTGGTCTGTGATAGTCTCAGGGTTCTGTTGAAAGCGCAGAGAGCATCATGAAGACCAAGGAACACACCAGGCAGGTCCGTAATACTGTTGTGGAGAAGTTTAAAGCCGGATTTGGATACAAAAAGATTTCCCAACCTTTAAACATCCCAAGGAGCACTGTGCAAGCGATCATTTTGAAATAGAAGGAGTATCAGACCACTGCAAATCTACCAAGACCTGGCCGTCCCTCTAAACTTTCAGCTCAGACAAGGAGAAGACTGATCAGAGATGCAGCCAAGAGGCCCATGATCACTCTGGATGAACTGCAGAGAACTACAGCTGAGGTGGGAGAGTCTGTCCATAGGACAACAATCAGTCGTACACTGCACAAATCTGGCCTTTATGGAAGAGTGGCAAGAAGAAAGCCATTTCTCAAAGATATCCATAAAAAGTCTCGTCTAAAGTTTGCCACAAGCCACCTGGGAGACACACCAAACATGTGGAAGAAGGTGCTCTGGTCAGATGAAACCAAAATCCAACTTTTTGCCCACAATGCAAAACGATATGTTTGGCGTAAAAGCAACACAGCTCATCACCCTCAACACACCATCCCCACTGTCACACATGGTGGTGGCAGCATCATGGTTTGGGCCTGCTCTTCTTCAGCAGGGACAGGGAAGATGGTTAAAATTGAGGGGAAGATGGATGCAGCCAAATACAGGACCATTCTGGATGAAAACCTGTTGGAGTCTGCAAAAGACCTGAAACTGGGACGGTGATTTATCTTCCAACAAGACAATGATCCCAAACATACAGCAAAATCTACAAAGGAATGGTTCACAAATAAACGTATCCAGGTGTTAGAATGGCCAAGTCAAAGTCCAGACCTGAATCCAATCGAGAATCTGTGGAAAGAGCTGAAAACTGCTGTTCACAAACGCTCTCCATCCAACCTCACTGAGCTCCAGCTGTTTTGCAAGGAAGAATGGGCAAGAATTTCAGTCTCTTGATGTGCAAAACTGATAGAGACATACCCCAAGCGACTTGCAGCTGTAATCGCAGCAAAAGGTGGCTCTACAAAGTATTAACGCAAGGGGGCCGAATCATTTTGCACGCCCCACTTTTCATTTTTTTATTAGTTAAAAAAAGTTTCAAAAATCCAATAGATTTCGTTCCACTTCACAATTGTGTCCCACTTGTTGGTGATTCTTCACAAAAAATAAAAATTTGATATCTTTATGTTTGAAGCCTGAAATGTGGCAAAAGGTTTAAAAGTTCAAGGGGGCCGAATACTTTCGCAAGGCACTGTACCTAGAGGGACTTCCAGGATTTTCAGTATTTGGTATGACTCTACCATTACTTCATAGTTCACTGGAAAGACTTTCAGGGATTTTATTATTCAGTAGACATGTGCATTAGTTTTTGTCCGAATGCATTTTCTTGAGAATTTCGGGTATTTTCGTTATGGTTTTAACAAACGATAACAAACGCGCAGAATCCGAAAAACAAAAGATCAGACATAAACAAATGCTTTATTTTCATTTTTATTGTGACAACATTTCGATATAGATAGGAGATTCGACACGACGCTGACAATAGCGATCTGTGTCCATCGAACCTGTGGTCGAATGTGCTTAACCTTAGCTCTATTAGTCCAAGATTATTCTACATAGAGAGAAAAGATTCGACATTATAGAGACAATAGCAAAAAAGGTCGAATGTGCCTAACCTAACTATTAGTCCAAGATTATTCGACATAGAGAGAAAAGATTTGACAAGATTCGACGAAGCAGTCGCCGCGAGCGGACATTTCTGGGCAAATGCTCTGCCCATAGGCTACACAAGAATTCTAATGTTGGTTGACTAGTAATAATAATTAATAAATATAATTATTACTAGTGTCATACAACATTAGAAGTCTACTATAGCTTGTAGGTGGAACATTCGACCGGAAATTATTCATTATTTCAGATTTTCAGACAAATTCATTTTTTAACAAAATGAAATAACTAAAAACGAATTTCGGGAGTAAATAAATAAATTTATTTTTTGGGCGAAAACTAAATTCCGAAACAAAATATTTCAATGTGCGCATGTCTATTATAATAGAATATAAAGTTAATCTACCATTACTTCCTAGCTATCGGGAGAGACTTCCAGGATTTTCAGTACAGGACATTCATCTACAATGACTTCTTTACTAACTGGAGAGACTTCCAGGATTTTCAGTATTCAGCATTAATCTACCATTATTTCTTAGCTAACTGGAGAGACTTCTAGGCTTTTTGTTATCAAGCATGAATGTAACATCAAATCTTTGCTAACTGGAGAGATTTCCCAGATGTTTAGTATTGGGCATTAATCTACCATTATTTATTAGCTAACCGGAGAGATTTTCTGGATTTTCAGTATTTTCATTACTCTACCATTAGAAGAAGAAAAAATTGGTGGCACTTCCAGGGATAAAACCGCTTCTTTATTGAAACGTCATAAAAGCCGCAACATGACACACATGGTATGTGCTTGGTCAGCAAAGAGGTTTCACAATCCTGATTGCCCTCAGTATGGCTACTAGCCTGAACGTAGTCCCGTCGTAACGAAATAACGTCATCACGTTCTGAACGATCGGATTTTCCGACAACTTTGTCCGACCGTGTGTATGCAACAGTTTCGGACAAAATCCGTCAGACAAAATCCGATGAACAAAGTCCGACGGATTTGGTTGTCGGAATGTCCGACCGCGTGTACAACGGCTTAAACTATATCATACCATAATTTCTTTCAATAAAAGAACATGTTAAAAATAAATAAAAAAACGAATCTCAAAAAGAGGCTGGGTCCTTAAAGTGGAGGGCCACCCAAAAAAATAAAAAAAATGCATTAATAAAATAAATAAATTTTTTTTTTTCACTTACCTGAAACGCTGTTGCTAGGCAGTCTTCCTAATCTGCCTCTTCCTATTCCGCGGTGCTTCCTCCTCTTCGGTGAGAGGCCCCCGTTGCCTTCTGGGACAAGGTGGGCATTCAAAAAGCGCCGTGCGACTCGCGCATGCTCAGTAGGAAATGGGCAGCGAAGCAGCAAGGCTCCACTGCCGGTTTCGCTTCGTTAGGATGGAGGCGCCGGCAGCCGATCCGATGGACGGATTGGCCTCGGGGGGCGGCCGACATCGCGGGATCATTGGACAGGTGAGTCTCCTTATTAAAAGTCAGCTGCTACAGTGTTTGTAGCTTCGGATTTTTTTAAAAAAAATAATAGCGGCCGGAACACCCCTTTAAGTGGTTAAAAAATTCCTGTGTCCAGCAATGGATGAGAAAGAAAACGATACTCAAAGCACTGTGCAACAAATAGCAACTAATTTTAACTTTTTTTTTTTTTTTCCAACACATAGGAAATACAAAAAAATAAATAAAATGAACAAAACACCATAGGGCTAAAACAGTGAGCGGTGGAAATCAAAAGGAAATCATAGAAGGAAAGATAATTGTGACAACCAGACCAATTTTATTATCATACAGCCAGCGGAAGCTTGCGGGATACTGTAATTCAAAGCAGGAGAAGGTAAACGGCGGTGCAGTTCTTATAGAAAGAACATCCCTTTAATATATATATATATTTCATTTCACTGTATAGAAACTATAGAAAGGACAGACGCTCCTTTTATTTTTCAAAAATTAGGATAATTTGTTACTAAAATTTACTTGGAAAAAAATTTTTTATTTTCCTGTTCGTTGTTACATTTTGAGTTATGAATTGTATATAAAAAATAAATAAAAATAAAGTATTTTATATATTTCAATATTCTTAGCATACAATGAATGTGTATGCATGAAAATTCCTGACCCCCTCAAAAAAGAATGGTGAATGATAAGACACCCCAGCTGAGCAGAAACGTGTCGCCGCAATCGCTCTGAATGTTGCTAGCCGCGGGGGTTGCCATTGTGTATGGATGTGATGAGAAACTCATTATTCTGTGAATTCTGAACGCATGCTGAAATCCTTTAAAAGCAGAACTCTACAAATCAATTGCCCATTGTTGGATACGATAACAAAACCAGCCGTTCAGTCCTGAGATTTTTTTTTTTTCTGCCTCTAGATGACCACAGACTGATGAGCAGCACTGCTTCCTCTGAGCCCAGGTCGTCCTGGACTCAACCCTTAGCCTTTGACCCAACAGTGAAAAGAGAAGCAGCACAGCTCATTGTAGTAATATGCTCAAAACATGCTCTGCCATTTTAGTATACAAGCGGGCTTAAATCTGCAACGATCAAATAATGTTTGGAAAGATGCTTGCATAAGCACTGTGCTATATATATATATATATATATATATATATATATATATATATATACACACACACACACACACACACACACACATACATACATACACACACATACACACACACATCATTGTGGGTTGGTTTGTTTGGGACAGGATGATTCATACCAGATGGCCTGTGGACCCGTGTTAACTCATGATGATGTATCTTAAAGGGTCACTGACTTGTATAAACCATATATCACTGACTTGTTTAATTATATTCCCGATATTAATGATATTACTTGTAGCGCTGGTATTTTCAATACAGACACTATAAATAAACATTTCG
Source organism: Lithobates pipiens (assembly GCF_037356315.1). Lineage (NCBI taxonomy): Eukaryota > Metazoa > Chordata > Amphibia > Anura > Ranidae > Lithobates > Lithobates pipiens. The sequence goes on from NW_027507787.1 coordinate 245,271,440, forward strand.
TTTGTCTGAAGCTGTAGTTTAGCTCAGACTGCCATTATTGTAAATTCTGGTTCTGTTTCAGCTTGGCTGGTTGTGTGGTTTTCCCTTTGGCCTAGGGATGGCGCCCTATTATTTCGACCAAGGTTGTAAATTGCAACAAGGAAACAGTCAGTGGGTGTAGTCTGCCTGCTGTGCATTCTAGGAGGGGGTACTTAAGGGACAGACCCCGTGACTGGAGGGGAGTTCTGACCTGATGGCCCTCCATGGCATAAGGTGTGTTGCTGCCGCTAAATTGTCTCGGGGGCCAGTTGGTCCGAGGCATCGTTGCTGAAGCTAGGGCCAAAAGTCTTGGGGTCTACCGATCCAGGGATGGTCCTGTGCTGTCTTGCCTGCGGGAAGAAGCCGAGCAACTGGAGGATCCAGGGGAGGACTTTTCAGGAGAGGTGCCTCTAGAAGAGCCTGGAGACTCAGTTGGAGGAAATATCCCGGGTCACCTACCACACAGTACCGTAGGTTCGGAAGAAGGGAATAAGTACTATGTGTTCAAGCCTTGAGGGGGGGGGGGGGTCCTTCGGTAGTCTGCAATATTAACCACTTGGCTGGTCTGACATGTACCTGGAGTAGCCTTAAAGAGGAAGTAAACCCTGATGAGTTTACTTCCTCTTTCATTCCCTGCAAAGGCAAAGCATAATGGACTACTATGCACCGCCGCTGTCATTCGGCACGAGAGCCGACACACGCGGCATCTTCGTCGTTGACGATGCCGCGATCAGTGCGCCTACGCGCCGCTGTCTACGACGCATGCGCCGTAGACAGCGGTGCCTGTCTTTCGGCAAATATCTCCTAAACCGTGTAGGTTTAGGAGATTTTTCTTGGACCTACAGGTAAGCCTTAATCTAGGCTTACCTGTAGGTCAAAGTGTGTTGTAAGGGTTTACAACCACTTTAAAACCCCATTCAAATGGAGGCACTGCTGAGATAAGGTGATCACCTGTGGTAAGGTACCTTTTTGTCTCATTTTAACAAATTGTTTTCTTGCCTCAGCTCTGGTAAAAACGTAGTCTCTTAAATTTAATTAAGAAGGGAGACGGACCAGGCCTTACAGGTGGCCTTTGGTAGGGCCGGCTTTTGGCAAGCCCGGCTTTTGGTAAGCACTCTGCTATTTCCACAGTAAATTATGAGTGAGACCATCCATGGAAAACTCCCCTCAGGCACCATCCCTAATGTATAAAATGACCTTATATTTCAATTCCATCCCCTCTAAGGATGGGGGAATAAAGTTAAGCGGGACTTTGAATGAGCTTATCGAGGACATTTAGAACAATCCATTAAAATATAACAAACTTTACTACATCATTACAAGGCATTAAGAACACACATCAGCATATATTAATTCATTAACACCTCTACGACTAAGCCCCAGTGGGCGGGTCTAAACATGTCAGAGGACATGGCGCGTGGAGAGGTGCAAGGCTGAGTCTGACTTATACATGTTAACCACATAGACTGGGTGGGGTTGAGCAGCAAAAAGTTTAGCATATATTAATTGCCATATAATTTTAACCGTAAGAAATACATAGTAGTGATTTCCGACAGGTGCAGTGGATCGACCCGTTTTGCACGGTAAATGCTTCCTCAGGATCCACGCTCGGTGATATGGCTATTTTAAAGGTTACAAAATATTTGAAAGCAACGTCAAAATGTATAAAAATATCAACAATGCTCATTGTTATGTGTTTCTCTTTGGAAAATAATAAAATCTTTATGGAAAAAAAAAAATGTATAAAAATATACATAATTATCACAATTTAGTTTTATTTATTCATTCTTAGAGGGGTGGAGTAAAAATACATAGTAATCAATCATCACACGGCTTACATTTAAAGAATGCCTTTAGTGATGCAATTAATGATACAAGCTGTAAGTCAATACAAGGGCAATGAAACACCAGTTCAGTGTCACTGCAAGGGAGATGGCAACCCAGACAGCAAGGATAACTTGCCAACAATTTGTGGCAGTGTTGAATTGCAAGTCTATTGACTTGCTGCAAATTTTCACTGGCAAGTTATACACTTGCAGAGCACTTGAAGCACGAGTTGCAAGTAAAAAATATGGATGTGACACTCAGCTGGCCAAGACCATCCAAGTGCCTTCTACAGTGTCTTGGGGGTGCACTAGTGGGGGGGGGGGGGGGGGGTGGCTGAGTGTGTCATGTGATGTCATGGTGCAAGGGAGCCGAGCTGAGCGGCCAGAGCCTCGTGCTACGGGACGGGAGCAAGGCAAGGTGGGAGCGGGACTGCCAGTGCTGTATGGACTGGAGTGGACTAAAGGGACCGCCTGGCATGGAGAGAGACTGTCACTGTGACTCAGGAGGGGGCGGGGCATGTCTGTGATCTGTGCTGCTGCACACTGCTGTCTCTCTGAGGGTCAATTTCATGTGTATGTGTCGCCCATTCTAATTTCTTGTCCTGTCCCTGAGCTACATACTTACTATATCGAAAATGAAATAAGAAATGTGGGGGTTTTTTTTGCCTCAAATTGATTGTAAAGGATTGTTTTTTTTTTTTTTTTTTTTAAATAACAAACATGTCATACTTACCTGCACTGTGCAGGTCGTTTTGCACAGAGTGGCCACGAACATCCTCTTCTGGGGTCCCCCGGTGGCTCTCGCGGCTCCTCCCCACATCAGTTAACTCCCTAGGAGAAGCGCACTCCCGGGGGAGGGGGGTTACCTTGCGGGCACGCTCCCGAGTCCAGCATTTGCGTCCATAGACACGAATGCCGGACTCGGCCCCGCCCCCCCGCATAATTGGATTGGAGCCAATGGCTGCGCTGCTATCAATCTATCAAATCAAGAGCCGGGACCCTGTGGAGAGAGGGACAGAGGAGATTAAGGGGCTCAGGTAAGTAAAACGGGGGAGGGGGGAGCTGGGGGGCCTGTGACTGCCAGGTGTTTTGTCACCTTAATGCATCCTAAAAAAAAAACACAAGGGTTTACAACCCCTTTAATATTTTCCTTAAATCACTTTGCTAACTGCATATTGTACATGTTTGTAGCCTAAATACTGAAATTTGCACTTAAAGCGTAACTCCAGTTTTGTTGAGAACAAAAAAAAAACATTCCCCTCTGGGTGATCTGTATACGTTGCAAGGATTGTAACAAACTTTGTTGCAGATCCCTACCTTTTGTTATCCCGAAGAAATCCCTGTGTGTTCCTCTCTGTCTCTGTGATGAGTGGGTCTAATGGGAGTGGTTTCGTAATTATCTATCAGGTGAGCACCTGCACAGCACTAATGAGGAAAGCTGCAGGGCCTGCATCCCTTTAGATGTGTTCCTACAGGGAGCGTCACACCAAAAATGACATTTCTGTTGCCTGCAATCTGACTTGTATCGTAAGCAGACTTCTGTGAAAAACTGGTGACGCTTTCACACAAGCAGGTTATTATTGTTTCGGGGGGTGGTCAGTACACACTCCGTGTACAGAACAACTCCAGGCGGCCATATTGCAATGCATTCTCAGAAAATGACAGCGGCTGCAGATTGAAAAGGAAAGCTGATTTTTAACCACTCAAGGACCAGCCTCCTTTTGAGAGTTTGGTGTTTACATGTTGAAAAAATTTTTTGGGGCTAGAAAATTACTTACAACCCCCAAACATTACATTGTTTTTTTTTTCTAACACCCTAGAGAATAAAATGGCGGTCGTTGCAATACTTTTTTTCACACCGTTTTTGCGCAGCGGTCTTACAAGCGCACTTTTTTTGGGAAAAAAAATCACTTTTTTGAATAAAAAAAAAATAAGACAGCAGTAAAAATTAGCCCAATTTTTTTTATATTGTGAAAAATAATGTTGTGCCGAGTAAATTGATACCCAACATGTCACGCTTCCAAATTGCGCCCGGCTCGTGGAATGGCGACGAATGTTTACCCTTAAAAATCTCTATAAGCGACGTCCCTTGTAATAGAAAAAAACATGGCAGGGTCCTCTTGAATATGAGATCTGAGGTCAAAAAGTCCTCAGATCTCATATTTAGTCTAAAATGCAATAAAAAATAAAAATACAAAAAATTGTAATTTAAAAAAATCCTTAAAAAAATTGTCCCTTTAAGAGCTATGGGCAGAAGTGACGTTTCGACGTCGCTTCCGCCCAGCAAGTGTATGGAGACGGGTGGGGGCCATCTTCCCCCTCACGCGTTTCCATACTGAGCCAGCAGGAGGATGCGATCGCCTCCGCAGCTGCCGACAGCTCTGGTAAGCGGCGGAAGGCACCGGATCACGGCGGGAGGGGGGGGGCCCCCCTCTCCCGCCACCGATAAAAGTGATCTCGTAGCGAATCCGCCGCAGGTACCACTTTTATCTTGTAGCAGACCGCCCGCTGAAGAAGGGGGTTACCGGGGTTATGGCAGCTAGCTGCCACCATAACAACGATATCCTCCTTCAGACAGCCGCCGTAAAACTGCGGCGGGCATTCCGTAAGTGGCTAATAAAATTCAATTACAAGATAACTTTTGTATACTCACAATTGTATATGCTATATCATTTTTTCCTTATTTGCTACTTTTTTTTTTTCTTCCCACGAAAGTGGAGCCACCCTTTAAAACTGCAAAAAGTGTCAGTAAAAACTTGGCGGGGTGGGGTTTCAGTCAATTTCAATTTGGTAGGTTGGCAAAACTGAGCAGCGGAAGCCAATGGCTCCCACTGCTATCAATGCGAGGAGGCAGAAAGAGAAGAGAGCTGCATGCTGGATCGAGATTAGGCTCAGAAAAGTTTGGAGGGGGGGACAGGGGGGGTGGTAGGGGGGTTTGGAGGGAGGGGTACGGGGGGTGGGTGGGATGGGGGTACGGGTGGGATGGAGGGGGTACGGGGGATGGGTGGGATGGCGGGGGGGGGGATGGGGGTACGGGTGGGATGGAGGGGGGTTTGGTGGGGGGGGGGGGGGTGGCGGGGGGATGGGGAGGGAGGGGACGTGGGCGTGGCAGGGGTGAATCTTGCAGCACAAGGTTTTTTTTTACCTTAATGCAGAGAATGCATTGGAACCACTTCAATCCACCCCCAAAAATATTTTTGACATATAACTGAAGTCTGGTAGGCAACTGAACAGTCTCCAGCCACACAGCAGTTATTATATAAAAAAAAAAACACATTTGCTGCTCATCAGCATTGATTATTTAAAGGTTCTTGGAATGGAGACGGAGTGCCCTACTTGGCGAGCTAGACGCTCTTTGTTCTGTGTGATCGGAATGGCTCGCGGCTCATAAGGCTTATTTGCAGTCTTGGCTTTCCTGTGCTAAAAGCTCCCGTCATATTGAAGGAAGCAGACAATTTGTGCGGCTTCTTCTGCCTAAAGGGTACAACGGGGACTTGTGTATTTACATCATGGAGCAGAAAGGGAAATAGAGATACCATACCATGACTGCATGACACCCGGTGCCGCCATTACCCCTAATCCACACATGTCAAACACAAGACCTTGTCATGTGGCCCTTGTACCCAGTTTTGCAGCTGGAACGTGGCGGAACTCCAATTCCACCATCTCCGCGCTCTCTCACCCACCACTCCTGATCCCGAGACAGCTTTGCTCTCAGATGTAACCGGTCCCTGCACGCACTAGCGGCAGGGCGTGGCAGGGACAGCTCTCCAGAGAGAGAGAGAACAATCTCCCTGCAAGGTGAGGCAGATCCGCCTACACGGGGGAGGTGCTAGAGCCGGACCAGATAGAAGAGAGTGGAGGGGTTGGAGTTGCACACTGTGTAGTGTGCATAGTGCACCCCTAAACTCTGCACTCTGTACATAGCACACCTGTAAATCCTGCTCTCTGTATGTAGTGCACCCCCAAAAACCCTGCACTCTGTGCGCAGCGCCCCCCCCCTAAACCTTGCACTATGTATGTAGCCCACCCCTGAACACTGTGTTTAGGGCACCCCTGGAACTGCACTCTGTACACAGCGCACCTCTGAATTCTGCACTCTATACGTACTCCTGAGCTCTGCACACTATACATACCACATTCCTGAACTCTGCACTCTGTACATAACACACGTGAACCCTGCATTCTATATGTAGAGCATTAATGAACTCTGCACGTTATACGTAACAAACTCCTGAACCCTGCACTCTGTACGTAACGCACTCCTGAACCCTGCACTCGATATATAGAGCATTCCCGAACGCTGCACTCGATATATACTCTGCACGTTATACGTAACAAACTCCTGAACCCTGCACTCTGTACGTAACGCACTCCTGAACCCTGCACTCGATATATAGAGCATTCCCGAACGCTGCACTCGATATATACTCTGCACGTTATACGTAACAAACTCCTGAACACTGCACTCTGTACATAACGCACTCCTGAACCCAGCATTCGATATATAGAGCATTCCCGAATGCTGCACTCAATATATATGCTGCACGTTATACGTAAAACTCCTGAACACTGCACTCTGTACGTAACGCACTCCTGAACCCTGCACTTGATTTATATAGAGAGCATTCCCAAACGCTGCACTCGATATATAGAGCATTTCTGAACTCTACACTCTGTACATAGAGCCTTCCTGAATCCTGCACTCTGTACATAATGCATTCCTGAGCTCTGCACTCTGTATATTACACACTCCTGAACCCTGCACTCTGTACATAACGCACTCCTGAACTCTGCACATAACGCACTCCTGAACTCTGCACATAACGCACTCCTGAACTCTGCACTCTGTACATAACGCACTCCTGAACTCTGCACTCTGTATGTAACGCACTCCTAAACCATGCACTCTGCACATAACACACTCCTGAACTCTGCACTCCATACATAGAGCATACCTGAACTCTACATTCTGAACATAACAATCTCCTGAACTAGGCACTCTGTACAAAACGCACTCCTGAACTCTGCACTCTATACATAGCGCACAGCTGAACTCTGCACTCTGTACATAACACACTCCTGAAACCTGCATTCTGTACTTGGTGCACCCCAGATACAACCAGCCCTTTGAGGGCAACCATACTGCTGATGCGGCCCACAATGAAATTGAGTTGACACCCCTGCTATAATCCATCACATCATCTGGAATATTTTTTGGCTTTGCGATGGACCAACTCATGAGCTAAGATAAGTCTCCTCGGCATGACTGCTGAGCATCGTTCTCTATATTTGTGCTTTGTATACATCAGTTCTTAAATCCGAGTTCCTTTTTTTTTTTTTTGCTTTTGCAGTTTATTTTGAAAACCTATATTGTGTATATGGTATATTGCATATTATTATTATTATTATTATTAATCATGATTAATATATCACCAATAGTTTGCATAGTGCTTTACAAAATAGAGACAGTACAGTAACTATACAACTTAGAAAAGAGGGTTAGAAGCTCATAGGATAGATCGTGCCCCTGTATACAGTATTGTATCTATCTCTATACACTGTACAGTATACTCTGGGCTGAAGGAATGCGTTGCATACAGATCCCACCCAATAACGTGTAGTTTACACTTTCTAGCAAAAAAAGAGGGTGCACCAGCCTAGCGCATTACCTTTGCAAACTCTTTCACAAGCTCATCAAAAACCACCAAAGACAATGGAGCCCTATCCGCTGCAAGCGCTCCTTGACTCGGGAAGATGCAGCCTGGATCTAATTGGCTTATGCCTTTAGAGGGAGTCCCCCTCTTCATCAGAAAAAAAAAAAAAAAAAAGAAGAGGTGGACTCCATCAAAATTGACAATTTTTCCCACGATTGATTGCAAGTCACGTGGCAATCGGTGTAAAGTGCACAACGCACATTTGCGTGCCAGTCATTCATTCTAGCTCCTCAAACAGGATGGATCGATTTTGCTGCGGATCATCGCACAACAGAATCGGCAAAACACAACTCTAGGGACGCATTCACACCTTCGCCATTTGGGATTCTGGGCGGAATCGCCGCAATTCTGCCCTCCATTCCAAATCGCGCGGGCAGTCGGTGCAAGCAACTAGCAATGCACGCTTGGGTGCCGTTCATTGTAAATGGCACCCCAAAAGGCGGTGCAATTTTGCTAAACGCAAGGGCCGCGGGCCGAATCTGGCCCTCCAGGCCATTTCATGTGGCCCTCACGCCCCTCCTGCAGCTCCGCCCCCAGCTTCTTCCCAGCAGCAACACAAGGTAAGGGGGGTAGGTTGTCATGTAAGGGAGGGGGACTCTTGACTCTGGATATTTGCTTATAAGTATTTTTAGAATAATACAATTCTATGCCATTAGAAAAAGAGGAATGCACGCCGCTGGTATTTTGCCGCGATTGCCGCCCGACAGGATCGCACTGCAATTGCAGCAAAACACGACAAAATACATGCACACTGCAGTTCAAAAAAAAAAAAGCTGCTTTTACAGGCAATACCAAGAAAAGAAGAAAAGATCGATCGCACGCTTGGATCCAAAAGACGCTGTAGAAATGTCTTTGTTGTCGTGAGCCCGACAAAATTGCAATGGTGATCAGTTGACGAACTGTGCTTGTTCACACGAGCACGGTCCTTTTCGCGCGAAACGCGTCAACTGATCACCATTGCAATTTTGTCTGGCTCATGACAACAAAGACATTTCTACCGCACCTTTAGGATCCAAGTGTGCAATCGATCTTTTCTTCTCTTCTTGATATTGCCTACGGTGATGAGCCGGGATTAGCACCTCGGACCAGGTGTGCCCATGTTTTTTGCCTGAAGCGCTGTGTGCACCCTTGATCCAATTACACATCCGAACTGTCAGTTTGCATTGCGATATGGGGGGGGGGGGTGTCATTAACATTGTATTGACACTCCCAGCAGTTTGCATATGGAAGTGTGAAACTGCCATGCGAGTCGGGTGCTATGCGGGAACCCGCAGTGGATTCGCAGTTTGCATGAAGCTTGGCCCAAAAAGCTGCAGGAGAAAACGCACATAGGGCAGCACATTGCGTTGAATGGGCTGCCCTATGTGTGACACGCAGAATCGTCTGAAAATTGCTCGCAATTAAAAAAATAATAATAATGTGTGAATGGGGCCTTAATCTCTCTGTAGCAAATAAAATTTAAATGCCAGTGCAGCCCCTATCTATATGTAAGGAGGCAGCCCAAAATGTGATTGGATTAGTAGCAGGGGCGGACTGACCATTCAGCCACTTGGGCACTGCCCGAGGGCCCCAGGCCACTAGGGGGCCCCATCAGGGTTGCCAGCCTCAGTAAAACCAGGGACAGTATGTAAAAATTCCTCTCCAGTACCTTCTCAGCCAATAGAAACATGTCTGTGTATACTATGTGTACATGTATGTGTATACTGTGTAATTGTATACTGTGTGTGTGTGTTTTTGTATACTGTGTGGCCCCATAATCTCCGATTACCTGGGGGCCCCATAATCTCCTATTGCCCTGGGGCCCTATGAATTGTCAGTCCACCCCTGATTAGCAGTATTCCATCGCTTAACCGCTTGCCGACCGCCTCACGCTGATATACGTCGGCAGAAGGGCATGTACAGGCAGAATCACGTACCTGTACGTTGCCCTTTAAGAGGCGGCCAGCGAGCGCATGTGCCCGCAGCAAGCTCCGTGAGTCCGATAGCGACTCGATGGCCGCAGGGACACCCGCGATCGCCTCACAGGGAGGAAGAACGGGGAGATGCTAAAGTAAACAAGCATCTCCCCGTTCTGCCTAGCAACAGTGTCACTGATCTCTGCTCCCTGAGATCGGGAGCAGAGATCAGTGATGTGTCACACACAGCCACGCCCCTCACAGTTAGAAACACTCCCCAGGACACACTTAACCCCTACAGCGCCACCTAGTGCTTAACCCCTTCACTGCTGCCAGTGTCATTTACACAGGAATCAGTGCATTTATATAGCACTGATTGCTGTATAAATGACAATGGTCCCAAAAATGTATCAAAAATGTGTCGTGCAGTCACGATAAAAATTGCAGATCGCGGCCATTTAAAATTAAAAAAAAAAATATTAACAAAAATGCCTATCCCCTATTTTGTAAACGCTATAACTTTTGCACAAACAAATCAATATACGCTATTGCAATTTTTTTTACCAAAAACATGTAGATGAATACATATCGGCTTAAACTTATATATTTTTGGGGGGTATTTATTAAGGCAAAATGTAAAAAAAAAGTGTTTTTTTCAATCAATAATCGCTTATTGCGATTTTTAATATCTCTCTATCTATCTATCTATCTATCTATCTATCTATCTATCTATCTATCTATCTATCTATCTATCTATCTATATGACAAGGAATCCACAAAGCTCCAAGATATTTAGCGGCAGCATTCGATTCCATCCGTTTCCTGTCGCCGGTATAAATAAGTGTCTCTCACCTGCTCGAGTTGGAATGTCTGGAGACTCCCCAAGGACCAGTTTCACTCTCTTGGCGTGAGTCTTTCCTTGGTAATGGGATTCAGCGACAATCGCAGACGTGAAGAACATGTTGCAGAGGGTGCAGCATTTGTTTTTATCCACTTCAGTCTCATCGCTTTCCTAATAAAAAAAAATAAAAAATACAAAAAATAAAAAATAAATCAAGTAAAATATGTGTCTTAAAATGTTATGAATTCATACAGATAAAAAGGAAATCGGTACCATGTATCAGGGTTACTTCCTGAAAATTGGCCAGACTGAATATTTAATAAAAAACATTGTTTCAATAAACTCCTATTGGGCTTTGTATACAATGGCAATCGGTAGGTGCCTGTGCCCTGCTTGTTCTCGCCGGGTCTTTTGATGAAAACAAACTGTCTGTGTTGCTGTAGGGTCAATCCTTCTTTCCCCTTTAACCACTTGCCTACCGGGCACTACACACCCCTTTCCTGCCCAGGAGCCATTTTTTTTTTTTCAGATTTCAGTGCTGTCGCACTTTGAATGACAATTGCGCGGTCGTGCTACGCTGTACCCAAACACATTTCTTATCATTTTCTTCACACAAACAGAGATTTATTTTTCTGGTATTTAATCACTGCTGGGTTTTTTATTTTATTTTTACAAAAAAAAAAAAAGACCATGAATTTTGAAAAAAAAAAATGTTTACTTTTTTTCTGTCAGTAAATTTTGTAACTAAGTAATTTTTCGCCTTCACTGATGTGTGCTGATGAGGCGGCACTGATGGGCACTGATAGGCTGAACTGGTGGGCATTGATGAGGTGCCACTTATGGGCACTGATAGGTGGCAATAATATGTGACACTGATGAGCTCTGTTAGGTGGTACTGATAGGCAGCACTGGTGGGCACAGATAGGCCGCATGGACAGGCGGCGTGGATAGTAATGCACTGATGGGCACTGATGAGCATTGATCGACAGCAGTGATGGGCATAGATGGGAAGCACTGATTGGCATCACTAACGGGCACTGATTGGTGGCACTTGTGAGCACTGATTGCTGCCACTGGTGGGCACTGATTGCTGGCATTGGTGGGCACCGATTGATGACACTGTACTGCTATATTGTAATCAGGGCACTGATGATCAGTGCCCTGATTACATTCCTAGATGTCCCCCTGCGTGGAGATGCCGCTGATCGGCTCTCCTCGCCACACACTCTGTCAGCGATTACCGGCATCTCTGCATTTACATATGACCGGCTGTGATTGGACACAGCGAATCACATGGTTAAAGAGCCACGGACGCAGCTCTTTACAGAGATCGGGATCGTTGCTAGGACACGGCGCGGGCCATGTTTGCCGTGCTGCACACCTCCACGGGCGCGTGAGAGCGGCCGTTCTGGCCACGATGTGATATGTCATGTGACGGCGTCCCAGAACGCGAGCCGCACCGCCCCACCGCCATTTGACAGTGGGGGGGCAGCAAGCAGTTAAAGTGGTTCTAAAAGCTGTGCAGTGCCCCCCCCCCCACCCTAGGACCCCTAAAAAACGTATCTGAGCTCAGGGGCGGCCTGTCCTCTATCCACGCCACCCCCTATATGATAGATTCATGTAAGGCATGCATCTATCCATGGCCACCACGGCCACCCCTTATTCATGCGTCCAGCCCCTTTGAGAAAAGCATCCGCCCACGCTGGTTTTGTGGTTCTGACGGGGAAATACGGAAAATCGCGCTAATCCAGCCTGGAGATCGCGCGGGGGGGGGGGGTGAATCTAGATTGCCAGTCTCCAGGGATTCTTCCTACTCTGTCGAACACAGTCAGTGAGCCAATGAAGAGAGAGGGGGGAGGGGCCAAGATGTGGCTCCATGTCTGAATGGACATGCAGAGCAGCGGCTCGCGACTGTGCCTGTCGAGTGTCCCCATTGCAAGTTGCTGGCTCTGGGGGGGACTCGACAGGAGGGAGGGGCCAGGAGTGCCTGTGGGGGACTGGAGAAGAAGATTATCGGGGCTGCTCTGTGCAAAACCACTGTACAGAGCAGGTAAGTAGGACATGTTTGTTTTTTTTATTTTGCCTTTAATATCATTTTTCTAAACTGCACTAGTGATCTGAAAGGAGGAAATATACTGGTGGCTGTAAGCAATTAAATAAATCTAAAACAAAAGGTTTTTTTTTTTTTTTGGTTTGGATGGAGTAGGGAATTATTTCACATCGTTGAGATTTCCCTTCATTTCCTGTCCCCTAGACACTGAGAAATATCTCCAAAGTAGCAGAAATCCTCTTTGAGGGCTTGTGCCTAAGGCCATAAGTAGCTTCAATTCAGGTAATGACAAGCTACATTTGATATTAGTTTGAGACGCTTCTGAGCTCAGAGTTTGCTGTTGGGGGCATTTGGCCTGAAATTCAACTGCTTCTGACCAGGAGGGCGACATCTTTCCGACCAGAAGCTGATTTGACTGGAGGTTGACTTCTTCTGACTGGGGGTTGAACTCCTTCTAACCTAGAGTTTACCGCCTTCTAACCTGGAATTGACTCCTTCTGACTGGTGATTGAAGTCCTTCTAACCTAGAGTTGACCTCCTAACCTGGAGATGACTCCCCTGACTGGAAGTTGAACACCTTCTAACCTAGAGTTGACTGCCTTCTAACCTGGAATTCATTCCCTCTTGACTGGTGATTGAACGCCTTCTGGCTGAAGTTAACTGCCTTCTGACTGATGGTTTTAACTCCCTCAAACCTAGAGTTGACCTCCTTCTAACCTGGAGTTGACTCCTTGTGACTGGCGGTTGAACTCCATCTAACCTAGAGTTGAACGCCTTCTAAACTGGAGTTGAAACCTTCTGACTGATAGTTGAACTCCATCTAACTGAAGGTTTAACTCCTTCTAACCTAGAACTGACCTCCTAACCTGGACCTGACTCCTTCTAATTGGTGGTTGAACTCTTTCTAACATAGAGCAGACCTCTTCTATCCCAGGGTGGACTCCTACTAACTGGCTTTTAAACTTGGAGTTGACCTCCTAAGTTGCATCAACCTGCATTAAAGTAGAAGTACGGGTTTGGCTTTTTTTTCCCTATTCATAGTTACCTAGATGGATGCTGCATCAGTCCCCCGGCGTCTCTGCCCTGAGAACCAAGCCATCAAACGCTGCCGATGGCTCAGTTCCCTCGGCTCCCTGAGCTCCTCCATGCTGACTGGAGCGCTGAGCTGTGGAGGGGAGCAGCCGTTTCAGCCTCTCAGTGGCTTGCTGAGAGGCTGAGACTGCCATTAGTCTAGGCACCTTGCAGATCCAGACTTCTGAAGTCAGGATGACACGGTTCCTGGACTGAACTTGGTAATGTCGACAGGAGTGCAAAATTCATTTCACACTCCTGTGACCCTTAGGAGAAGCCCAGCCAAACGAGCCCAGGCTGGACTTCTTTAAGCTACTTTTGCATTCCCATTTTGTTGGAAGGCAACATGTTTTATTTCATAATACAAGATGTGCTTGAAATATGAAATATGGATATACCAAGCCTCCGCATTCTTGGGGGCTGTCTGGAATGTAACAAGGTGCACATCAAAGCTTTGTAGCATATTAGAATCTTCATCGGAAAGAAGAAGTCAGGCCCTCTAGCAAGGCTGAACAAAAGCTTGGCTCCTGACCACCTGGTGTGATAACACTCTGCAAGCAAGCTTCAAAGAGAGTCATGGCTGGCAGGATGATTAATGAAGGTGGGCTACAAAAGATCAAAGGATCAACAGGCACTGAAGAGGACCCAGGTCAGATAGCGATGATACATGGACGAAAGCTGCCCCTAGAGGCTAAAACAGCAAGACGGACAGAAATATAATATATTGAGAAGGACTGCCCCGTAAATACTTTCATTCGTTAGAAACCTAAATGGGCTGGCAATGGGGTTGGGTCTGGATGGTGTATGGATGAAGTTTAAAAAGTGCTGACCGAGAGGGAGAGCTCTCTCTCTGTCACCATTTTTGAGCCCAGCTGACGAGACAATATCTAGAGGACAGCCTTGTGATAAGTATATTTGAAGTTCTTTTGTTATACGCTCTATAATATTTTCCTTGAGTGTTTTCATGTTAACATTTTCCTATTTTCTTGGGAAATAAATAAGACGTTGTTTTACTAAGCAGTGTGTTTGTTTTCATAGCTAACCTTATATCATTATGCTTATCAACAGTAACATTATTAGAGTTTTAATAGACTAGCTAATTATAGGAATACAAGTTAATACATATATGCAATAAGTAGAGGAAATCCATAACCATCCATTTTAGCAGTATATTTCACATTGACTTTGTTGTGAATTCATTAACCACTTAACGACCAGCGCACGCCGATGTACGTCCTATTTTTGAAGAGGGATAGCTCGGTAACGGCAGCAGCTGCTGCCACAACCGAGTTATCCATCTCTTCAGGCGCCGGTTGTGTGTGCGATAACGGTGGTCTCCGCAGCGGATTCGCCGTGAGATCACCACTATCGGCCGTGGGAGAGGTGCCACCGCCCCCCGCCGCTCTCCCGCGCCCTCCTCTGCTTACCGGAGCCGTCGATAACGGCGGAGGTGATCGGGTCCTACCGATGGCTAGGTATGGAGATGAGGGAGGCTAAGATGGCCCCCCACTCGTCTCTATACCATAGGAGGGCGGAAGCGACGTCAAAACGTCACTTCCGCCCATACCTCTTAAAGGTATATTTTTTCAATGTCATTTTTTCAAATGACTTTTTTTTTGTTTTATTGCATTTAAGTTCAAATATAAGATCTGAGGACTTTTTGACCCCAGATCTCATATTTAAGAGGACCTGTCATGCTTTTTTCTATTACAAGGGATTTTTACTAGACATGTGCATTTGTTTTCGTCCGAATGCATTTTCGTCCGAATTTCAGCTATTTTCGTTTTCGTTTTGACAAACGATAACGAAAGCACAGAATCTGAAAAACGAAAGATCCGACATAAATAAATGCTTTATTTTCGTTTTCATTGTTACAACAGTTCGATATAGAATAGGAGATTCAACATGACTCTGACAACAATCTGTCTATAGAACCTGTGGTCGAATGTGCCTAACCTTACCTCTATTAGTCCAAGATTATATAGAGAAAATATTCGACAGAGAAAAAAAGATTTGACAGAGAGAAAAGATTCTGCAAGTTACTGTCCTAAAAAGTGTTTGGGGACCCGGGTCCTGCCCCAGGGGACATGTATCAATGCAAAAAAAAGTTTTAAAAAACGGCCGTTTTTTCGGGAGCAGTGATTTTAATAATGATTAAAGTGAAACAATAAAAGTGTAATATTCCTTTATATTTCGTGGGGGGGGGGGTGTCTATAGTATGCCTGTAAAGGGGCGCATGTTTCTGGTGCTTAGAACTGTCCCTGCACAAAGTGTCATTTATGCAGGAAAAAAAGTCCTTTAAAATCACTCGCAGCTATTATGAATTGTCGGCTCCCGTAATACAGAGAACACTCACTGAAAGTCATTGATAAAATAAATAAATAAATTAAAAATTTTTTTTTTTTAAAAAAGCGTGGGAGTCCCCCAAATTCAATTACTAGGCCCTTCAGGTCTGGTATGGATATTAAGGGAAACCCCGTGTCAAATGTAAAAATTTTTTACGTGGGGGTCCCCCTAAAAATCCACACCAGACCCTTTATCCGAGCACGCAACCTGGCAGGCCGCAGGAAAAGAGAGGGGGACGAGAGAGCGCCCCCCCCTCCCTCCTAAACTGTACCAGGCCACATGCCCTCAACATTGGGAGGATGCTTTGGGGGTCTGTGACCCCTCAAAGCACCTTGTCCCCATGTTGATGTGGAGAAGGGCCTCATCCCCACAACCGTGGCGCGGTGGTTGTGGGGGTCTACGGGCGGGGGGGCTTATCAGAATCTGGAAGCCCCCTTTAACAAGGGGACCCCCAGATCCCGCCCCCCCTGTTTGAAATGGTAAGGCTGGTACAAAAGTACCCCTACCATTTCACAAAGAAAGTGTAAAAATGTTTAAATAAGACAAACACACTTTTGAAAAATTCCTTTATTAAAAAAAAAAAAAAAAAAAGATTCCAGCGGTGGTAATCCACTCTTGCTATCCAGCGATGGATCTCCGGGGTCCAGTGATAGATGATCTGATCCAGCGCAGCGAATCCATCCATCTTCTGTCTCCACGGAGGAGACACTGCGGGGATTCCGGCGGCCTGGCGTTTGTTATATGCGGAGGGCGGGGCCACCCGTCACCTGACCCCACCCCCCTCTGACGCAAGGGGAAACCCGGGTTTCCCCGTGACGTATGGGTGACCCCGCCCCCCTCTGATGTAACACAGGCAGGTTTCCGTTAGATGATCATCCGTCGCTGGATAGCAAGAGTGGATTACCACTGCTGGAAATTTTTTTTATTTATTTTTTTATTTTTAATAAAGGAATTTTTCAAAAGTGTGTTTGTCTTATTTAACAATTTTTTACACTTTCTTTGTGAAATGGTAGGGGTACTTTTGTACCCCCTTACCATTTCAAACAGGGAGGGCCGGGATCTGGGGGTCCCCTTGTTAAAGGGGGCTTCCAGATTCTGATAAGCCCCCCGCCCGCAGACCCCCACAACCACTGGCCACGGTTGTGGGGATGAGGCCCTTCTCCACATCAACATGGGGACAAGGTGCTTTGAGGGGGTCACAGACCCCCAAAGCATCCTCCCAATGTTGAGGGCATGTGGCCTGGTACGGTTCAGGAGGGGGGGCGCTCTCTCGTCCCCTCCTCTTTTCCTATGGCCTGCCAGGTTGCGTGTTCGGATAAAGGGTCTGGTATGGATTTTTAGGGGGACCTCCACGTCAATTTTTGAAGGGCCTGGTAATTGAATTTGGGGGACCCCCACGCTTTTTTTTTATTTTTTATTTATTTTATCAATGACTTTCAATGAGTATTCTCTGTATTACGGAGCCGGCAATTCATAATAGCTGCGAGTGATTTTAAAGGACTTTTTTTCCTGCACAAATGACACTTTGTGCAGGGACAGTTCTAAGCACCAGAAACATGCGCCCCTTCACAGGCATACTATAGACAACCCCCCCCCCCCCCTACGAAATTTAAAGGAATATTACACTTTTATTGTTTCACTTTAATCATTATTAAAATCACTGCTCCCAAAAAAACTGCTGTTTTTAAAACTATTTTTTGCATTGATACATGTCCCCTGGGGCAGGACCCGGGTCCCCAAACACTTTTTAGGACAGTAACTTGCATATTAGCCTTTAAAATTAGCACTTTAGATTTTGAACGTTGGAGTCCCATAGACTTTAATAGGGTTCTAAATTTCACACGAAGTATGCTATACTTCTTTATACATTCGATAGACACCATATGCCTTCAAAGACAGATTCGACCGTAATTCATGTGGATTTTCGGACGAATGCAATTTTTGAACGAAAAACAAAATAAATAAAAACGAATTTCGGGAGTAACTAAATAAATTTATTTTTCGGACGAAAACGAAATTCCGAAACAAAATATTTTACTCTGCACATGTCTAATTTTTACATTCCTTGTAATGGGGATAAAAGTGATCTATTTTTTTTTAAACAGTGTAAAAATAAATAAAATAACTTAAAATAATTAAGAAAAAAATACGTTTTAAAAAAACACCCCGTCCCGACGAGCTCACGCGCAGAAGCGAGCGCATACGTGAGTAGCGCCCGCATATGAAAATGGAAGTCAAACCACACATGTGAGGTATCGCCACGATCGATAGAGCGAGAGCAATAACAATAATTCTAGCCCTAGACCTCCTCTGTAAGGCAAAAAATGCAACTTGTAGAATTTTTTAAATGTTGCTTATGGAGATTTTTGAGGCTAAAAGTTTGACGCCATTCCATGAGCGGGCGCAATTTTGAAGCGTGACATGTTGGGTATCAATTTACTCTGCGTAACATTATCTTTCACAATATAAAAAAAAAAATTGTACTCATTTTACTGTTGTCTTATTTTTTTATTAAAAAAAGTGCATTTTTTTCCAAAAAAACTGCACTTGTAAGACCGCTGCGCAAATACGGTGTGAAAAAAAGACCGCTATTTTATTTTTATAATATAAAAAGTTTGGGGGTTCTAAGTAATTTTCTTGCAAAAAACAAAAACGTTTTAACCACTTTCAGACCGGACCATTTTGCTGGTAAATGACCAGAGGTCTTTTTACAATTTGGCACTGCGCTGCTTTAACTGGTAATTGCGCGGTCATGCAATGTTGTACCCAAACAAAATTTGCGTCCTTTTCTTCCCACAAATAGAGCTTTCTTTTGATGGTATTTGATTGCCTCTGCGATTTTTATTTTTTGCGATATAAACGTAAAAAGACCGCAAATTTTGAAAAAAAATGATATTTTCTACTTTTTGTTATTAGAAAAATCCAATAAACTCAATTTTAGTCATACATTTAGGCCAAAATGTATTCAGCCACATGTCTTTGGTAAAAAAAAAGTCAATAATTGTATATTTATTGGTTTGCGCAAAAGTTGTCACATCTACAAACTAAGGTACGTTTTCTGGAATTTACGCAGCTTTTAGTTTACGACTGCCTATCTCATTTCTTGAGGTGCTAAAATGGCAGGGCAGTACAAACCCCCCCCAAATGACCCCATTTTGGAAAGTAGACCCCCTAAGGAAATTGATAAGAG
Organism: Lithobates pipiens; assembly: GCF_037356315.1. Classification (NCBI taxonomy): domain Eukaryota; kingdom Metazoa; phylum Chordata; class Amphibia; order Anura; family Ranidae; genus Lithobates; species Lithobates pipiens. The sequence continues at coordinate 245,290,394 of NW_027507787.1, forward strand.
GCATGTTGAGCCCATTGAATATTTAATTTTTTTGCCTCAAGCGATTGAATAATGACAAAAAAATTTTTTTTTTTTTTTTTTTACACAAAGTTGTCACTAAATGATATATTGCTCACGCATGCTATGGGCATATGTGAAATGACACCCCAAAATAAATTCTGCTGCTTCTCCTGAGTACGGGGATACCACATATGTGGGACTTTTTGGGAGCCTAGCTGCGTACGGGGCCCCGAAATCCAAGCACCGCCTTCAGGCTTTCTAAGGGCGTAAATTTTTGATTTCACTTCTCACTACCTATTACAGTTTTGAAGGCCATAAAATGCCAAGATGGCACAAAACCCCCACAAATGACCCCATTTTAGAAAGTAGACACCCCAAGCTATTTGCTGAGAGGCATGTTGAGTCCATGGAATATTTTATATTTTGCCACAAGTTGCGGGAAAATTACAAACTTTTTTTTTTTTTTTCACAAAGTTGTCACTAAATGATATATTGCTCATGCATGCCATGGGCATATGTGAAATGACACCCCAAAATAAATTCTGCTGCTTCTCCTGAGTACGGGGATACCACATATGTGGGACTTTTTGGGAGCCTAGCCGCGTACGGGGCCCCGAAAACCAAGCACCGCCTTCAGGCTTTCTAAGGGCGTTACAGTTTTGAAGGCCATAAAATGCCAAGATGGCACAACCCCCCCCCAAATGACCCCATTTTGGAAAGTAGACACCCCTAAATTTAGGGGTACACTAGTGAGACTAGGTAATAAATGGCGGGTGCCCTGAAACTATAAAAAAATAACTAACCAACCAGCGTCACCTGTAACAGTTATATGGTGATCACTGGTGAAAGGGTTAACTAGGGGGAAATCAGGGGGCTTTATGCGGTAGTATATGGGGGTCCCTGGCGCTATAAAAAGCTGCGGCGAACCTAAATACCTACCTGCCTAACTAGCGTCACCTGTGACACTAATACAGCGATCAGAAAAATGATCGCTTATTAGGCTGGGTTCACACTGGAGCGATGTGGGAACGCCACGAATGCGCGGCGGGTTCCCGCATCGCATGCCTCCCGGCGGCAGTTCACACTGCCCTATGCGAACTGCTGGGAGGGTCAGTGAAATGTTAATGACACCCCCAGATCAGTTCGCATATCGCAGTGCGATCTGCAAACTCGGATCGCATGGTGTGAACACCCATGCGATCTGATTCTGCTGCGGACCAAAAAAAGGGTCCCGTGCGAATTTGCGGCGGGTGCGGCGAATGGCTGAACTCGAATCGCACAGAGATCGGATGTGATTTGCACTGCAGTGCGGTGCGAATCACATTCGTTCTCATAAACCGCTGCAATGTGAACCCAGCCTTAGTGACACTGGCGACGGGGGGTGATCACGGGGTTAAACCTTTATTGGGGGGGTTAGGGGGGTACATTAGAACTAAAGGGGGCTAACCCTAACTGCCCTAACAGTTATTACAGTCACAAATGACACCAATGCAAAAAAAAAATAAAAATTACATTGGTGTCACTGTGACTGGGGGGCAGGGGTAATTGGGGGGGTGATCGGGGGGGTGTGAGTGTGCCTGGCATGTTCTACTGTGTAGTGTCGTGTTGGTGCAACTCACCGATCCTGTCTCCTCGGTGTCGGAACGAAAAATACCGACACGGAGGAGAGAATACATCACTTCCTCTCCTGTGTTTACATTACAGGAGAGGAAGTGATGTCACGGAGCATTTTCATTCGTCGGGAGCGATCGCGAGGGGGTGGCCATGAATGAATGGCCGTCCCCTCGTCCGGGATCGCTCCCGAACGAATACCGACCGCCACGGGCACCGGGCGGGAAGGCAGGGACGTACATGTACGCCAATATGCCTGCCCGTGCCATTCTGTCGACGTACATCGTCGTGCGGCGGTCGGGAAGTGGTTAAACATGAAAACACCGAGTCTGAAAAAGAGGCCTGGTCCTTAAGTGGTTAAGAAAAAATAATAATAATAATAATAATAAATTTAAAATTTACTGGCAGAGATGAGAGATTCCAGTAGGCCTCAAAAATGAAGTAAACTATTGCTCTTGAAAACCTTTCAGAGAAAAGCAGATGAGCTTGTTTTCTCTTTTACAAATCTCCAATATATCAACTATTTAAGGTCTTTACAAGCAGATGTTGAGACAGAAACTCGATGGAACAATAATGTATTTCGTCACAATACAAGGAGATATTTACCTGGTTTTAGTGGATAAACAAAAGCGACAAATACAGCCATGAAGACAAAAAGGTTGTTGTACTCTCAAATAGAAATTACCCTCACATGGCCTAAACGATTGTGTTTGAGTGAGGAACTGTTTAAACCGGAGGTCCACCCTAAAGTGGACCTTCCGCTCATTGGAACCCTCCCCCCCTCCGGCGCCACAATTGGCATCTTTCAGGGGGGAGGGGAGTGCAGGTACCTGTACAGTACAGGTATCTGCACCCACTTCCGGCGTAGAATCTGCAGAAGGTACGCCCCTTTCCGCAGAATCCACGCCCCTTTCCGAAAGTCCCCCGCTGCCTGCTGGGAAACACACGGATCCCAGAGACAGCGGGGACCATCCTTATTGCGCAGCGCGACTCGCGCATGCGCAGTAGGGAACCGGGAAATGAAGCCGCAAGGCTCCACTTCCTGATTCCCATACCCAAGATGGCGGCGGCAGCACCCGAGAGACGATCGAGAGATCGGCTTCGGGTGCCGACATCGCGGGTGCGCTGGGCGGGTAAGTGTCATTACTTTAAAAGTCAGCAGCTGCAGTATTTGTAGCTGCTGGCTTTAAAAAAAAAAAAAAAACGGCGGAACTCCCGCTTTAAGGTCTTTACAAGCAGACGTTGAGACAGAAACTCGATGGAACAATAGTGTATCTCGTCACAAAACAAGGAGATATTTACCTGGTTTTAGTGGATAAACAAAAGCGACAAATACAGCCATGAAGACAAAATTTTGTTGTACTCTCATATAGAAATTACCGTCACATGGCCTAAACGATTGTGTTCGAGTGACGAACTGTTTAAAGAGGGATTCCGCCACAAAAAAAAAAAAATATTAAAAGCCAGCAGCTATAAATACTACAGCTGCTGACTTTTAATAAATGGACACTCACCTGTCCCGGGTTCCAGCAATGCCGGCAGCCGAGGCCGATCGATCGCTCGGGCCTCGGCTGCTGCCACCATTCTAGGTGAGGGAATCAGAAAGTGAAGCGAATCGGAAGTGAAGCGAGCCGCGCCGCGCAATAGGAAATCTCCGCGCTGTCACTGGGACCCGTGTGTGTCCCAGCAGACAGCGCGGCAGGGCAGGAAATTGCGTAGACTCCCGTGGGAGTCTATGCCCGGAAGTGGGTGAAAATACCTGTCTTTGACAGGTATCTCCACCCCCCTCCCCCCTGAAAGGTGCCAATTGTGACACCGGAGGGGGGGGGGGTTCCGATCAGCGGAGGTTCCACTTTAGGGTGGAATCCCGCTTTAAATAGCCAACACCTTGGCTAACAACTCAGTGTGTGAAATTTTAGGAACTTCTGGACACAGCTAAACTATCTAAAACATTTATTGGAGTGCCCAAAGTCCATCCTAACACATAGTGTTAAAAAGATGTGAATGGTTAGGCAAGTCAGAAATATTCTAACCACTTCAGGCCCGGGCCATTTTGGCTGGCTAAAGACCAGACCGCTTTTTGCGTTTCGGCACTGAGTCGCTTTAACTGACAATTGCGCTGTCGTGCGACGTGGCTCCCAAACAAAATTGACGTCCTTTTTCTCCCACAAATAGAGCTTTCTTTTGGTGGTATTTGATCACCTCTGAGTTTTTTATTTTTTGCGCTATAAACAAAAATAGAGCGACAATTTTGAAAAAAAAAAAAAAAAACGCATTATTTTTAACTTTTTGCTATAATAAATATCCCCGAAAAATGTATAAAAAAACATTTTTTTTCCTCAGTTTAGGCCGATACGTATTCTTCTACATATTTTTGGTAAAAAAAAAAAAAAAAAATCGCAATAAGCGTATATTGATTGGTTTGCGCAAAAGTTATAGCGTCTACAAAATAGGGGATAGTTTTATGGCATTTTTATTAATTTTTTTTTTACTAGTAATGGTGGCGATCAGCGATTTTTATCATGACTGCGACATTATGGCGGACACGGACAATTTTTCTGTCAATTTCAGTCCAGGTGAGAATAGTCTCTAGGACAAAATAGAGAGAATGAATGTCCCTAGCATGGACAAGAACAGAAATAAAAACCCATAACAGTTACATCAGAAGGACTGCCCAACAATCATCGAGTTCCAAGGCTTTTATCACTTCCACAAACAACAGGAAAGCTGAAGACAAGCCAACATGTCTTTGGGGGCCAGAAAGATTGCCTTTCATCAAAGCTTAAGCAATGTTTCCATGTGTCTATGGACTCAAAGCAAAGCCCCCGGGTATATAAATCTCAGCCAGCAGTTTTGTCAATAAATGATCATGCCTGTGTCAGCCTACTCTGCCACTGGCACAAGCGTAATAGATCAATGATAAATCACCTGGGAAAGATTTGTACATACCTAACAGCTTTGCTTTGTACTAAACACTCTGATGTTTAAGCCGTGATGAAGGGAGATTTTTTTTGTCCCCCGAAATGTGTTGAATGTCTCCTGTGATCAGTCTGTGCGCGTTCCCGTTCTTTACCGGTCCCTCCTCTATACCTCTCCGTTCTAGGCTGTGTGGGCGGTGCCACTCGCCCATGCACGTAGGGTTACCTTTCACCATGCATTTGCTCAATAATGTCCGGAACCAGGCGGGGACTGCGATCATGTGAGAATCAAAAATTAAGCCAGTCCCCTGACTTTATTATTATTATACAGGATTTATATAGCTACAACAATTTACGCAGCGCTTTACAATATAAAAGAAGAGAGTACAGTTACAATACAATAAAATACAAGAGGATTAAGAGGGCCCATGCTCCGAAGAGCTTACAATCTAATAGGGTGGGGGCAGGTGGTACAAAAGGTTATAAATGTGGGGAATGAGCTGATGGAAGTGGTAGGAGATTAGTTGGAGACATGATAGATGAGATGAGATGAGTTTTCAGCAGCCATGTACTGGCCTTCGGGACTACCGGGAGTTTCCCCGTGGGCCGATGGCTCAGTGGGCCACTCTGATGTAAGGGGGCTGGTGATGGGACACTCTGATGTAAGGGGGCTGGTGAAGGGACACTCTGATGTAAGGGGGCTGGTGAAGGGACACTCTGATGTAAGGGGGCTGGTGAAGGGACACTCTGATGTAATGGGGCTGGTGAAGGGACACTCTGTTGTAAGGGGGCTGGTGATGGGACACTCTGATGTAAGGGGGCTGGTGATGGGCCACTCTGATGTAAGGTGGTGCTGATTGGACACTCTGATGTAAGAGGGTGCTGATTGGACACTCTGATGTAAGAGGGTGCTGATTGGACACTCTGATGTAAGGGGGCTGCTGATGGGACACTCTGATGTAAGGGGGCTGCTGATGGGGCACTCTGATGTAAGGGGGCTGGTGATGGGACACTCTGATGTAAGGGGGCTGGTGATGGGACACTCTGATGTAAGGGGGCTGGTGATGGGACACTCTGATGTAAGGGGGCTGGTGATGGGACACTCTGATGTAAGGGGGCTGGTGATGGGACACTCTGATGTAAGGGGGTGCTGATGGGGCACTCTGATGTAAGGGGGCTGGTGATGGGACACTCTGATGTAAGGGGGTGCTGATGGGACACTCTGATGTAAGGGGGCTGGTAATGGGACCCTCTGATGTAAGGGGTGCTGATGGGACACTCTGATGTAAGGGGGTTGGTGATGGGAGACTCTGATGTAAGGGGTGCTGATGGGGCACTCTGTTGTAAGGGGGCTGGTGATGGGACACTCTGATGTAAGGGAGTGCTGATGGGACACTGATGTAAGGGGGCTGGTAATGGGACCCTCTCTGTTGTAAGGGGGCTGGTGATGGGACACTCTGATGTAAGGGGGCTGGTGATGGGACACTCTGATGTAAGGGGGCTGGTGATGGGATACTCTGATGTAAGGTGGTGCTGATGGGACACTCAAAATGTAAGTGGGCCAGTCTGGATGAAGTCCAGGGCCAAATTTCTGTCCCAGTCCAGCCCTGGTTTTCAGGGATCGCCTGAAGGTAGCAAGAGTAGGGGATACCCGGACCAATGGAGGTAGCGAGTTCCGGAGGATGGGAGAGGCTCTGGAGAAATCCTGGAGACGAGCATGGGAGGAGGAGACGAGAGAGCTTGAGAGTAGGAGGTCTTGAGAAGAATGGAGGGGACAGTTTTGGTGATATTTGAAGACAAGAACGGTAATGTAGCTCGGGGCAGAGTTGTGAATGGCTTTGTATGTTGTGGTTAGTATTTTGAATTTAATTTGCTGGGTGATTGGGAGCCAGTGTAGGGATTGAAGGAGAGGGTAGGCAGACACTGAATGGAGGCCAGTGTAGGGATTGGAGGAGAGGGTTGGCAGACACTGAATGGAGGCCAGTGTAGGGATTGGAGGAGAGGGTTGGCAGACACTGAATGGAGGCCAGTGTAGGGATTGGAGGAGAGGGTTGGCAGACACAGAGCGGTTGGTAAGGTGGATACGTCTGGCAGCAGCATTCATGATAGACTGAAGAGGGGAGGAGCCTATGGAGAGGCAGGCCAATGAGAAGGGAGTTGCAATAGTCAAGGTGAGAGATAACAAGGGAGTGAATGAGGAGCTTGATGGTTTAATTTGTTAAAAAGGGGCGGATTTCAGAGATGTTACGGAGGTGAATTCTGCAAACTTTTGACAACGATTGTACTTGGGGCTGAAATAACAAGTCAGAGTCTGGGATTACACCGAGTAGCCTGGAGTGAGGGGAGGGCTTGATGGTTGCATTGTTGATTTTGATGGAAAAGTCATGGAGGGGGGCATGTGCAGGGGGGATTATTAATAGCTCAGTTTTAGAGAGATTTAGTTTAAGGAAGTAGTGCGACATCCATACTGATATGTCAGT